>NC_082719.1:36636371-36948246 GCF_030144855.1 Hypanus sabinus
ATCTACTTATTATTAGTTTACTGATTTTTTCACCACCCTTATGCTGCTGTTTCCATTTGATATCCAAAGAGAGGCTCATCCGTTGTATCAACATAGACTCATAGGCTCAGCAAGGTGCCATTATTAAAAGGGGGAGTCAAGGCCATTCATATGTCAAAGAAATAATATCATTCATGAGTTTAGCTCCAAAAGAGGCAACATGTAGGAATTTGTGGGCTAATAGTGACGAAGCTCACCAATCCTTCCATTTTCTGAGGAGGTTGAAGAGGGATGGACTATATTCATGTCCTTTTACAGGGGTGCTGCAGAGAACATCCTACCATGCTGTATCATTGTAAGGTATGGAAACTGCCCTGTGGAGGACAGGAAGGCTCTGCAGTAGTCAAAACTGCCCATCTCATCACTCAAACCAATCTGCCTGCATTCCAGAACATATAATACAGAAAGGTGCCAGAGAAGGGCCCCATATTATGAAGGATCCTACCCACCATACTCATGGACTGTTTGTCCCATTTCTATCAGGGAGGAGACTATGTAGCATCCACACCAGGACCAGTAGACTCAAAAACAGTTACTTTCCCCAAGCAGTCAAGCTAATCAACACCTCCACCCACTAAACTAGCCCTCTACACCACCCCCCACCCACCACCACCTCTACTTATTCATTTCCTATCAGAGACTCCTTATTACAGACATTCCTCTGCCTGGCATCACTTTTATGGACATACAATCAATTTAAACATATAAGCTATCTTATGTATTCATATTTACTGTGTTTTTACAAATTATTGTGTTCTTTATATTATTGTGTTTTTTTCTACACTGCATCAGGACCAGAGTAACAACTATTTTGCTCTCCTTAAAACTTAAGTACAGGAAATGACATTAAACAATCCTGAGCATGATTCGCAAGTCAGATATTCAGCCATCTGACAATATATTTAAATAGGCCAACCAAAGTCAATGTATAGTTAAACCAGGGCATTTAACTCAACTTAAAGAGCAAACACGAGGAAATCTGCAGATTCTGGAAATTTAAACAACAACACACACAAAATGCTGGTGGAACACAGCAGGCCAGGCGGCATCTATAGGGAGAAGCGCTGTCGACGTTTCAGGCCGAGACCCTTTGTCAGGACTAACTGAAAGGAAAGGTAGTAAGAGATTTGAAAGTAGTGGGCGGAGGGGGAAATGTGAAATGATAGGAGAAGACCGCAGGGGGTGGGATGAAGCTAAGAGCTGGAAGGGTGATTGGCGAAAGTGATGCAGAGCTGGAGAAGTGAAAGGATCATGGGACGGGATGCCTCAGGAGAAAGAAAGGAGGTGGGGGGAGCACCAGAAGGAGATGGAGAATAGGCAAACAACTAAGTATGTCAGAGATGGGGTAAGAAGGGGAGGAGGGGCATTAACGGAATTTAGAGAAGTCAATGTTCATGCCATCAGGAGGCTACCCAGCCGGTGTATAAGGTGTTGTTCCTCTAATCTGAGTTTGGATTCATTTTGATATACCAGAATGTTGCCTAGGCTCTGAAGTGCTATATATTTTGTGGTACAAATGTAACCTAGAAGCTGATGGACAACTCATAGGATGATGAGAGCAAATTCTGCTCATTATGGAAGCTTTGACAAGGAACTAGATATTCTGTGAACACACACAAAATGCTGGTGGAACACAGCAGGCCAGGCAGCATCTATAGGGAGAAGCGCTGTCAATGTTTCGGGCCAAGACCATTCATCAGGACTAACCAAAAGGAAAGACAGCACTTCACCCTATAGAAGCTGCCTGGCCTGCTGTGTTCCACTAGCACGGGGGTCGGCAACCCGCGGCTCCGGAGCCACATGTGGCTCTTTTACGTCTGTGCTGCGGCTCCCTGTTGCTTTGGGAAATAATTGGTCAATATTTAATTAACATGTATTTTATGTTAGTTTGTTAGTTTTTGAAATGTAATTCTAAATTTGAAGATTATGGTGATCTTGTACAATCTAAATAAGACGTTGTGGCAACATCCGAACCGGCTCACAATTAGCCAGCGTTCAGGCTAAGGGAAATAGCCTACGGGGGTTTGTGAGTACGTGTCTTTTGCAGCATCTGCGCCCATGGGGGGCGGGTTGAGGGAGGCTTAAAAGCAAGGCTGTTTAGTTCGAATAAAGCTATCTTTGACTGCAGTTTACTGACTGCGTGTAGCACACCGCTACAACGTGTTTTTATCGCTGGCTGTCCAGAGGGGAGGTGCTGAAACGCTTTGTCGCGTGTCTGGAAGAAGTGAAAACTTTCCTGGGCAGCAAAGGGCTCACCTTTCCTGAGCTGGAACAGCCAGAGTGGCTGGAAAAGCTACACTTCATGGTAGACATGACAGCGCACCTGAACACGCTGAACACAGCTCTTCAGGGGAAAGGACGTACAGCCCTGCACATGTTGGAGGATGTTTTGGCATTCGAGCGCAAGTTGACGTTGCTTGCCAGAGATTGTCACATTGTCACATTGTCTCACTTCCCCAATTTGAGAGAGTTCAAACAAGGTCACGACATGATAAATTCGGAGTATTTACATTCTGCAATCATCGCAATGCAAACATCGTTTGGGAAACACTTCTGTGAGTTCAGAGAGGAAAGAAAACACATTATCCTTCCCGGTCACTCCCCTAAGCATCGATCCATCCCTACTGAAAACGACTGCATTGTCAGGTGTGAGTCAACCTGACCAAGTATGATAAATATTTTAATTGCCTAATATTTTACGTATATTCATATGTTTTCATTGTTCAGTGAAATAGTCCTTTTATTTTTCAGGTTGACAGCTGGCTGACGTTATTTTTGGTTTGCTGCTGGCGGCAAATTTAAGTTTGGCGTTTTTCATAAATACAAGAAGGACTCAAATAGACGTTGAGTATTTTACTTAAAAGTAACCTTCAACCCAACGTCTTTTTTTCGGAGTTCAAAATGTTTTTGTTGCATGCAGAAATGTAATTTCGTTTTCTCTGCAGGAGTTCATCAATTTCATAAATGCAACACATTATAGTTTGTTTATACATAGCATAAAGGCAAAACAAAACGTTGTATGCAGTGTTATTTCATTTTAAATGTCAAACGGGTTTTGCGGCTCCCAGTGTTTTCTTTTCTGTGGGAAACGGGTCCAAATGGCTCTTTCAGTGGTAAAGGTTGCTGACCCCTGACCTAGCATTTTATGTGTGTTGTCATTTAACTCAACTATTTAGATTGTGTTGCAATGATGTTGCTTTGAATCCAGCTCCCATATGGCAGCGAATGCCGGCAGGCCTGGCAACTCCATTCAGTTAGGCTCCTAAATTCTCATTCATACATAAGACCAGTGTTCGTAATCCAGGGAGGATTTGATGTTGGAAGTAAGTGATGTTGACTGTCAAAATATGAATATCATCTTAGCTATGATAAGCAAACAAATGTGGAGTTACTGGTAGGATCTTTGGTAGCATTAATTTGCAAGAGGGCTTTGGAAAGTATTCAAAAGTGGTTCAATAGGATGCTGTCTGGATTACAGGGTATAAGGCATAAATTTAAGTTCAATTTCAAGTTTATTGTCATCTGACTGTATATGTATATGTACAACCAAGCAAAACAATAAGGTGAACCACATAGGGGAAGGTTGGCTCAACATGAATTGCTTCCTCTGGAGCCCTGGAGGTACAGGGATGACCTCATAGAGGAATAGAAAACATGAGAAAATATCTCAGGTTGGAAATGTCAAATACTAACTGTCACATACACGTAACCTTGTAAAAGTATCAGCAGTACTAGAACATGCCTGGAGTCTGGTTTTGCTGTTAACAAAACAATATTTTATTAGTAACTACGTAATATAGTAACTTAAGCCAGGTAAATCAAGAGTTAACGGTGTTATGCATATATAGATGTAAATCTATAAATCCCCAAACCTCTTCAAGCTTAGGTGGCAAGAGTTACAGTCTTACTTACGATGGTATTTAACGAAGTTCAGTTCAATCCTCAGGTTAATTAATGCGAGATGTTTGTAATCCAAAGGCGAGTGTTGTGAGAAGGCAATTACGTCGATATTCCACAGATTCCATGACAGCAATACAAAATAACAACAGCAGTAGGGTCAACACACTGGTAGATTCCACAAGGTTCCCCAATCACACACAACATGATAGCCACATATCCAGTTCCACGACATACAAAATAACTCCAACAGTGATTTGTCACAGGGGTGCCTTTCTTCAGTGTATTTCCACACACAGATAAAGGGTAAACACACATCTGGCATTCACAAAGGTCTCCCCTTGCCAGAGAACCCACTCCTGTGGATTAACCAAGTGACAACCACACTTTTGTAGGTGAATGGAAACAAACTCACCCTCACGGGCTACTTGGAGAGAGAATCCAACAGTCTTTGTCACTCGGTTTCTTCCGTTTCTGTGGTGAACTATGTGCCTGTCTGGACATGCCCCCTGCTGAATGCTCCTGTGCTCCTCCCACAGGCCCCTGTATAAAGGCGATCTGAGGCCTGACGCTCGGCCTCAGTCTCCAGGACATAGTATGATGGACACTCACTCCTGGTTCCTTCTTCCAGTCAATAAAAGCCGATATCTCGCCTTACGTCTCAGTGTGAGTTATTGATGGTGCATCAATTTTATTGACTGGAAGTTTTAAAACATGGAAACCGTTTTGTGTCCGGACCGGTTGGATTTGGACCCTCAAGACCCTGACGCAGCTCTCGCTTTTGAACACTGGCTTGCTTGCTTCCAATTGTACTTGGAGGAGGTTCGTGCAACTGAACCCGCCGTTATGCACAGAATCCTACTCTCGAGGGTCACCCCCAAAGTTTACTCCATTATCCGGGACCTGCCGACCTACGATGGGGCACTGGACGCCCTCAAAAGACAGTACCTGCGGCCGGTGAACACCGTCTACGCAAGACATCGTTTAGCTACCCGGCAACAGCGGCCTGGCGAATCATGCGCTGAGTTTCTCCGAGCACTACAGACACTCGTCCGAGCTTGCGACTGCAAGACGCTCACGGCAGAACAGCATGCGGAGCTGCTGGTGCGAGACGCCTTTGTGACGGGACTGAGGTCAGTGTACATGCGCCAGCGACTGCTGGAAAACGCTGACCTTACCTTAAGCTCGGCGATGCAGAAGGCCAACGCTCTGGAAGCTGCGCTGCATAATGCTGACGCTGTCCAGTCGCGCGATTCCCCACCGTTTCCGTGGACACTTCAGACCCCGCCACCGCCGGCTCCCGGGAGCGAATTCACCAACGCCGCTGCCAGTCGCGATTCCACGAGCTCCCCGAACCCGACCACAGCGGCAGCCCGTCGGAAGCCTGTGCTTTGTTCTTTCTGTGGCCATAAACAACACGCTCGACAACGCTGTCCAGCGCGAGAAGCGACCTGCTCCAGCTGCAGAAAGCGGGGCCATTTCGCCAAGGTCTGTAAGTCTCAACCTCGAGCGGAGTGCAGCGCTGTGGGTGAAACGTGGGGGCCGCCATCTTGCATGCCCGGATGTGGGCGGCCATCTTTGTCGACTTCAGCATGCCCCGCCCCCGGCCCTCCGATGCTGACCGGGCACCAAGACGGCGATTCAACTCTGGCCACTGTGACTCTCGACCAAAGTGCCCCACACCAGCTTGCAAGGTCCATGATGGACATAAGGGTGGAGGGGCACAGGACTAGATGCCTGTTTGACAAGGGCAGCACTGGGAGTTTTATTCACCCGGACACAGTGCAACGCTGCGGACTCGCAACGCGGCCGGTAAGTCGGAGGTTCCATTTGGCTTCTGGGTCGCAGTCCGCAGACATCCGGGCGGGTTGTGTAGCGACATTGGTGGTGCAAGGCACAGAATATAGGAACTTTGAGCTACTGGTCATGCCTAATCTGTGCGCACCTGTGCTATTGGGGCTGGACTTCCAGAGCCATCTCGAAAGTGTGACTATGGTGTATGACGGGCCCCTCCCGCCACTCACTGTCAGGAATCCTCAGTTTTGTGGGACTTCTTCACATACCCCGCTACTGACCACACACACACACGGGCACACACATCCCATCCAGAACCAGGCCGACAGCTGCACTACCGACACCACTTGCAGCCTCTCCACTCTCAAGGTCCCTCCCCCACCGCTGTTCGCCAACCTGACCCCTGACTGTAAGCCTGTGGCAACTAAAAGCAGGCGGTACAGCGCGGGGGACAGGGCCTTCATTCAGTCGGAGGTGCAGCGGCTGCTCAGGGAGGGGATCATTGAGCCAAGCTCAAGCACAAGCCCTTGGAGGGCCCAGGTGGTTGTTGTTCGGACTGGGCAGAAAAATAGGATGGTGGTGGACTATAGTCAAACCATCAATAGGTTCACGCAGCTTGACGCGTACCCCCTACCCCATCTGCCCAGAGGACCGCCCCTACACCGCCTTCGAGGCGGGCGGCAGGCTCTATCACTTCTTGCGCGTCCCTTTCGGTGTCACGAATGGTGTCTCTGTCTTCCAGAGGGAAATGGACCGGATGGTGGACCAGTACCAACTGCAGGCCACATTTCCCTATCTGGATAACATCACCATCTGCGGTCATGACAGGCCAGATCACGACGCCAACCTCCAATGATTTCTCCAAGTGGCCGCAGCTCTGAACCTTACTTATAACAGGGACAAGTGTGTGTTTGGAACCACCCGCCTTGCTATACTTGGGTATGTCGTGGAAAACGGGGTTATTGGCCCTGATCCCGAACGTATGCGCCCCCTGTTAGAACTCCCTCTTCCCACCACTCTCAAGGCCCTCAGACGGTGCCTGGGTTTCTTTTCCTATTACGCCCAATGGGTCCCCCATTACGCAGACAAGGCACGCCCCCTGGTCAAGTCTACCTCGTTTCCCCTCTCTGCTGAGGCCCGCGCGGCCTTCAGTTGCATTAAAGAGGACATTGCTAAAGCTACGATGCATGCGGTGGACGAGACCGCTCCCTTCCAAGTGGAGTGTGATGCCTCCGATTTCGCTCTGGCTGCTACCCTCAATCAGGAAGGCAGACCAGTAGCATTCTTCTCTCGTACCCTTCAAGGCTCTGAAATTCGGCACTCCGCGGTGGAGAAGGAAGCCCAGGCCATAGTGGAGGCTGTTAGGCACTGGAGGCACTATCTCGCTGGCAAAAGGTTCACCTTGCTGACCGCCCAGCGCTCGGTTGCGTTCCTGTTCAGCAACCAACAGCGGGGCAAAATCAAAAATGATAAGATTTTGCGGTGGAGAATAGAACTCTCCACCTACACCTATGATATCCTGTACCGGCCTGGCAGACTCAATGAGCCCCCTGATGCCCTATCCCGGGGAACATGTGCTAGCACACAGCTCGACCAGCTGTACACCCTTCATGCACAACTTTGCCATCCGGGGGTCACCCGATTTTACCATTTTGTGAAAGCCCGGAACCTGCCGTACTCCCTGGAGGACATCAGGACGATGACCAGGGACTGCCAAGTCTGCGCTGAGTGCAAACTGCACTTCTACCGTCCTGACACGGCACAACTTGTCAAGGCCACCCGCCCTTTTGAACGACTGAGTGTTGACTTTAAGGGCCCCCTTCCCTCCACTGACCGCAATGTCTATTTTCTCAATGTTATCGACGAGTACTCACGGTTCCCCTTTGCCGTCCCCTGCCCCAACACCACTGCCACGTCCGTCATAAAAGCCCTGCACCAGCTCTTCACTCTGATCGGGTATCCCTGCTATATCCACAGTGATAGAGGGTCCTCCTTTATGAGTGAGGAGCTGCGCCAGTACTTGCTAGCTAGGGGCATTGCTACCAGTCGGACCACGAGTTATAATCCCCGGGGTAATGGCCAGGTGGAGCGGGAGAATGCCACGGTGTGGAAGGCCACACTTTTAGCCCTTAAGTCAAAAGGGTTGCCGGTCTCTCGATGGCAGGAGGTCCTCCCTGAGGCACTGCACTCTATCCGCACTCTGTTATGTACGTCCACCAATGCCACCCCTCACGAACGCCTATTCTCTTTTCCCAGGAAGTCTGTCACTGGGACCACCCTACCAGTTTGGCTGACGTCCCCGGGGCCAGTGCTGCTCCGGAAACATGTGAGGAGCAATAAATACTCCCCGCTGGTAGAGAGGGTTCACCTTCTACATGTGAACCCCCAGTATGCTTACGTGGTCTTACCTGATGGGCGGGAGGACACGGTCTCCATCCGCGACCTGGCACCCGCAGGTGCAGCAGACCACTACCCTGAAGGCTCTCCGGTAACTATGAACCCTGCACCAGAGGTGACACCATGCTCACCAGGCCCTACACAGACTCCTCACGACACTTGTATACCGGGCGTTTCGTACGCATTTATACCAGGCGCCTCGCACATGCGTGAAGGATCACCGGCACCTAGTGGGCAGGAACAAGCGCAACCTCCGTCCCCTGTGCAATCACCAATGTCGTCGGCATCCATGCGATCACAGCCGGTGCTACGTAGATCGCAGCGACAGATTCGACCACCTGATAGACTTGACTTGTAAGAAACTTCGCCACATGGGGACTCTTTCAAACAAATGGGGGGGGGGTGAATGTGGTGAACTATGTGCCTGTCTGGACACACCCCCTGCTGACTGCTCCTGTGGCTCCTCCCACAGGCCCCTGTATAAAGGCGATCTGAGGCCTGACGCTCGGCCTCAGTCTCCAGGACATAGTATGATGGACACTCACTTCTGGTTCCTTCTTCCAGTCAATAAAAGCCGATATCTCGCCTTACGTCTCAGTGTGAGTTATTGATGGTGCATCAGTTTCAAACCTTCCTCTCCTCTTCTCTCTCTGCAAACTTATTCTAGTTGCAGCACTTGTGAGAGTCATTTATCAATACTCTGGGTCGATCTCAACTCACCCCTTTGGGCTACTGAAAGTTTAAACCAGCTATCGACTCACTGGAGTCTTCTATTGACCAAATCCATCTTGACTCTGACTGTGTCTGTGACTGTCCTTGTAAAAAGTAAACAAGCTGCAGAGAAACCATAACATCAATTGTCCATTAAATAACTCCACCTCTCTCACCATAGTAACCAAGTAACTCGGCAATCAGCAGAAATTCAACAGTGTCCAAAAGTCAGACTCATTCTCTCAGTGTGTCCACAGAAAAAAATGAACCCTAGGGGTATATAACACTAATGTGCATTACTTTAAGGTAAGTGGGTGAAAGCTTAAAGGAGTTTCACAAGGGAGCGATAAACACAAAACAGACCCAGTACCATGACCCAGAGAATGAACCCCACCAGTCTCATACAGAGGGGGGAGGTGATCATCACACACCCCAGTTACAATTATGATAACCCACAAATACACAAGTAAATAATTGTATAACCCAAGCCTAAATGTAACAGTAAATCAACTGGAATTTCCCACCGTAACCCCACAAAAAATTTTAATACAAGAACAATAAATAGTGCTGGTCATTACAAATGCAGGGCAGGCTGTTGATCATGCTCCCCCCTCCAGAGCATCACCCTGCCCCCACCCAAGGGGTCAGCCATCCCCGGCAACCCCAAAGTCTAGAAGTCCCATTGGATGCCTGGGACACTGGAGAGTGCTGGAACACCCTCCAGGAGAGGCCCTGTTTGTGCGAGGCAAGAGGCAAGGCACTTGGAGTGTCACTTTCTTCCTTTAGCCTCGTTGAGTTAGTGGTGGCCAAGGGTTGACACAGTGCCAGCTGATCCCGGTGCAGCACGACTGCCTCCCGCCATTCAGGCAACCACACCCGGTATACCACATCAGAGGTGCAATTGAGCACCATGCCCGGCCCCTTCCAGTTATTTCCCAGCCTGGGGGATAGTCCCTTCTTCTGGGAGGGGCTATCGACCCATATTTGGGGGCCCCCTGCATGTACCGCTGCATCGGTGCACTAGACTTCTGGCCTGGCTCTTTCTGGGACGTGCATGCATCGCACCAGTGGACAGATAGCTCCACGTTCTGCCTGTCTCTAGGCCAGCAGAAGTGTTTAGGCAGCCTCCCCAAAATGGCTGCCGCCCCCCACCCCCCCACCAGTCCATGCACTGACAGCAGCACAGTAACACAGAGACCCTGGAGAACCACCAGCTATAAGAGATGTATGTCACCATCAGACAAATGCGACTGGCTGAACAGCAACCCATCATGGTGCTCCAGCGTTCCCCACTTGCGAGTACAGGGCTTTGGTCTCTGGGTCCAGGACAGACACCTCTGTCCACTCTGGCCATCGTCCCACACTCAGCCACTCCCTCACCTGGGCCAGCACAGGATAGCTCACCTGCTCACTGCACAACTGTCCGTGGTCCATAGTGGAGAGCTTGTCTTCGGCTGTCACATCGCTTGCCCGTGGTTCAGCTGTGTTGCGTTGGGCCACTGCGGGGTGTGCTGCACGGCCTCGGGCCGCTGTGAAACCGGTGGTGGTTGCTGCCCCTGCTGGGTGCACTTCCTGGAGCTGCCCTGCCAGACAGCCACAGCTTCAACACCAAGGTAGAGCATTGCCCCTGACACAACACATTCACATGGGCCCTTCAGTGCCAGGCCAAGGATGCAGGACTCTCGGATGTCGGTGAGCCACACCTTGTGCTCTGCTGTGTTTTCCCCCACTGCAATACACAGCCTCTTCTTCCCTTGCATCGCCGCACAGTTGCCGGTGACCGCCGTCAGCTGGACCGCCGTCGTTGTCCACCCAAGCAGGGATGCCGGTCCATCTTGGGGAGAACACCGGGACAGATGATAGAGATGGTTCACCAACGCATGACATCCGAAGTCCTCCGCCATGCAGTTCATGTATAAGCCTTGCTCTTCACCCAAATGGCCCACCCGGAGGGGTTCTGCTGGAGGACTTGGGCAGCGCTGCCCGATCAACGTTACCCGATGGCCGCTGTGAGCTGTGGTGTGTGCCGGTATGGGGCAGTCCCGTGCCAAATTACTGCCTCACCACACCAGTAGCAGAGATCATTTCATATCCTGTCTCACAGGCTCCACCTCATCAGTTTCCTACACACCCTTGATGACACAAACCTAAGGGTTCACAGTGTATGAGACGATGCTGAAACACCTTGGGGCCTAAAATTGCTTCTGCCTTCTCCACCTTGGCCAGCGCTTTGTCCAACGATAAAGGTGATGCCAGGCGAACATGCTGCCAAAGGTGCTGTGGCGTCAGCGCCTTTACAAAGACATGCAGAGCAAGCTCTTCCTGGGCCGCGGAAGGGAACTGGGGGTAGCCATGTTGGGTACAGTGACGACAATCAGCTACCAATGCCCCCAGACTTCCCCCTTATGGCGACGTCCTCTGCACAGTTCTTCCCTCCATGCTTCTGCCAATGGCCTCTGATCCAAACACTGCTCCAGTGCCATTACAAGGGCCCGGTGGTCACGCTGCTCCATTGGCGTTAAGTCGAGGAGGGCCTGCAGGGATTCTCCCTCCAGTGCCAGAGCAAGGTGCATCACGGTCTTGGTGGGGCTCTACCCACCGTGCCATGCAGGAAGTCTGACTTGCGCCAGGTAAGGTTCCAGGCGGCTCGTACCATTGTATCTCGGGACCTTCAGAGTGGACCTTGAGGCACATATTGTCGAGGTCCTTTGGTATTCCTGTTGCTCCGATGGTATCTGACATGGTGCCCATCCTCCCATAGCTACGGCGTCTTGGGTTCCCCGGTGCATATTGCAATGGAGATGAGTGATGCACTATGCCTTATCACCAGCACTGGAGGCCTGGATACGCACACTCTGTCGGGGCTCCCTGGGAAGGCACAATGCTTGGTTCCCAGGTCCTCCCTCTGGGTCCCATCTTCACGAGCCCTGCCCGTGGGTATGGAAGAGGCATACCTCTCAGTCCCTTGTCTTATTCCCGGGTCTTAAGGCACTCTGTCCAATGTCATAGCTCTTCAATCTCATTGTCGATCTCGCATACTACGTAGCAAGCATTTGGTCCATCAAGACAGATGAGGAAGCTCGTTAACTCAACAACTATTTTATTGTGATAAATGCAAAACAGTCCGAGCACCATGACCCAGAGAGTTGACTCAACTAGTCTCACACAGACGGAGGAGGTGACCATCACACACCCCCGTTACAGTTAGGGTGAGGCACAAATACGCAAGCAAACAACTGTATAACCCAAGGTAAAATGTAGCAATAAATGAACTGGAACTTCCCACCATAATCCCACAAAAGCATTTTAACACAAGAACAATAAACAGTACTGGTCATTAGAAATACAGGTGTGGACTGTTGCCCACACTCCCCCCCCAGAGCATCACAATGTATTTACTAGGGTAGCCTCCACTGCTCAATTGGCAGAGAATTCCACAGATTCACCAGTCTCTGTGAAAAGCAGTTCCTTGTGATCTCCATCCTAAATCTACTCCCCTGAATCTTGAGGCTATGTCTGCCAGCTCTAGTCTCACCTAGCAGTGTAAACAACTTTCCTGCCTCTATCTTATCTATCCCTTTTCACAATTTTATATGTTGCTATAAGATCTTCTTGTATTTTTCTGAATTCCAGTGAGTACAATCCCAGGTGACTCAATCTCTCCTCATAGTCTAACACCCTTATCTCTGGAATCAACCTGGTGAACCTCCTCTGCACCACCTCCACAGTCAGTATATCCTTCCTCAAGTCAGGAGACCAGAACTGCACACAGTACTCCAGGTGTAGCCTTACCAGTACCCTATACATTTGCAGCATAACCTCACTGCTCTAAAATTGAATCCCTCTAGCAATGAAGGCCAGCATTCCATTTACCTTCTTGATAGCCTGCTGCACAGGCAAACCAACATTTTCTGATCCATGCTGAAGCACACCCAAATCCCTCTGCATAGGAGCATGCTGTAATTTTTTTTGCCACTTATGTAATAATCTCTCTTCCATTTTTCTTTCCATGGTGGATGATCTCAATTTACCAAAATTGTATTCCATCTGCCAGACCCTTGCCCACTCACTTAACCTATCTATATCTCTCTGCAGTCTCTCTGTATCTTCTAGACTGTTTGTTTTTCCACTTAATTTAGTATCATCAGCAAACTTAGATGCACTACACTTGGTCCTCTCTTCCAGATTGTTAATGCATACTGTATCATGAGCAATTGTGGGCGCAGCACTGAACCCTAAAACTCACCGCTTATCATTGATTGCCAACAAGAGTACCACCCATGTATCCCAACTGTCTGCTTTCTATTAATTAACCAATCCTCTATCCATGCTAATACTTCACCCCAACTCTATGCATCCTTTTCTTATGGATAAGCCTTTTATGCAGCACCTTATGAAATGCCTTTTGGAAACCCAGGTAAATAACATCCATCTGTTACCCTCTATCCACTGTGCTCGTCATATCCCCAAAGAACCTCTAATCTTTAATCAGTCCTTGGCTATCCAAATACTCATATATCTGGTCCCTTCGAATGCCTTCTAATAACATTCCCACTACTGATGTCAGGCTCAGCATTTACAATTTCCTGTTTATTTTTAGAGCCTTTCATAAACAGTGGAACAAGATTCACTATCCTCCAATGGTCTGGTATCTCACCTGTGGCTAAGGGTGCTTTAAGTATCTCTGCTAGAGCCCCTGCACTTGAGTCCCACAAGGTCCAAGGGACCTTGTTAGGCACCAGGGATTTAACCACCCTAATTTCCCTCAAAACTGCAGCCACCTCCTTCTCTTTACTCTGTATATGGTTCATGACCTTGCTGCTTTGCCTCACTTCTATAAACATTGTGTCCATGCCTGAGTAAATACAAATGAAAAAAAAAATCCATTTAAGATCTCCCCCTTTCAGCTCCAGGCACAGATTACTGCTCTGATATTCCAGAGGATACGTCCCACAAAAGGAGCATTCAATGATCCTGCCAGCATCCCTTCTGTTCCAACGGTGACTGGCTGTTGCCCAAAAGCATGACAGACCAACTTTGGGGAGAGATCTGAAGGGTAAAGAAGATACAATATATGTAACTCTACTGAACAATAAATGGGCAGTACAAATACAATGGAATCAGCGAGCGGATCAAGTAACTTTTCTCATTGGATCTTACTAAGAGTAAATTAGGAAACTGTATATTTAGGAGATTGTCATGGTGGAATCAGGTACCCCAGAACCTCTTGCCACTTGACCCAATGAAATAAAACTGTGAACTAAAATGAAACAATTTAAATCAAAAGTAAGAAGCGATAGAAATGTAATATGAAAAAGGAAAGCTATGTAATGATATTTAAAACAAATTAAGGTTGAAATTTTTAAATGAGAATACTAGATTATTAATGAGACAGAGGCAACCTTGACCATGAGGGTGTATTCAGTAATGGTGACATAAAATCATTGCATTTCTACTCACTGGTTTGGAAGAGTCTGCAGCCGTCCGTTTAAGAACTTCAATTTGAAATTGGAATACTTTTTCTCATCAAAGTTGCATTATGATCCTGCTTGTATGTATGAATTGGCTTCTTTTTAGTGGTACACCGGAAATCTTCTGCACTATTTGTCAGCCAGTTCCAAAGTCCCTATGGGCTGGAAGGCAGCTCAAATGGAGGGCCAGGTAATGGAATGCTGAATTAGACCTGTTGCCTAATGATCTGAAAGAAAGTACAATACCCATTCACATTTCTGGAACTCTGAAACCTTAGCTGAGCGTCTCAGCTGATATAAAGTAAGTGCCCTAGATGCTGTAATAGCCAAGTATTTCTTAGGAATATAAAGCAGTTTAAATAAGATATACCAAGTAATGGAATCAGGCTCTTGCACAGTAAAGAAATGCAAAAGAAGAGTCTTTTTATAATTTCTTTTTTATCTTAAGTATTATACTTTTCATTGAAGTCAGAGTCATTTCTGTTGAGACTAGTTTAATGAGGTCACGCATCTGTATTCACAGTTAGAGATTGCTCTTCTCCCTATCAGCCGTACTCTGATAAAAGCCACTTTCAGGCAAGGAAGTTGAGTACTCTTTTAAAAGACACTAACTGTTTCTAGAAACTAGTGATTGACTGAATATGATGCACTGATTAAGATCAGAAAATATGTGAGTTTATGCTATGTTACCCACAGTGGGATTTGCACAAAACTTATCAATCAACCATCTGTTACTTTCCCGCAAAAGTCAAGTGATGCATTGTAAATATAAAGCGCTGCTGCTGCAGCAGAGCTTGTTGAGGTGAAATATATGGGCGAAGAGCTAAGCAGTCTAATCAAGTCTGGCAAATGTTATATATTTAAAGTTTCTTCCTTCTTCAAACATAGTAGCTATCTTTAATCTCACTTACTTATTCAATGCTGCAATAAATGTGTAAAATTAATAGTGTAACATATAACTAGATAAAAACTGATTTTACATTTATGTATCAACTGTTCTGCAAATTATAACTTCAATATAACTGCATTTGACTTAATCAAATTTAGGATAATTATTTCATAGAATGGTGATAAGGATTCACAGAGACTCGCCTCTAATGATTTCCTTAGGATTCATTTGAACTATATGTAGCATTAAAATAAAGATGCATTTCGACAAATGACATTCTTGTAGTATGCTCATATGTAAACCTAGAAGGTTATTAAAGCAAAGGAGACTTGCTGTTCCTTTCTCTTAATCACCATTTAGGTTTGCATGTGTACAGTCAGCCCTCCTTATCCGCAGATTCCGCATGCGTGAATTCAACCAACCGCGAATCGCGAAAACCTGGAAGTGCTCTTCCAGCACTTGTTGTTCGAGCATGTACAGACTTTTTTTTTCTTGTCACTATTCCCTAAACAATGCAGTATAACAACCATTTTACATAGCGTTTACATTGTATTAGGTATTATAAGTAATCTAGGGATGAGTTAAAGTATACGGGAGGATGTGCGTGGGTTATCGTGCATCGGAATCAAAAAAAATTGTAAGTTCTCTTACTAAGTAAGTTGGAGCAGGCACATCTGGTATTATTTAGCGTCAGGTAGTCAAACGTTTGTCTTAGTATAAAGTATATATTTTACCTTTCTATGCATATAAAACTCTTAAGAACGTATGTTTCAGCATCGGGTTCGGGAACAGAAGTTCTCGGGACTTGGGACAGATCGCTCCCTAGTGCGCTCTCTACCGTGCCGGGTTGATGTGGAGGATCAAAAACTCAAAACCCCAAAACCCAATAATTAAACCACTGCGTTGATTAGTAATAATTGTAGCCTTCATCAGAGCAGAGCCTTTCTCACTTTATCCTTTAAAATTGTTCCGATTGTTGACCGACCTAGCCTAATGCTTTTCCAATGACCGATGGTGTTTCACCTCGTTCCCATCGCTTTATTATTTCCACTTTCTTTTCAATCGTGATCGTGATTATTTTCGTGAACAGAAACACTGTGGATTCAGATTTGTACCATTAGGTCCTAATGTCCACTGCTCTGAGACAGGTTAAATAAGGTCTGGGGTTCCGCTGGGTCCTAATGTCCACCGGTTATGAAAGTTTGAATAAGGGACTTGAGCATCCGCGAATTTTGGTATCCGTGTGGGGTCCCAGAACCAATCCCCTGCGGATAAGGAGGGCCGACTGTATTAGGATCAGGGTAAGCTACTGGCCTAAGAAATCTGCTCTGCTATTGAGTTTAATAAAGTTGTTCTTATTCTAATCTCAGCTCCACATTCTCATATACCTGACATAAACTTTCTATCCCTTGTTTATCGTGTTTCTATCTAACTGTGCATTAAGATTATTCAATATTTATATTTCCAGCACCCTTTGCTAAAGGAAGCTCCAGAGGACTCAATGACAGAAAATAAAATTCACTTAACCTCAGTCCTGAATGGGTTATCTCAATTATAAACACTGACATTTAGATGTCCCACAAGATAAAACAACCTGTCCATATCTCCTTTTTCAACACCTTTCAGGAACCTACTTGCTTTGATTGAAGTCACTTTGGTATTTTAAACAACAGTGGATGCAAGTCTATTTTATCAAATGGTTCCACATAAAGCGATCTTTTCAGCTATTCTCCACCTTTAATAAAGTAATTAATTTACTTATTAAGATACAGCACAGAATCATCCCTCCTGGCCCTTTGAGCTGCACCACAGAGCAGCAACAAACACACCCTAATCATGGAACAATTTACAATGACCAGTTAACCAACCAGCTGGTAGGTCTTTGGACTGTGGGAGGAAACCAGAGCACCTGGTGGACATCCATACGGTCATAGAGTGAACATATAAACTCCTGACATACAGCGGTGGGAATTGAACCCGGATTGCTGGTACCATAAAGCATGGTCCTAACCACTATATTACTGTGCCGTACCTTGTTTCTTAGTTACAGAGTTCTTGCACACGAATATCTGAAGCAAAGTATAAAGAAACTGATGAAGTCTGTATGTTGAGATCTGACATGGAACAAAGTAAAGTTATATTTAGTTTAATGTTATGGAAATATATAACGAGACAAATGGCCAATGAGGGAAGCTACTCACACTGATATTTCCAGGACTATCTTTGAGAAGAGAAGCAGTAATAGCTATGAGATCAAAGTTCTTATTAAGTATGTGAAAAGGTGTTTTGATAAAGACAACAAGCAAAGGTAAAGCTGAAAATGATAAGGTTACAAGCTGGTGGTGATGCAGGTCTGACTTTAATGGAGATCACAAGGTAATCCTCGATTATTATTTATTTAGTAACTTATCTGTGGTGTTTTCTGCATTGCTTCAATTCTTAAAAGAGTGGTGTAGGTGCTGATGAGTTTTTTTTTCTCGGTTCCAAATCCCACCAGTTGCTCATGGACATTTATGAATTCTCCTTGCACTGCTCAAGGACTGTGAGAATAACATGCAGAGCAGGATATGCTGCTGTAATCTGAGGAGGAGAACATGGGGAGGGGGGGATGTGGAGATGAACAGTCGACAGCAAGTCAAACCTACAGATTCTTTTCTCTGAATCTTTACAAGGAATAATGTTTGGGATGTCTGAGTTTTAACAGTTGCTCAGTAAACAGTGTAAAGCCACTGCCTCACAATGCTGGTGACCTGGGTTCAGTTTTGACCTTGAAGTGCCGTCTGTGTGATGTTTATACATTCTCCCTGTGACTGCGTGGTTTTCCTCTGGGTACTCCAGTTTCGTGTCACATCTCAAAGATGTATGCGTTGATAGGTTAATTGACATCTGCAAACTAGTTCTACTGTGTAAACGAATTGTAAAATCCATTGGAGTTAATAGGAATGTGGGGAGCATGATGAAACAATAAGTGATTACTCTGGGATTTGTGTATATCTGTGCGTTGGGAGTATGCAATCGGGGCAAAAAGTCTGTTTTCATGCTGTATGACTGAAAACTATAACCAATTATTGTATAAATTTAAACATTTATAAATCTGCATAACCGTGGAATAAAGTGTTTTTATAATGAAATAATTCATAATTTTCCCAGTTTGTAAACTTGGTTGATTAAACATTTCTAACAATGCCAAATACTGTACAATGTGAAAACTGGCGTGTCATGTGTTTGTGCATTGAAGTGTGTGTTAAAATTTATCTTTATGCCACTTCTTCCTGTCACCATTGGAAGATTGTCACATAACTTCTGACTAATGGTTTTGCTACACAAAATAACAGCATGCGTCAAACTTCACAGCTGGAGTTAGTAAAGAAGGGAAGATAACCATTTAGAGCTAAAATCTTATTTAATATTTAATGCAAAACACAAAGCTAATCACATTCCACCCTCTGACTTACAAATGATTTGCAAATAATTAATTTCCTAAATCAAAATGTTGTTAAATTCTGTCTTATTATGCCCTTGAAATCTATCCATCCATATCTGCTGAATTTCTATGCTAGTTAAATCATGAATTCCTAGACCTCAATATAAATATAACACAATACTGTTCTTAATATGGTATTTCATTATCTGTGCATCAGCATTGAACTCTGTCCTGACAGATTTTATCTCATTTTATGCTGAAGTGTAGAAAGCACTGGAATTAATGAACTAATTTAAATAATAGGAGCCACAATTCTATTCCTTAATAATTTTTATACTGATTTATCACCATCCATAAAATGGCACTTTCACCATTAAGGGATGCTTTTGATTACATTAACACATTTCACGGTTTCCACTAAAATTTTAACAAGACAATGTAAATATTTTCCATCAGTGGACTTAAAAGAACAATTCAGCAATTATCTAAGCTAGAACAACTAACTTAAGTGATGCTGCAAATTTGGACTTGCTATCTGAAAAATTTTATCAGTGATTGTAATCAGTAGCAAGTATAAACCAATGGGATAAGTTTTGTTTTCATTGGATAACAGAGAATCTGGTTTACCTCTATGATACAGCCTGTCTGATTTGGTTCAATAAAATCAATAAAATAAACATTAGATATGGTATATAACAGCCAAATAATCCACTCTGCCTGGTTAGCAGTATGAGACAAAACCGAAACTTTACTGAAATATGATCTTTATCTGTCAACACATATCAAGCAAAAAAAAAAATGCATTTAGAAACATCACATTCTAAGTTTCAGCCTGAAAACCAGTCTCGTCAGGCAGATGGGGCTCATCAGCTGTGGTTGGCAGCTCATCTGGGAGATGGAAAACTCTGATCTCAAACCTCTGCTGCATTGCGACTATACCCACACATGGGGAAAACTTCAGGAGTAAACCCCAAAAGGAAAAATCCAGAGCAGGAGTCCTTACATTGAGTTCAATGTTGACTGGCAAAGCCTGTGGTGCTGCTGGTACCAAACTGTATCAGACCCTGCTGTTTCTTTGCATTCATCAGATGCATGGACAGGGGAGCTTGCTATGTGGGTAACAGCTTGCTCTCTCTATCGTACTTTCCAAGCTCACATATCTAGACAGCTAGGATGCAATATCCCTGGACAACATGAAGGGCTCAGCAAGTTCCAGACATTCTCTCTACACCATAGGGTACAAGTACACTACTCAGAAAGGACACATTGAAATATACATTTTAAAATAGAAATGAATTCCTTGATCACAATTGGTACAGATCTGAAGACAGAAAAAGTATTTAATTTGCCTGGTGAATGCTAAATTGTGCTTTAAAATAAATTTGGAATATTTCAATTTAATTAACAGTTATATAACTACGTAAAATGATCTAACTTATGCAATTAACTGTTTTTATCAGAGAATTAAAGAGAATGGTTCCCAATTTTTCATCGCGTCTAAATTCAGTATGATCTTTCCAAGCAATGCCTTTGGATGTTTCTCCTACAATCATCATTTTTAAAGGAACTGTTGAGGGAGGTCTAAATTAGAATACTCAATTCCCATACTGGAAAGAAGATTGTCAGTAATGTGAAGATCAAATTTACTGTGCTATCCTTTACACCTAACAAAACATTATTCAGGTTAAGTACTCTAACTTCAATCTGTACATTACCAGACAGCCAGCAAACTATTTCTGGATAGGGCTTATTTCAAGGCAAAATGTTCTATTAGGTCAGCAACAGAATAAGTTAGAAGGGAAATAGTGATCTCTCAGAGGAAGGAAGTTAATAAAAATCAGGTATACTGGATATAATATATAGTAGGGATCAAGGGAATATTTAGGAACAGGAACAAGGATCACCTAAGGTGACAGAACAGGTGAAATTCATAAACTGGTAAACTGGATTATTGCTGTCACATGCATGGTGAAAAACTTGCATTCTGTTCATACAGATCAATTATTTACAACAATGCCCTGAGGTAGCACAAGGTAAAATAATAACAGAGTGAAAAATAAGGTTTTACAACGAAAGTGTACTCAGGTGCAAAGCCAGAGCAACATAGATCAAGTTTGAGTCCACCTTGATATAGTAAAGAACCATTTGATAGTCTTAGAACAGTAGGATCGAGGCTGTCCTTGAACCTGATGAAATGTGCTTTCAGATTTTTATATCTTCTGCACAATGGGGCTGTTGGGGATGGTAGAAGAGAGAATGACCATGATGAATGGGATTTTTGATTTTGCTGGCAATTACTGAAGCAGGGAAAATTGTAGACTGAGTCTATAGAGAGGAAAATGATGCACTAAGCAGTTTCCATAAAAAGCAATCACACATCCAGACAAGACGCCTTCTATGATGCATTAATTAAAATTGTTGAGGGTCAAAGGGGACATGCCAAATTTCTTTAACCTCCTGAAGAAGTAGAAGTACTGGTGAGCTTTCATGGCTGTTGGACCAGAGCAAGCTATCGGTAATGTTCACTCTAGGAACTTGAAGCTGCCAACCCTCTTGACTTCAGCACTATTATTTGAAATCTGAACATGTGCACTGTCCTCCCTTCCTGAAATCAATGACCAGTTCTTTTGATTATTCACATCGAGGGAAAGGTTGCTGCATTCGTATTTTTGTCACAAGTTCTCTATCTCTATCCTGTAGTCCAACTCATTGTTATTTGAAATATGGCCCACTACGATCCATATGTTTGTAGATAGAGAATCTGGCCATCCAGTTCATGAGTGCACAGGGAATTGAGTACAGGGCTAAAGGCAGAGCCTTAGGGTGCTCCAGTGTTGAGAATAATTGTAGTGGAGGAGTTCTACCTATCTTTACTGATTACAGTCTATTGCAGAGATATTCTAAATTGGAGCATATGAGGAGAGACAGAGTAGTCTAGTTTATTTTGTTTGAAGTGGGGGAGACTGAGGACTAGCCTGGTTGAAGTACACATGATTGGGGAAGATAGAAATCAGTCCTCATGGGAGAATGATCTATATTCAGCTGCCATTGGATGAACATGAGCAAGAGCAGTTTCAGAGGTTGACTGAATTCTTTCATCCAGAGGGTGGATGGAATCTGTAATGCATGTTTGAGAGTTTGGCGGAGGCAACAACCCACACAGCATTGAGGAAGTAAATAGATAAGTATCTAGATGTTGCCAAGGATTAGGCCAAGTGCTCAGAGATCAAAATTGACGGTCAGCGTGGATCTGGCAGACAGAAAGACCAGCTTCCCTGCTCTATGTCATTGAGAAAGGTTACAGTGTTCCAGGCTCTTGTGATAGCCATTTCATACTAAAACAGAAGCTCTTTTCACACAAAGAATTGGGAGATATGTTTATGAGTGTTCAGACTGGCCTTATCACTTCAGACCTTGTCCAAGTTCAAAATGACTTCTATGAACTCATATTATTCTATCTTACTGTGTTACTTTTCAGTTAAATGAAATGGCGAATGCCAACACATGCTGTGTACTAATTGAGTTCATACTCAAGTAAATGCAATGCAAGAAAATTAAAAACTCCCATTAAACACACACAATGTGCTGCTAGAGGAAGAGGTGATAAATGAATAGTTGATGTTTCAGACCAAGCTCTTTCATCAGGCTTGGAAAGGATGGTGACAGAAGCCAGAAAACTCCAAATGATATCCACCTACATTTAAGAATAATGAGTAATTTATGTAATTTGAATATTCATTTTCAGCTGTAAGCACTGAATGAACTCTTCAAACTTTTGCATCCTTCTCAAGATCTATAAAGATCCTTTCTTTGGTCCTTCCTAGGGCCATGCCATTTCACTTACCTTTGATTCATAATTATTTTTAACACTCAGTCCCTTCAACTGAGTCAGCACTTGTTGCACTAGGTGGCAGTGTGTTCCATTAGTTAACAAGTCCAGTGTGAAGGACCTGATCCATAAATTAGCATTTAATTGTATCCCTTGATCCTCGTTATCCATTTCTGAAGCAAGTGTCTATATACAAGATATCTGTACTGCTGAGTCACTGCATTAAAGCATGTCTCATCTTTCTTTTTATCCTTTATTCAATGAGAACAGATTGGCATTATCTCCTTTTACGGCCCGCTAATTGTACATTTGGAAACTTATTTACAGTCCTGTATCAGATAATTTTTATTGCTTTTCACAACATTGAATCGTGCATTTATTCACTGGGATGTATTAATGATAATGATATTAATAAGTAATGAGTAAAACATGTCTAGAAAAATCTGCTAAATATGAGTCCTTATTTTTCACTTAGCACTGCTCCCTGGTTAGGCAAGGCTCCCGTTCTTGTTTCAGAAGAGCAGCAGTAATCAAATGGCTAAATATACTGTACTTGAAGAGGCAATTTGTCTAAACCTAAAACAATTAAATAAGCAGCATTTGGAAAATATAAATACAACATCCAGGTGTGCCCTTGATATTGTACTACTGAAGTGATGTAGTTTCATAAGTGAAGATTTGTTTAAGTTTTTAGATAAGTTAATATAATTTATATAACAAAAGTTGTTTTGGTCCTGTTTAAACAAATGCATGGAAGGCCTATTAGAGATTTACTTCAATATCACTAAAAATCATCTACGTAGAAATGTAGTTACTTTGCTTCTTTATTCTAAATGCCCCTGAGGCCCTCCGTTGGTCATGGTCAACAGGATGTTGTGTCCCAGCTGACGACATGATATGCCGCCAGTGCAGTACGATATGGAGAACAAGCTGTTGCCCATGCAACAGGCACCTCCCCTGAGAAATCCAAAGGAACAGCAGAGTTTGGTAGCGGCAGCATTGCAGGAGTTGCCAGTGAGCACTGAACTCAACGTAGGACAGCCTTAGGGATTTTTCCCGTAGGGTTTACTCCTGAAATCATCCCAATGATGGGGTAGACGTGCAAAACAATGGAGGTTTCTGATCAGAGTTTTCCTTCTCATTGATGAGCTGCCAACCATGGCTGATGAGCCTTATCTGCTTGAAGTGACTGGTTTTGAGGCACCCATAACCTACATTTGCCCCTTCTCCTAACAGTAGAAAGGGTTTTACTGGGCTTAGTAGCTAAGCCACACATGAAGGCCAGGAGTTGGACTTGGTTATTTGAGGTACATGTTATTACAAGAATTTAATTGGTAGTGGGAGCTATCTATCCCACGATCAGCCCCAGCAACAACAACCTTAAGGAACCATTACAGACACCACATAAGTGTCTAATTCTAATTCTATACAGTAGGTGGCATGTTGCAAGCCATGCTGGTAATGTACCTCCATGAAGGAACCCCGAAAGCAAATATTAGGCTCCTTTCAAACCAGGTAGGTGATTTAACCCCTTTCTGATGTTCTCTTTGAGCTGTATATGATTGCATGTTGCATCAGGCGTTTGATTGTCAAATCAATACAGCTTTAACTTAATTCTGGAGGATACCTTTGAAAAAAACAGCATACTTTTTAAAGTTTACTTTTATGAAGTTCTGAGCACTGTTTCACTTCCCTTGAAACAAGTTATATAGCAGGCAGCTGTTATGCATTGTTCACATGAGACATTGCTCAGCTAGGAGTATTCTTGTTGCAAAGGTGCATTGTTTAGAGTTTAAGTCTTATTCCAGAGGATAGAACACAAGTCTAGACTAATACTACTGCTGTAATGATTGCTGTGTTGTCCTTGCAGAGGGTGATAAACAGCTGGAAGCTTGATCATTTAAAGCGGAGGTAGATAATTATAAAATTGGAAAATTCAAGGCTTTGGAGAATTAGCAGAGAATAGGACTTGAAGCCTGGAGCAGATGCTCCATGATTATATTAATTAATGCAGAGGGCTTGAGAAGCTGCTCATGTTGCTACAGTGTTCTTGTGAGGGTGTGCTTCACGATGAAAAGTGCTGACATCTAAATATGTTAACCAGCAGACCTGTCTGCTTTTGTAAATGGATGCAAAAGAACAAATGGTCCTATAAGTAGTCCTACCTGTTACTTATGTTTGGCCTTGAATCCATCTAGGCAGCATAAAGTTAGCCAAAACTCAGCATTTCTGAGCTCATTCAGAACTCTACTTAAAAGCTTATTGAACCTATGTCATACTACAATAAATAAACGGAAGAATACTGCGAATAATAAAATGTAAGATATCTAAATAAACTGCAAAATGGTTAGAAAATAATTTTATGCTGTTATGATCCCAGCCCCCTCCTTTGTGAGAATCGCAAGAGCACCCTTTGGGCGGGGGGGGGGGGGGGGGTCAGTAGACCCAGGAAGAGAGAGAGAGAGAGAAATGTGCCGAATTGCATGTTCCACCCGGGATGCAAAATAAGACGACAGTGACTATTGTCTCAAGGAGACCACGTGAAAAGCCCTCGGGCAAGGTGGGCTGGTTGAGAGAGAGATTGCATCATCCCAACCTGATTGACACCTGCGACCCCGTGAGGAAGTATAAAGGAGAGTCTCAGGGGGACAGCCCCTCAGACACACCAAGAAGACACGAGAGAGTGATCCCGCAGCAGCGGGAAATCATGCTGAAGGAAGCCACGTGCGTTAGATTCTGGGATTGGAATTTGTGGCTGGAATCACAGAAAACCGCTTTTAACTAACATCGGGGAGAGGGAACCAACGCTCCCCCGATTTCACGGAAGCTTCATAAAGACCCGGCAAGTTTTTTTCTCTTCTCCCCAATCTCTCTCTCTCGGTCGCCCCACGTGAAACCCAGCAATTTGAAGCCTGCAGACTTCTGAGTGACTTTTATATTTCCAACGGACAAATCTATTAACCCCTAGACAACAGTAGTGCTCGCTTCTTAATGATGATTATTACTATACCCCTGCTTTAGATTGAGTATTGACGCCGTGCATTATCTGAATGTTTGTATTAACCTTACTTTTGTGCCCCTTTATAAATAAAAACTTTTGAAAATAATGACATCAGACTTCAACGGACCTCTCTATCTTTGCTGGTAAGTTATCCAGTTACGGGATACATAACAATGCGAAGTACCAGACTCTGCTGGAGATCTACTTCAGCAATGTTCCATAGCTTCTTACTCTTAACTGCATATGTGCCTTCAGTTCTCATGTTTTTCATTTGAACTTTCATTCTGGATGCCTACTCATGGATGGTCCCTCTTTGCTAAGCACCACCTTTCCCCCCTGCAGTCTGTACAAATTGATTGGGTCTGCCCACAGTTCTTCACAATAGTTTAGGTTTTCCCTCAAATCACATACTTACCCCATTCTTTTGTAATACAAGTAAGTAAAGGCATGAGAAAATCTGCAGATGTTGGAAATCCAAGCAACACACATAAAGTGCTGGAGAAACTCAGCAGGCCAGGCAGCTTCTATGGAAAAGAGTAAACAGCTGACAATTCAGTCTGAGATCCTACTTCAGAGCTGATGACTTAAAATTAATTCCATGTAAATTAGCTGATTCAAATCTATCCTTTCCGTGGTCAATTTACTTTATGAAAGAGCTCCCGGCATTTTCACTCAATTATTCTGAATTATTGAAAAGCTGTTTGGTGTGGAAGGATTCAGAGAAATTGTTGACACTCAGTGGAAGTCCAGCAGACTTTCACAGTGCAGCTTCTCTGTGGGATAATTGCATATACTCTGACCTTGGATTAATCTTTTTTGTAAAGAAAAGGGAACACAAGAGTCTTCAGATAGTGGAATCTGAAGCAATGAACAACTTGATGTTCTGAAGCAAATACTAATTTCTTTCCTCCTATAGATGCTGCTTGACCCATTAATTTCTCCAGGAGATTGTTTGTTGTAAAGAAAATGACTTAACTTGCATCTTGTTCAGTGGACACTTCCTTAAAAAGGTCCCTAGTTTTCTTAAAGCATGCTGATCAAAATTTGGTCAAATTACAGTCAGTGCCAGTTAGGAAAGAGTTAAATACAGATCCTCCTGGAAGCACCCATTCACAATGCTTTGCTGAAGAAGAGGAGTCATTCTCCAGTGCCCTGGGCAATATTTATCCTTCAATCAACTTCAGATTGTCTGGCCATTATGACATTGCTATTTGAGCAGACTTGCTGTGTGCAAACTGACTGTTTCTTCCCACCTCTTAATTGTGATCACACATCAAAACACATTTAATTAGCCATAAAGTATTTTTACAGATTCTGAAGTCATAACAGGTGCTTTTGATGTGATTAAAAATCAATCAGAACATGACAGAATGTAATAAAAAAAAAGAAACTGTTCCCTTTCCAGACAGCTACCCTGACAGAGAAGTGTTGGTAGTTACATTTACTAGGATAGTGGTACTAAGCAAATTGCCAAAGCTGCAAGCTGGTAAGTGCCAGAAACCTGAGATGCTGGAAATCCAAAGCAACACATACAAAATGCTGGAGGAACTCAGCAGGTCAGGCAGCATCTATGGAAAAGAGTAAACAGTGAACATTTCGGGCTGAAACCTTTCATCATGACTGGGACTGGCAAGATGGTGTTTGGGTCTTGCTGAGCTTCATCATGGGATCCTCATGGAAGTGATTTCTGAACTGAGTGATGCGAAATAGTGGGTTGCCCAGTCCTGATAGAGGGTCTTGGCCCAAAATGGCAACGTTCATTTCTCTCCACAGATGCTACCTGACCAGCTGAATTCATTGAACATTTTATGATTGCGTTGTAGTGACTCGGTTGGTGTGTTTGTTTTCATTTTTACCAATGTCCTGAATTTGGAGAGTATTCCATTTAGAAAACAGTTAATAGACATCTTTATCCAAAATGGAAGGGTAATAAAAAGCTGAAACATTTAGCTTAACCTCAGTCATAATGTTAAGAATGTTAGAAGCCATTACTAAAGTTATTATGGTAAGATGGCAACAAAAATTCAAGATAATTGGGCAATTGATATCTTTTTATGAAGGAGCAATTACGTTTGACCAATTTATCAGAATTCCTTGCAGAAAATGTTTTGTGGATATTGGGGAATAGGTGGATGTGCTATATTAGATTTTTTGAAAGCATTTGATAAGATGATGTACCAAAATTTTTTCTAGAAATTAAGATCTCTTGTTAGTATGGGTGGAAGATTGGCTGGCTTACAACAAACATAAAGTAAGTTGCAATCTTGTCTGCTCTACAAGATGTAATGAATAGATACCACAGGGATTAATGCCGGAACAAGAGCACGAAAAGTATGTTTGCTACATTTTCTTTTAGCACAAAGATAGTAAGCTGGAAATATTGTATAAAAGGAGTCTTAAAGGGAGATAGATAAACTGAATAGGCAAAGTGCAGGCATATAGAGTATAATAGGGAGAAATACGAAATCTGAATATTTTGACAGGAAACCTTTTTGGAAAAGTATATCATTCAACTGGTGAGAGACTGCAGATGTCTAGCATGTAGAGGGCCCTTTGACTCTTAGAACATTAATTGCAAGACGCTAGTATGCAGGAGGAGCAAATAATTATAAGTCTAACTGGAAATCAAACACAAAACTGATACTGGAAATCTGAAATAGAAAATGTTGGAATATTATTTTTCCTTGCTAGAGCAGTTGAATACAACATTAGAAAGGTTATGCTTCAGTTATATCATGCAATAGTGAGTGCAAATTTGGACTGTGAGAGGAATTGATCTCCTTAATTAAAGAACAACATAGAATATAGAAAACCTAGAGCACAATAAGGCCATTCAGCCCACAAAACTGTGCCGAGCGTGTCCTTACCTTAGAAGTTATCTAGGGTTACCCATAGCTCTCTATTTTTCTGAGCTCTATATACCTATCAAGGAATCTCTTAAAAGACCCTATTGTATTCGCCTCCACCACCATCACACTCACCAATCTCTGTGTAAAAAAACTTACCCCTGACATCTCCTCTTTGCCTACTTCTAAGCACCTTAAAACTGTGCCCTTTCGTGCTAACCATTTCAGTCCTGGGAAAAAGCCTCTGACTATCCACATGATCAATGCCTCTCATCATCTTATACACCTCTATCAGGTCACCTCTCATCCACCATCGCTCCGAGGAAAAAAGGCTGAGTTCACTCAACTCATAAGGCATGCCCCCTGTCCAGGCAAAATCTTTGTAAGTCTCCTCTGCACCCTTTCTATGGTTTCCACAACCAAAGAAAGGTGTGAATATATTAAAAGCATTTTAAAGACAATGAATTTTCTTAACAGTAATGATTGTTCAAGCTAGGTTTGTGTCTGTGGGAATTTCGAAGAGTCAATGGAGACTTGATATAGAAGATCTTCACGGCTGGATGTAAATATGTGAAGGAGCTAAGAGGTTGAGTCGTCTGCTCCTGCTGCTAATGTGGATGTTTTCATGTTCACCCACCAATGGTTTAAAATCCACTAACAGCAGTTTTAGTATTCTGTAATATCAACAAAAATCATCAGGTAGGTTTTGGGAGAAATTGGCAAAACAAATTTGCCTCATGTTTTGCTGCAGTTGAAATGAAAGAGGCTGTTCATGAGATTTTTCAAGAAAACTGGAGTTTTCTTCTTTCATTCTGAATTCTACCCTTGTCCTAGCATCTACCTTGCTCTGTGATGGAATACGGGCAGGCTTTCTGAATGCTCACACTCGGGCTGTATATCTTAATACCGAAGAACATCAGTGAAGTAGACAATCCTGCTACTCAGCTTTTTTTTCAAAATCCCTCAAAATCATGTTGATCTTCTGCTTCAGTACCATTTTCCAGCACTGTCGTCATAATAAATACAAATCAGTTTTGAATGAACAGAATGTCAAAGCCTCCGCAGATTAGAAAATTCCAAAACTTCACTAACCTCTCGGTTTTATAAGACTACCTTTGTACTTGAACCATCCCCCTTGGTCTTAGGTTTTTCAGCCAAGCAAAACATCAAGTCTTGATGTTAGGAGAATGTTTCTCTTACAAGGTTTCATGAGATCCCATCCTTTTTCACTAAACTTTCAGAAGTAGGGTCCCAATCTGATCAATCAATTCTCATATAACAAACCCACCACCCCAGGAGACATTCTAATTCCTACTCCATGATCCAAAACAACAGACAAAACATATGAACCAGAAGGATAAAAAAGAGTGATATGAATGGCACTTTTTCTGCTTGTAATGGAACAACTTGGATGTTATAGCTATAACAGTAACTTAACTTTCTCCAGCTTTTCAAGATCATAAGGCATAGGAGCAGAATTAGGCCATTTGGCCAATTGAGTCTGCTCTGCCATTTGTTCATGACTGATCACTTTCCCTCTCAGCCACATTCTCCTATCTTCTCCCCATAACATTTCACACCCTGACTAATCAAGAATCTACCAACTTCCCCCTTATTTGTACCCAGTAATCTGATCTCTACAGCCACCTGTGGTAATGAAATCCACAGATTCACCACCCACTGATTAAATAAATTCTCTATTTGAAATGGATATCCCTCAGTTTTGAGGCTGTTGCATATGGTTCCAGACACCCCACCAAAGGAAATACCCTCTTCACATCCACTCTCTCTAGGCATTTCAACTTTCACTAGGTTTCAATGAGATCACCCTTCATTCTAAATTCCAGCAAGTACTGGCCCAGAGTCCGGGCTCATATGATAATTCTTTTGTTCCTGGAATCATTCTCTTGACCTTCCTCTGAACCCTCTCCAAAATCAGCACACCCTTTCTTAGATAAGAGGCACAAAACTGCTCACAATACTCCAAGTAAGGTCTCAGAATGCCTTTTACATTATGTTACATCCTTGCTTTTATCATCTAGTCCTCTTGAAATGAATGCATACATTGCATTCGCCTATCTCTCCACAAGTTCAACCTTGAAATTAGCCTTTAAGGAATCCTGCATGAGGACTCCCAAATCCCTTTGTACCTCACATTTTTGCTTTTTCTCCCCATTAGAAAGTAGTCTATGCTTTTATTTCTTCTGCCAAAGTGTATGACCATACCCTTCCTGACACTGTATTCCATCTGCCACTTCTTTGCCCATTCTCCTAATCTGTTCAAGTCCTTTTGCGACCTCTCTGCTTTCTCAACACTATCGGCCCTCCACCTATCATTGTATCATCTGCAAACTTGGCCCAAAGCCATGAATTTTATCATCCAAACCATTGGCATGTAACGTAAAAAGAAGCAGTCCCAACAGAGACCCCTGTGGAACACCAATCTGAAAAGGATCCCTTTATTAACTCTTTGCCTCCTGTCAATCAGCAAATGCTCTATCCATGCTAGTATCTTACCCGTTCTACCCTGGGCTCTTAGCTTGTTTATCAGCCTCATTTGCAGCACCTTGTCAAAGGCCATCTGAAAAAGAAGAACATCTATAGCTAGTTTATAGAAATATATAATTTGTTTGTTAACTGTTGTATGATAAATAAAACACATTGAGATTAATGCTGCTGATCCTTTTGGCTTTAAAGTAAATGTTTTTAATTGAAAATGTGACAGAGAAGATACCATGAAAATACAGCTAAAGCAAAGCTGCAGAAAAACTCCTTGTTACCACACAACTACAGTATGTTTAAGCTCTCTGGGATAGAATTTTATTTGAGTTGCATCTGTGGTTACAAAATGATACAGCCATGAAGTACATTTATTTATCAATGGAAAAGATGACATGTAATGCACAGAAATCATTCTGGTACTAAGTTCATAGAATCTTTGAAACAAATGTGAGGTCACTCAAGTAGAAAGTCTTTTCCCACTTCTAAAATAAATTCTAGAAAAGAAGCTGTTTTCTTTATGGCCCCATTGCATTCTGTACAGCTGCTGGCAAACACTGTCATTCATCCTAATACTCTCCTACCAATTCTGATTGCTGTTTACTAAGTGTTGCTGGCAGATGGACAAGTAACCACACATTTTATTCTACAGGAGTGTGTGCTCCCTGTCAGAGTAGGATGAACATTAACAGTACATTTTCATTTCAGTTTTTAATTGGTCTTGATCCAACCTCAGACTGTGCATACAGCATGAAGTAAGAATGGACTTTCTATTTCCATTAATACTTTTGGTCCTAAATAGGCACACCAATTACATTCAAAAGTAGGGATTTAAGACGTTGTTCTGTTCATATCTTATTCATATGCTTGCATCATTTCTCAAGCAGGCATAGTTTCTTCCCATCTGCTTGGGCTGCATCTTAGGAAAGGGATGAGGGGGCAATGTTTCTCAACTAAAATGGCTTATGGAGTTTCTGAATGTGTTGAGACATTTTTCATGAAGGATTATATAGGATTAGATCGCTCATCGTATAAAGGTACAGCGCCCACCAAGTCTGCCCCTTCGATCAAGCACTTACATATTAATCACATTTTATTGTCCCCACTTACCATCAATTCATCTCAATTCAAGACTCAACTACACACATGGAACAATTTACCCTGGCTAATTAATGTAGTGATTAACCAGGATCAAACATTATCTTATTGAATGTTAGAACAAGTGAGAAGCCCCAGGTGGTTTGCTCCAGCTTCTAATTCTTTTCTCGTATTCCTGTCCACACTGGTATAACCATTTCTTCTGAAATGCATTCTACTGCAACCATGTCTAATATTCTAACCATCTTACAAACAACTGCCTTCACTTCACTCCGGAATTTCAAAGTCATTTTACTTTGCTTTAGTGCTATTACTGGCTCTTTTCATAGGTTGAATAATTCCATTATCTAACATCACATCAAATACATTTTGCCAAAATATCTCCATCACAATGCAGAAATGAAACTAAAGATGTGACTATATTCAGAACCAACCATGAAAGAAATATCCTGTGTGGTGAACATAACTCGTCTGGCGTCAATACTTTTGTTTACTGTCAATATTTTATTCCCATGAATAAATTCAACAGAATTTCACAGACAATAAAATACATTTGTCAAAATGTCAGTATTTTTCAAAATAATTTAGCACAATGCATAATTTAATGTAACAGCATGAAGCATGCTCCTTTTTGAACTAATGCTGAGTATTAATATTTTAGATGTGAAATTAGAAAATGAAATGTGTCATACAATCTACAATAAGCCACTATATTATGACACATTCATTGTAAGATGAAAATGTAGTTTCCTGGTGTTTAATTTCCCCAAGACTTCACCATTTTGGCTTTGACTATTATATGGATGTATGTTAACTAGATGGTTATATTTGACTATAGAACCAGAAACAGAAGGACACTTATAAAGAGGTATTTCAATATTCATTGCTGCTTAACTCCATTTATAATTAAATGTTAATAGAATTGGGGTATTTCCAACTAGTGGACTATCTGACAAATATTGTGTTATCATCACCAATACTTTGTTGGATGGATATGGAAAATGATAAATTTGGTACATTACTGTGTCCTATAGTTTGTAATAGGCACAAGGTCTGTGAAAGCCAAATGTTGTAGTTTCATTGTCATCAAGCAATCTCAGTAGGAAAGATCAGAGACAAGAAATATTGAGCAAGATTGTGACTTTAACAGCGATTGAGCACTAGGTCCCATGAGGAGCAGTGGGACCATCAGCACAAGAGATTCTGCAGATGCTTAGATATAAAGTGACATAGACACAAATTACATGTGGAACTCAGCAGGTCAAGCCCCATCTCTGGAGAGCAGAAAAACTATCAACTTTTCTGGCTGAGATGCTTTATAGTTCTAATGAATAGTTCTGATGAAAGTTGTTGTTCCAAAATGTCCCTAAATTCCTCTCCATAGATTCTGCATGACCTATTGACTTCCTCCAACATTTTGTGAGTGTTTCTAGAGAAATGTAGTTGTCAGCAGATTTTTGCTGCCCAATTTCTATGGCCACATGACCTTGTTCATATCACTACTATTCAATTAGGTCAAAGAAACAGACTCTGCCTACAAATGCCTTTGCCTCAGGCTGAGATGATATTGTGGCAGAGAAAACCAAGAGGAGAGATCCTCTCCAGTGAGCTAAATGCATCTTTCGAAGATCAAGAAGCATAAACTAGAAGAAGAAAAAGGAATGAGAAGAAAAGTGTCCAAAACTTTTTGCAGTGTCAGAATCAACTCCTACAGTCACCACGGAAGAGGTCTCATTGATTGCATTTTCATAAAGTGCCATTAGGCACAGGAAGTCAGTACCTAAGGTGGCTGACAGGGAATGATAAAATAGTAGTGTTTGAGTGTGTGGAAGAGGGGTTAAATGGGTGAAGGTGTTGATTACCCTTACTGCTTGGGGAAAGTAAATGGTTTTGAGTTTGACGGTCCTGCTGTGGATGCTACCTAGCCTCCTTCCTAATGACAGTGGGCCAAACAGTACATGAGCAGGGTATGTGGAATCCTTCATGATGTTACTGGCCTTTTTCTGGCATATTTCTGTATATATGTCCTCGACAGTGGGTAGGCTGGTGCTGGTGAGGCATGGATAAGTTTGACTACCTGTTGTAGAGACTTCCTGTCCAGCACATTGCTGAATCTATCCCATGCAGTGAGGCAGCATGCTGGGGTGCTTTCTAATGCACACCAGTAGATGGTCATGAGCATTGTTGTGCATCGTCCAGTTCCCTTCAGTATCCTCAAAAAGTAGAGCCTTTGGTGAGCTTTCTTGGTTGGGAAGCATTTGTTCTGAGACAACGAGAGATTGTGTGAGATACACACTCCCTGGAGTTGAAATTGCTCTCATTTTCCACTGCTGTGCCACTGATATGAAGTGGGGTGTGAGTGGTGCAAGTTCTCCTGAAGTCAATACTGTAACTATCTCCTTTGTCTTGTTGACATTGACAAATTATCAACACATCCTTTGAAACCAAAGTTTTTTCCAGGTGCCTTCAAAATTGCAGCTGTCAACCCCCATGTTAAAAAGTCAAATCTTGATAGTGAGGTACTAGCTAACCAGAGGCCTATATCAAATCTTCCCTTCTTGGGCATGATTCTTGAGAAAGTCATTTTTGACCAGCTCAACAACTTTCTGAATGAGAACAATATTCTAGTAAAAATTTCAGTTAGGTTTTAGATCAAACCACAGAATGGAGGTGGTCCTTATCAAAATTGCACGTGACCTTCGGCTCAGTATTGATGTCAACAGGGCGCATTTCTAACTCTACTAGGTTTTAAGTGCTGCCTTCAACATAATTGACCACAACATTCACCTTGATAACTGGTTTGGCTTCTCTGGTAGTGCCCTTAATTGCTTTCGCTCATAAAGAGAAAAAAGTGGTCTTGAGACCATTTTTTACAGGACATAATGTACCTTTTGGTGATACTCAGGGTGGTATTCTTGGTCTTGTATTCTTCCTCTTATACATGTTGCCTTTGGGAGACATTATTGGAGAGCATAAACTTGATTTCCACAGTTATACAGAATGCATACAACTGAAGTTGGTTAACTCTGACAATGGTAGCACTTGATCTTCTCTGACTTCTGGTCTGGTTGCAATAAACAAATGAATGAGCAATAATTTCCCAAACCTAAATGAAGATGAAGCTGAAATGCTTTTCGTTGGTCGCAAAGTCAAAAGAGATAAACCTCTTGATAAACTTTGCAACTTGGCTTTTCTTGTAAAATCAGAAGCAACAAGCTTGGGTGTTACCTTTGATTCAGATTTGAATTTTAAATCCCACATAGAGAAAGTGCCCAGAGCAGCATTTCTACACTGAAGAAATTTGCAAAGGTACCTCTGTTCCTTGAAAATCTAATTCAAGGCTTTATATCACATAGACTAGATTATCCAAATACCCTTTTTACTGGACTTCTAAAGCAATCTATTGACAAACTTCAAGGCATTCAGAATGCTGCTAGACTTTTAACTAAAACCAGGATGAAGGAGCATATCATTTCTGTCCTACCTACTCTGCATTGCCTTCCTGGATCATTTAGAATTGATTTAAAGTTCCCTTACTTGTTTTTAAAGTTCTCAATGGTGTGGGAACGGAGTACTTTGCAGAATCATTTTTGTTTTATAATCCTGCTTGAGCTCTAAGGTCTTTATCCACCAATCTCTTAAATTTAAACAATCCCCCTCAAAAGATAATCAACAGGTTAGCTTTTCTGAATTACGTTCCTAACTGTGGAACTCAATACCTAAAATTATAAAGGATGTAAACTCGGCTGATACTTTTAAAGGTTAGCTCACACTAAGATCATTTTACAAAGTGCATGACCATATTTCCTAACTTTGTATTCTATGCGCCATTTCTTTGCCTATTCTCCTAAGCAGTCTAAGTCCTTCTATCACTTCTCTTCATCCTCGAAACAACCTGCTTTTCCACCTATCTTCATATTCTCTGCAAACTTGCAACAAATCCATCAATTCCATCATCCAAATCATTGACGAATAACATAAGAAGAACCGATCCCAACATAGACCACTCTGGAACACCACTAGTCACCGGCACCCAACCAGATAAGTTTCCCTTTCTTTCCACTCTTTGCCTCCTGCCAACCAACCACTGACTTATCTATGCTAGAATCTTTCCTGTAATACCATGGGCTCATAGCTTGTTAAGCAGCCCCATGTGAGGCACCTTTTCAAAGGCCTTCTGAAAATCAATTTTCCTTTGTCTATCCAGCTTGTTATTTCTTCAAGTAATTCCAATAGACTTGTCAGGCAAGATTTTTCCTTGAGAAAACCTATCTCATCATGTTATAATTTTATCATTTTATGGATTGTCCTATGTGTAATAACAGATTGGTTGTAATATAACTTATGGCATTCTAACTCTAAAACTGGATCAGGCTTATATTTATAGAAAGGTATGATTTCTTTTACAAGTTAGCACTTTAAAGCAAGATTTTGATGAATAATGTTTACCACTTGATTTTCCCTGTGTAAGTAGTCAGATTGTGTTAAACTGCTATAGGATCATGTAATGTGTTGGATTGTTTCTGGTTTTCCTTTGTATTTTAAATATTTATCATCTTGAATTTGTCAGCTTTTTATTATGTATTTATGTTATTATTTTGTGTTAATCACCTGGTAATGTATTGCCACAAGGAACCTTTCTGTTTCTGGAAAGAGGTTTCCAACTCTGTGCCAGGTGTTTAGTGCTTCCGCGTCGACATCTAGTCTGCTCAGATTGTGGGGATGTCAGAGTTCCTCCAGTGCTTTGTGTGTTGTTCCAGGTTCCACTATCTACAGCCTCCTGTGCTTTCAGAATGTAATGACAGTATATATGTAGTGTAGGCCTCCATTAGTCTCGATAGACCATGGATTTGTGCCTTGGAAAGTTTCCAGGGCGCAAACCCTAGCAAGGATTTTTTTTATGGAAGACTGACAGTTGCCCAAGCTGCAAATCTCCCCTCTCCATGCCACTGATGTTGTCCAAGGGAGAGGCATTAGGACCCATACAGCTTGGCACCGGTGTTGTCGCAGAGCAATGTGTGGTTAAGTAATGACAGTAGCCATAGGATGGATGCTGGCTTGGGAGTTGGAGGCTGTGACTTAATAATTCACAAACTGTACATGACATGGCACATGAACTAAGAGGAAATTATATCTACATTCAAACAAAAAGATAACCTGAAAAAGTGGAATATAATGGTAAGACATAATGCATGACTGAATTGAGAGAGGATGGAGACACTCAGAACAAGTCTGAACTTATTTACACATTATGGGGCAAATATGTGAAAGGCTGATAAAAACCATGTGATGTTGAAATTAGAGCACTCAAGAGATCTACGTTTCAGGAATCTTGAGCAACAATCAAGAAGCTTGTGGAAGTCAACAGGTCAGGTCACATCTGTCAAGGGAAATAGACAACTGACAATGAGCTTTGATCCAAAATGTTGTCTCTCTATTTCCCTCCAGCTCCTTATTTTTAACATCGAACTTAGTATGTTATGAGACGAGTTGCTGAGAGGTCAAATGGCCATAGGATGGGGATACATATATTCCATGAGATGCAAGCATCAAGTAATAAATAATCATGAGTGGTCAATACTGAGAGATACGATTCTTCAAAAAACATACTGATAGGATATATGCTAGTGGTGAACTAACCAATCACTGAGAACTGGATTCTAAGGTTGACTTACGAGGGACTAATCATGCAAACTAAATGCCCTAAGTGGGGTAAAAATGTATTTATAAGGTAATAATCAGCTAACTCAAGAAGGAAGTCAAATTTTCAACTACTTGGAGGTTAGAAGGGGAAAGACTGATCACTCACTTAAATCAGGTAGTTGGATGAATCTAAACAACCAAGTATCCCTGTTCACTTGAAACAATGAACTTGATGCTTGTGGTGTTGGATGAAAATGCTTGTGAGATTCAGTGCAGTTTTTTTGCCATAAATATAATTAGGGCTTTTGAGTGTTTAATACCAAGAATAAACCTACAGACAAGGATACAAACAGCCTTCAGAGAGAACCTTACACTGGCTCAATTATCATTCAAATGAAATTTGTGCTGTTTGATGATACCACTCTATTGTTTTGAGATGCCTGCTCTGGATAGTCCATATCCTCAGAAGTGTGCAAGAAAGAAGTAATTACTGATTCCAGATAAAAAGCAAAGAGCTGGGTTTAAGATGTGAATCTAGGAACATACCTTTCTGCTGGTGGCCGAAAGCACTACTGATACACTGAAGGTGGTGATGAAGTTAGTCTTAGATGTTTCCTTTAATGAGAAGTGAATCCCAATGTAAGGGTAGCAATCCATGTTTTCTAAGGTCTGGACATGAAAGTCCATTGTTAGTGTGTCAAATCCATGTAGAACAGTAGTATAAATACCTAACTCTAGGGAAGAGTGTACTTCACTCTAGTCTAAAAGACAATGTTTATGTTATGTTGGTTCTTGATAAAAGATTAACTTTGCCTGTGTTTTCAAACAATAACAATTTTATTTACAGGTGACTTTAGTCATGACTTCTGTCTCCACACTTTAGCACATGCTTCTAGTTCACCAATGACACCTCCAGTTCTGGGTGAGTCACCCACATTGCACACAAGAAAATGAAGTTCTTAATTATGTACACACATAATAACACATCTTCCCCCTTTAAATCAAACAAATGCTGTACTGTGCTGTCAGAAAACTGCAAGAAACAATAATGTTTTCCAAAAGAGATATTTACATTAACCTCAATCGTAATGATCAAATACTCTCCCTTATTCACTGAACAACTTTTAATCCATCTTTGTGGTGGCTTCATATTTGTTTCCACCAATATATAGCTTTCATTTGTTGTGTTTAGTCACTTTCCTTGATCTTGCTGTGTCGTTATTACTCACTCCATGTGCCTCATAATGAAGCTCTGGACTACATCTATATGATCAGAGAGCCTTTGCACAGGTTCCAACTGATTCTTTCTCAATTCACAGAGCTCCATCTTTCTGTTGGCTGCATATTATAGACAGCAACTCCTGTTGTTGTTTTATGTTGAACTGCTGTTGTTGTTCTGACCTTTAGGCTTGTGTGGTCTTCCCATCTTCCTTTTTATTTTTCCTCTTCAACTTTGGAGAGGATCATGGCGATATTTTCAATTTCCAGACTTTAAGTGGAAGTCGATAAGAGGCCAATTTTGAACCACATCTGCATGATGTGGAAGCAGGTTTGGTGACTTCTTCATCATAATCACTCTGTTTCACACTGGCATCCTGACTGTCATACTGGTGTAGCTGGTTTGGATGTCTATGGAAGGTAGAGTTCTAGCCCTTCTCTTGCATAACCACTCTGGATCCCTCATTGATGCTTTTATGAGTTTCTCGAGTTACATCAGGTAAGTATCCAAGCCCCTCAAGGGGTTGAGCCTTTTGCATGCAGTCAGACTTGATATTGGCAAAACATGCTTTCCAACAATCAATAAAGTGCCTTTAGGTGCTATCCCTTGTTCTTGAAGGTCACTATACTGAAGTCACTATATATTCAATATAGCCAATCTCTTTTAACCTCACTGGGTAAATCTTGCTCTTTACTTTGAGCTTGCAATCACCCATAGACAACAGATTCACCTGGGCTCTGCTGGGCAGTCACTGAAATAATCTATTCTGTCTTACCAGTACCAGCTGTCTGAAGAGATTCTACAAAACTTCATTTCGTCATCAACTGTATGTACTTTCCTCTTGGTAGCCCCAGCTTTGAGCACCTTGCAAAATGATTCTTCTTTCCGCAACTATTACAGGGCTTTCTAAAAGCAGGACACTTCTTTGGGATGTATCCACCTCCACATTTGCTGCATCTACTGTTTCCTCCTACCCCTTTCCTATGCTGTTGATTTGGGAAATGCTTGTGCTCTACCCCTTTATTTGCACAGTATGCACAGTTTTATCTACCCTGTGCAGTTCCTTAGCTTGTGTTCGTGTGGTCTCTGCTGCCCTACACATAATCACAGACTTTTCTAGTTGTTACATGCATGTCCACTGCGTGCCCATGTGCGCCCATGTTTTATGTTTTCTGTTCACTCTCTCTGTCCATCCAGTTTTCCTTGTTTTAGGTGTACCAATCTCCATTTAGATAGCTGTTGGGCCCGCCTTGCTGTCAGGACTGCTCCAATTGGGATTTGGAGAGTGCCGGTTAAAGAAGCCAGCATCCAGAAAGTGGAAAACAAAAAAAGAAAGAGCCATTGGCTACTCTTTGCCATGATGACAACAAGCATTCTTACAGGTGTAACAGTTCCTGTGGGGGCACATTTTCAAACTTTTGGCATCCCAAACAGCCTTTGGCAAAGTCTTCAATCTATTTATCTCTTCCCAGCCACCAGTCATAGCTTCGGGCAAGATCCTTTATCTTGACTGTACCCAAGTGTCCTTCATGCAGATTTTCTAACACTCTGGTGCACAGTTTAGAGGGAACCACAACACAACATCCACACATCACTGTTCTTTGACATACTGACAGTTGGTCTGATCTCACTGAGGACTCTGGAAACATAGGAATACTATGAGCTGGCTATCCTTGCATGGTGATCTCATAGACCTTTGACAATGTGGGTCATTCTTGTTTCCCTTCGCATTTCGGAATTTGTTACTGGCAACTGGTCCACCAATGCAGTGGGGAACATTTCTGCTGGGTCAAAGTATGAATACTTATCTTCTTCATTTGTCAGTAGTGGAAGATGTGACAAGCCATCAGTGTTGCTGTGTTGTTTGGTACCCTTGAACTCTATGTCATAAGAGTGGGCTCCGAGGAATATGGCCAACATTGTAATCGGGTAGGAGTCATCACTGGAATTCCCTTCATGGGATTGAAAACTGTCACAAGGGGCCGGTGATCTGTCACTAGCATAAACTTTTGTCTGTAGAGGTAGTGGTGGAACTTCTTTATTCCTCATACTCGACCAAGGGCCTCTTAGTCGATCTGTGTGCATTTGCATTCTGTACTTGCCAGTGATCTTGAAGCAAACACAATTGACATTCAGATCCATACTTCATGGTCTGTGACAAAATGGATCCAAAGCCATAAGGGGATGCATCACATGCCAGTTTGATGGGCAGGGATAACTCATAATGGGTGAACAGTTCACCGGATGTTATTAGTCTCTTCATTTCCTTAAATGCTTTTTCACATCTTTGAAACCATTTCCATTTTGCTCTGGTCTGTACCAGTGTGTTCAATGGATGCAGCACTATTGCAATGCTTGGGAAAAACTAGTGGCTGAAATTTACAGGGCTCAAGTATGATCTGATTTGTGACACATTTTCTGGTTTGGGTGCCTGTAGCAATTCTTCAATCTTCTCTTGTGACTATGTAAGCCATGCTTGCCAATGGCATGTCCACAACAAGAGATTTCATTCATGAAAAGCTCACATTTTCTCTTTTTGCTTGTAGACCACACTCACTCAGCCTGGTTAGCACCTTACCAAAGTTCTGGAGGTGCTCCTCATCATTTTACGTCAGTCATGATGAAATCATCAAGGTAACATTGTGTTCCTGGGATACTTTGGAGCACTTGGTCCATTGGTCTTTCCAAAATTGCTGGAGCTGATGTGACGTCAAAGACGAGATGATTATACTCGACCATCCTGTATCCAGCTCCAGTTTCAGTTTGACACCAGACATATCTATTGTGATCCAAATGATCTTGTGATCTGCTTCAGTTATACTATGCTATTCTAGGTGTAACAGTTCTCCTTTGTCAGACTCTATGTAGTCTGATTCTGTTTTACCTTTGGTAACTTTATGCAGTTGTTTAGTTTTTTGTTTGAGGTTTTCACTTGGTTGTGCTTTTTGTCACTCTCTATGTAACCTCATCTGTGACACATTTTGCAGACTTTTTCTTTGAATCAGCAACCATTTGCATCATGGGAGGATTTGCCACATTCACAACTCCTTTGGCTTTTTACACCATTGAGGGACATGTTGTGCATTTTATATTCTAACCTCCTTTTCTGTAGTTCTGCTGCATCCTTTGCTACAGTCTCTAACAATATTGTAACATCAATGCCTGTTCTAAGGTTAGGTCTCTTTCAGATAATAACCTCTTTTGAGAGCTTTGACAATGCATGCCACATCCAAGCCTGACCCTTAATGCATCAGAAAATCTATCTCTAAAGTCATAAAACTGGGAATGTTCTGCAATGTATTCAAAAAGGCATTCCTCTTTTGATTGTTTCCTTCTGTAAAATCTAAATCTCTCAGCTATTACCAGCAGTTCAGGGCTCAGGTGATTTTGTTAAGCTGTAACAATTGTGTCGAACGTCTTGCTTGCTGACTTTTCACAGGTTACTAGACTGTACGTCCTTGCATTCATTAAGCTAAGAAGTGCAGGGGCTTTCTTTTGCTCCTCCATGTTGTTCACATTACAACACAGTTCAACCCTCTCAATATACAACTCCCAGCTTTCATTAGCGCTATCAAATTCATCAACTTTCTCAACTGAAGTCATTGTCACATTATTTTCACTTTCAATTCAGTGCGTTTTTCACTGTTTACATTGCAGGCAGTTACTCATATGTCCCTGTTAGCATCTATGACAGCTTTCCGTACTGCTTAACGCGTGCTGTTTTGTCCCGTAACTGTTGGTGCAATTGGTAATATCCTCTGACATTCGGGTTTGTATTCATCACCAATTTGTTGTGTCTATGTACAACTACATATCAATTTTTTAAAAAGCACGCGCATGGGAGATGACTTTAACTAGAGTATTCACATTACAACGAGAGACAGAGAGAGAGAACAATGCACATGTGTAGACAGCAGTGCATGTGCAGACAACAGATCAATACGTAGTGCTAAGGAGGGGGAGGGGTCATTGCTCTAAATAAAATAGATACATACATTACAAATTTAAAGAAGCTGCCACACAGAATGCAGGAAACAAAAAAAGAGAGAGAACCATTGGGGAGAATCGATTGTTAAAGAAGCATGCTAGTTTTCCTAGTCTTTGTGCTCTGATTTGTGTTTCATATTGAGGATTTTGGCTTTTGGATGACTCCCTTGGATTTAGTTACCTTGGATCACTTCTGTAAATAAATGTAAATACTGTAAATATACTTCAAATCTACTACAAATAGGACCACCTGTATCTGTCTTGTCCTTTTCCCATTACAAACAACTCAAAACACTGAGGGTGGACTTATTTTAATGCTACTTTCCCGACATCCCTAGACTAGACCCAACAGGGGACATAGCACTAGCATTAAATCTTTTACTCGGAGGAAACTTTCTCTGAGTCCATTATCTGGGATTCCGCAGACTATTTAATCTCCAAACTCACAGGACTTAATCAGTGTGCGAAGCTCAGCTAAGTCATGGTCAAAGCTAACACCTTGTTTCTGTTCAGAGGAAAAGAATTTATATCTGTGAAATGTGATGTTTTACTTAGGACAAAATATTCCTCAAATTTTGTCATCAGAGTGTCCAATGTCAAGGCTGTCTCATCAATTTGAAAGCTGTTGTGATGTCCAAATCATCTTTGTAAATTAGAAAGATAGATGCTTTCAATTTTTTCTCCACCCCACTGGCTCTGCTCACTGCTAAATATATATTGGATCACTGCTTGAAGCATTTCCAATTATCAGCCTGATTGCCGGTAAACAGCATAGCTGCAGGTGAATTTTGGTTATCCATTGAGGGGGTTTTTAGCCTCTCACCTCAATTTTCTGGTGAACTTTGAGACAGCATGCTCTCTTGCCAAGAACTTCTCTCCATTGGAACCTGATGGCTTCTTCTTAGTTGCCCGTGGTATTCAGTTATGCTTCGCCAGCTTCTGACACCATGTTATACTTGTTCTTAATAAAAGACAAACTTTGCATGGGTTTTCAAACACCAACACTTTTATTAACAGGTGACTTCACTCATGGCTTCCAGCTCCACACTTCAGCGCATGCTCCCAGTTCACCAACATCAGCTCTGACTCCGCATGTACCACCTGCATTGGGAACTGCACTGGGAACTAAAGTTCTTTATTATGTGCACATGTAAATAACGCTGTTTGTTCACTGATCTCTGCTTCCTTTGCTCTGATCCAATTTGTTTCTCAGCACAGCACTATCCATTTAATCACTAAGGTTTCAGTTTTTGTTATTTCTTTCTTTGAAATAATTATGAAACAAACAATGCCTTTGTCAAAACAATCAATCCTTGGGATGTCATGAAAACGTATATTCTGTCCCTTTAAAGGTTTTTAGTATTCCTCTGTTTCTCATTTATTACAGAAGGAATTCTATCATCTTATACCTTATTAAGATGTCTCTCTGTATTTTTATTGAAAGTTGTTCAACAACTTGAGTAGATTTTTAATCAATCCCTTTTTAATTTGGCTTCACATACAGAGAGCGTGATTCACTTCCTAGGTTTACCCAGGCTTGCTGAGCGCAAAACCACTCCTGATCAATATGCTTCTCGGGCTGATAATCTATAACTGGTTAAATCAACACTTTTTATGAAGAGATTTTAGTGCCTAAATGTCGCGACTGCCACAAATGTCACAGAAATTTTGGTTTTCCTGTATTTCTGGCAGAGAGGAATGACTGCAGACAGCAAAGCAAAGAGACAGCAGGTGCATCGAAGGTTCAGATTAGTTAATGCATTGCAACAACACCTGTAACCTACAATTTAGCATCTATATTAGTAATAAAGCACACAATTATCTGCTCAGTAAAATGGAGACATGACTGTTTCTTCATTGTTATCACTAATTGCTCTTCATACTCAGCCTGTACACAATGTTCTTAAAAGGAAAATACACAGTGTTCTTAAAGTAAACAGTGACATAACATATTATAACAACAGAACTACATCATCCCACTTGTAATCTTAGCTTTTCTATTGTCTGATGACTTGGGTTGTCTATTAGAAATTAAAGTTTTGTATTTGCATTTCTGTCACCCATTCACATTCACAGCCCTCTGTCCATGTTAATCAGGTTAAGGCAGAAATGCTCCAACATACAGAATGCACAGGAACATGAAAAGTGGCAGAAAGTAGTGGACTCAACACAATCCTTCCCATTATCAGTCATATCTACAGGACTGCTGCCTCAAGAAGGCAGCATCTACCATCAAAGATACCCCACCATCTAGACTACGTCATCTTCACACAGGTACCATTGGGCAGGAGGTACAGAGGCTTAAAGTCCCACACCACCCACCAGATTCAAGAACGGATACTTCCCTTGAGCTATTTGGTTTTTAAACCAAGCCTAATCACTGCAGAAAAGCAGCATTTGACCATTTTGATAAATCTGCACTAAAACAGACTTAGCTTTTGTGTTCTGTTTGTGTCCTTTCCCATAAAATTGAATTTATTTATGTTTATGTTTTACTTTTATTGCTGCTTTCTGATACTATGTGCCTATAATGTTGCTGTAAGGAAAAATTCATGCTTTTATGCATTATGCAGTAAACTTCCCATGACTATAGTAATGTAATTATGTGAAGAATCCTGATTATTTTAGACCAGTAGTCACAACGTTTTAAATGGACAGCCAGGCTGACAAATCCAAACCACTTCCAATAGCGTCTCAGGCAAAACATTATACATATGTAGGATCAAATATTGGTATATTAGTGACTTCTTAAAGGCACAACTACAAGAACTGATTAATAATCATGGTCAATGAATGCTGCCACATCACATCTTTCTGAGTCTGACATTGAAATGCTCTTAAACTGATGCTTCTTGAAGAACTGATTTCTACGTTTTAGTGAATACATGAGGATGTTTAATGTTGCTGTCTGATTAATTTCTTAATCGAGAAGGAGCGTTGCTATCCTCTCTATTAGTTATATAGCAAAATTATCATCTCAATACTTTCCTTTCCCTCTCTGTAGCACAGGGAGAGTAACTCTAGTCAACTCTAGTAGCTCCTCCAGACTTCTAACCCCCTGCATTACCTTGAATCATACATGGTGCACCAATCCAATGTTCATTCAATAATTCATTGGACATTTTCCACTTGTTGCAGTTAATAGATCAGAGTTAGTTACAAAAAGAATATCCTTTTTATAACTAAAGTGGCCATGCTCCTGTGTGATTAAATACAGCAATCGACTAAGTTCATTCAGGCCCTGATCACAACCATTCTCTACAACATATCCAACTTTCTTCATAGCATTGCCATTCAAAAATCACAACCCTGGCTTTACAGTGGCTCATTAACCTGTTCCAGTCTATTATTTCATCAAGTAATAGAAATTAATGGGCCATGAAAGGAATGATGACAAAATAGGGTTTGGTAATATGAACTCCATCCAAAGTACTCCTGATTTTCATGCACAATTTACAGACCCATTCCAATCCTCAGTTAACATTCAGCATCTTACCTCCTCCGCCAGTGTCTGGATCCATCCCTTTAATGAGAGGACAGTAATTGGTAAAGCCTGCATTTCTGGCAATCTCATATTGGATCTTTAAAGATGGCAGCAAATGCTATTGAGCATTGATAAAATGTTAAATTTTAAAATTTCATTCTTTATTAAATTCAAGTGATGACCACGATAGACTCAAAGGTAAAAAGGTCACTTTAGCTGGAAGGACTGTTTGGGGCTTTGAATAGTGGTGAGGAAGGAGGTGAAGGGGCAGGTATAGCTCTTGTCATGCTTCCAGGGAGATCAGTAGAGTGAAACAAGTGGACAAGGGAGTCACAGAAGAAGTGATCACTGTGGAAAATACAGAGTGGGGTGGGGAGTGGTGAAGGAAATGTGTTTAGTGGTAGGAACCTTTTGAAGGTGGCTGAAATTACAGAGAATAATTGGCAAGATGTGAAAACACATGGAGTAGTAGCTCAGGAACATTTTGACATTTTGGGCCATGACACTTCATCAGGACTCACAAAGTGTAGACTGTTTATTCCCCTCCGTGGATGCCACCTGTATTATTGAGTTCCTCCAGCATTTTGTGCATGTAGCCCAGGAACTGCTGTTGTGTTCTCTCCTTAGCTTCAATGGTAAAGTATTGGAACTCTGGAAAAGCCTCAGCTATACCATTAAATTAACATGTTGATGTAAATGTCACCAGAGGTCATTGACTAATATATTGAAATTTGCAAGCAGACTGTTTCACTGAGTTTTGACAGCAACTAGTGAAATGTAGCAGAATTAACCCAGAAAGTTGGCAATGCTGTCGACCAAACTTACAGGCGTATAAATAATCTTCAGTCACTTTTAGACTCATTCACACTTAGATTCACACCTTATTTCATATTAAAATTCCCTCCACCTCCTTTCCTCTACCGAATTGTTTAGATTGTCAGGGAGTACATCAAAGCGAATGTAGAATAGGAGCTTCATTCATGAGATACATATTATGAAGTTACTAAAGCATATCTATAGATAGGATTAGATATGGAGTAATTTACAGGTCTATAATGAAATTTCTTTTATGCACGAGAAATTATTTTAGAAACTTTTTAACAATGATTCTTATTTACTATCTTACATTTTATCAGCAGCTGCCTGACTGAACATTACCAATAGTAAAGTGCTGTGGCAAAAGGAGGAAAGTATAACTTAAGTATAATAAACAGTCAAGTCTAATTGAAATTGCTGTAGTTTGACACTAATTCAAATAGTTTGGGAAAATATTTCAACAGAATTAATAAACTGCACATTACTTTTTTCATAATAAAAATATTCTGAACCTGAATAAAGACTTTGATTACAGTCACGATATTGACTGCTTAATGAAATGGTCCAGTGCCTTCAAAACTAAAATAATTCAGATAGAAATTACATATTTTACTATAATCCATCATTTTCTCTAGATGCATGCAATCTACTTAATCTTCAGGTAATTCAATTAGATTTTCAGTATATGGGTTATAATGTTCCTGCACCTAAATGACATTTCATTCACTCTAAAGAAAATGATTTGATCCAATAACATTTGAAAAGCTTTTGTTGGTAACCATTAATGAACAGCTGCAGGTGTTCTACTTGACCTTGCCGTCAGACTTTCCGTTAGGATTTGCTGTGGAGACGCCAGAGCTGGCAGTATGCCATTGGGTTTTGTACTGGGTTGAAGGCTGTCCCTTCCTATTAGTACCACCTCCAGTATTTGATCAGTACTGCTCTCCAGTACTCGCTCTGTGGTGGCCTCCAGTGTTCACTTTAATGAAGAACAAGCTGGACCGGGACAACTCAAGAGGCTTGGGCTTTCTATTGTATTCTCCTTGTGACTGTATCTTTTTCTGAAATTGTAACAATATGTACTATTTGTGTGTTATGTACTGTTGTGATGGTAATGTGTATTGCACATTGACCCTGAAGAAATTCTGTTTCAATTGGCTGTATTTATACATGGTTAAATAATAATTAAACTTGAATTTAGAGTGAGTGGTGCTTAAAAATCAAGTTTGGCACTGTACCTTACTGCAGGGCACTTGGGATCTTTGTGAATAAGACAAGTAAACTGATTGTCTCCTTTCCCAATCTAAGAGAACAAGGTTTATGAAGATAGGTAGAATCTGAACCTGAAAATGTAAGATGTATAAGTTTAGTGAATTAAATTCTAAATCACATGCAATTATTTAAATACAAAGTACAGCAGAGGTGATACCTCAAGCCAATAACATTTTATTTCGAATTTGTTGTTTTTTAAAGTAAGTAGTTTGTTATTGTCACACATGTTAAAATAGAGTGAGAAGTCTGAATTTGCACACCATCCAGACACATCATTCCATACATTATTTAGATCAAGGTAATTCTGCTTTATCATAAAAGAGGTCCATTCAAGAGTTTTATAACAGTGGGATAAAAGTTGTTCTTGACTCTGCTGGTATATGTTCTCATTCTTTTTGTATCTTCTGCCTGATGGGAGGGAGGAGAAGAGAGAATGACCAGAGTGCGAGGAGTCATTATATTGGCTGCTTTCCCCACATCAGCGAGGGGTGTCTTCAGAGTCAGTACAGAATAAGCTGTTTAATGTAATAGATGTGGCTTCATTCACAATCCTCTGTGATCTTGTCAGGTCATAAGTAGAGCAGTTGCCATACCAAGCTATGATGCATCCAAATATAATTCCTTCTATGATAAATGCTGAATTTCCTTTTGCCTTCTGAGGAAGTGGAATTGTGAGAAAGTGGAAGTGGAACATCCAGGAGCCTGGACCAGCATAAACTGTTTGTGATATTTATACCCAGGAGCTTGAAGCTCTCAAACATCTCCACTTCAGCAACATTGATACAGATACTTGCTTTATGGTGCATACTGAAGTCAATGACCAGCTCTCGTGTTTTGTTGAAATTTAGGGAAAGACTGTTGTCTTGACAGCATGGCATTAGGCTCTCTATCCCTTCCTGTACACTAACTCAGCATTATTTGAGATAGGGCTCTCTGTAGTGGTGTCATCTCAAATGTGTATATGGAGCCAGAGTAGAATCGGGTCATAAGAGTACAGGAAGAAAGGTAAAGGGCTGAGGATGCAGCATGGATAATCATAGAGGAGGTAAGGCTCCCTGTCCTTACTAACTGTGATCTATTGATTTGGAAGTCAAGGATCCTGTTACAGGTGGGTGGTGCTGAGTCCTTGGTCTAGGAGATTGGATCTGGGCTTGTTTGGAAATATAGTACTAAAGATGAAGCTATAGTTAATAAAATAAGTCTGGTTTAGGTGCCTTTTATTTTTAAGATTTCAGAAATAAAAGATGGCACCTGCCATGGACCTCATTTTTGGTGGTAAGTGAATTGCACTAGTTTGAGATTGTCTTGAAAGCAGTAGCTAATGTGTGCCATTATCAGCCTCTTGATGATCAAAGTCTTGGGCAGTAATCATTAAACATGGGTTGATAGTGATCTTCTAAAAGCAGATGAGAACCTCAGCTTGGTGCAGGGAAAGGTTAAGTTTGAAGTTCAAAGTAACTTTACTATCAGAGTATACATATGTCACCATATACAACACTGAGATTTATTTTTTGCAGGTATTCACAGTAATATAAAAAAACAAAAAAAATACAAGCAAAATATTAATAATTATAAATAATAAGCAGTAAGTATCAAAAAACATGAGATGAAGAGTCATTGAGTTTAATGTTGGGGCAAATGAAGCTGCGTTATGTTCAAGAGTTATGTTCAACCCTTTGGTTCAAGAGCCTGTTGGTTGAGAGGTAATAATTGTTCCTCTACCTGGTGGTGTGGGTCCTAAGGCTCCTGTACCTCCTTCCTTATTGTGGTCTGTAAATACCCCCACCAGCTGATCTTCACATGCTCTGAGGACATGGCAAGGGACACCATTCAGATCAGTTGCTTTCTATGGGTTCACTTCTAGGAAAGCTGATCTGACATCTATAATGGTGACTATTGGTATGGCTGCACCAGATGCTATTGGCCAGGTGGTGTCATTTCAATGACATTTTGTTCAAAATGTGCAATGAATTCACTGAAGTCTGTGGAGAGGGATTTTTGGCTGCCAGTGACACCTCCAAGCTTTGTTTTATGCCCATTAAGGCATGCAGGCCTTGCCTAGCTGGCAGCTGGTCTGAGACTTGAGTTTGGTCTGGTATTGTCTCTTTGCATTTCTGATTGCTTTACAATGTTTGCATCTGAGCTGCCGGGACAAATCAGGGTCACCTGATTTGAGCACCTCAGACTTGGACTTTGGTAGGTAGTGGATCCCTTCTCATTTCATCCATAGTTCATGGTTAGGGAATACTCAGACCGATTTCTTTGGTACGCAGTTCTCTACAGACTTGGTGATGAAGTTTGTTCTGGTGGTGGTACTCATTTAGATTTGTTAGTGAATCCTTAAATATGAGTCAGTCCAGTGACTTGAAACTGTTGCCTTGAAGTTCATCTATTTTTAAAACCAGCACTCTATGACTTTCTGTCCTCACCTTCACTTCCTGTTTCTCTTTGTATGTAGGAGCACAGTATAATGATTTGATGTTCCAAAGTATGGGCAGTGATGGAGCAGCAAGCATCTTTGATGTTTGTCTGGTTATGATTGAGGGTGGGCATTTAGTGAGTTAGGAGACTTGCTGATAGCATTTTGGTAGCACACACCTGAATTTCCAAAAATAGTTAAAAATAGAGGAATCATACTGCTAAGAATTAGTTTTTATTGCCAGAAAGCTTGTTTAGCTGTAGTTCAGTTTTGTTCTGCAATTGTACATTTGTGTATATTTGCAATGAATAAAATAAAATATCTTTTGATATAGGAGCAGAATTAGGCCATTTGGCCCCTAGAGTCTGCTTCGTCATTTCATCATGGCTGATCTATTTTCCTCTCAGCCCCAATCTCCTGACTTCTCCCCATATTCCTCCATACACTGACTAATCAAGAATCTATCAACCTCTGCCTTAAATATACCCATTAACTTGCCCTCTACAGCCACATGTGGCAACAAATTTCACATGCAAACCAATTTTGAACTTAAGAAATCCTTTCTCATCTCCATTCTAAATGGAGATCCCTCTATTCTGAGGTTGTGTCCTTTGGTCTTAGACTCTCTTACCATAAGAAACATCCTCTCCACATCTATTCTACTGAAGGCCTTTCAACATTTGATCGGTTTCAATGAAATCCCCCCTCATTCTTCTGAATTCCAATGAGTATAAGCCCAAAGACATCAAACACTCCTCATATGATAAACCTTTCAATTACTGAATCATTTTTGTGAACTTCCTTTGAGCCTGCTCCAATCCTTCCTTAGATAAGGTGCCCAAAACTGTTCACAATACACCAAATGAGCTCTCACCAATGCTTTATGAAGTCTCAACATTCCATCTTTGCTTTTATATTCTAGTCCTCTTGAAATGAATGCTAACATTGCATTTGCCTTCCTCACCTCTGACTCAACCTACAAATTAACCTTTAGGGAATCCTGCAAGAGGACTCCCAAGTCCCTTTGCACCTCAGATTTTTGAATTTTCTCTCCACTTAGAAAATAGTCTATGCTTTTATTTCTCTTATATAAGTGTATGGCCATACACTTCCCAGTGCTATATTCTATCTCCCATTTCTTTGCCCATTCTCCTAATCTCAGTCCTCTGTAGCCTCTCTGCTTCCTCAGCACTACCTGCTCCTCCATGTATTTTTGTATCATCAGCAAACTCAGCCTTATGACTCTCAACTTAATTTTATCCTAGAAGCCAGGAATTTTTTCAAATCTTGTTGATATAATTTTAAAAATGCTTCCATAAATCTAGATTTGTTTTACTATGGACTATTTTCACAATAAATTTTAGTTAACAAAATTAATTTTAAAGTAATTTAAAATATTTTAATGCACTTTCAAGTTGCATCTGTCGGCAGAGTTCTCAATTGTATGATGACATGCATTATTCTAGTTAACTCAAACTACTTTTTATTTGAAGGTTCATTATACTGTGCATAATGCAACAGAGATCAGTTAACTCAAAGATTCAGAAATAATCGACTACAGATCTCAATGGGAGATGAGGAGAATCTTTTTATATTCCTTTACTACCGATAACCAATGCTCATGGGTAAATACACATGCACAGCTTTATTGCAAAGAATATCTCCTTTTTCCTGGTCTGGACCTCACAAGGCCAAGGTGAGGCTCCATCCTTAATAGTAACTTCCTAAAAAATATCAAAACCTTCTAAGAGTGACACTTGTCATACAGGGTTTCTAAACGGAGCCCTATGATAAAATGCTGAATGTAACATTAATTCACACAAAGAACTGGAAGAACTCAGCAGATCAGGCCGAATCTATGCAGGGAAGTGGATGATCAAGGTTCTTGGGTTAAGGTCCTTCATATGACTATTCACTGAATCCAGATGAAGAATCTCAAGTAGAAATACTGATCATGCATTTTATTCCATAGATGCTACCATTAACTTGCTCTAGCTTCTTGTGTGCTCCTCCAGATTCAAATATCTGCTATCTCTTGCATTTCCTAGTTGAGCCAGATGTCAATTCTGTCTGTACTCTATGAACGTTGCTGGCATATAGAAACTTTCCATTATATTCCAATACTTTTGTAACTTCATTTGTTCAAAAAGTTAAAACATATGAACAATCTTAAGTTCATTGAAACACTAAATAAAACAAAAAAACCTTTTTTTTTAATGGCAGCTCATACTCCTTCTGGGCTGTGTCTATCATTTCACAAGAATAGATGCATTGTTGAAAAGATTATGATACCATCACAAATTTACACTTTATCCTCCAGATTCCAGACTTGATCAAAATTTGATGTCTAGGCAAGTTTAGGGGAAGCAAATGCTCAATATGATCAATTCAGAGACCTTGAAGGAATTCAATGGCAAATATTCTTTTTTATGTTAACTTCAGAAGTTGAATAAGGAGAGGTGTTCATCAGTTAATAAATGGACTACTGTTGCAGTAAACCTCTTACAGGATTTCCATAAAAAACAAAATTCTGAATGATTGAGGAAATTTTACACTAAATGGGATCCAATATCATTGTCCGTCTGACTGAAAGTAGTGTGGGTGGACACACAATTTATTCCAAAGAGTGATTCATCATTGTCTACGCATTGTATTGAGAACTCAAATAGTTGGCGTATCAATAAGCCTAAAACAATTGGTACAAGCCCCATCAACCCACCTTTTACATGACAATAACTGAGAATGTTCACCATTAAAAGCTATTTAATTTTTCCATGATTTATCTTCTCTCAGCAGTCTCTCGGGATCGAGAAACAATTTCTTTCACTCTGACTTTGTGATTTCTAACGTGGCCATCGAGGCCAAGGTGGGAACTGCACATTCTTCCACAAATGGGGTAAAAGATCCTTTTAGGTTGGGTTGGTAATGAATCAATGCACCCCTTCCACCATTAACACAGGACTTCTGTGCACTCCTGATGCAAAAACTCAATTCACAATGTCATCCCAATCAGAGTGCCATTTGCATTCCTGCTTTGAGGTAATAATTGTGTTAAATTTGAAGCCCTTAATTTCTGTTTTACTGATACCCTGGAAATCCTTTTGCTCTTGTCAGATATTCATTTTCATACTATTATGCGTATCTTATTCATGAGCCTTCACTTTAGAGTTACTCTGTAGTTCAAGTCCTAATTAGTCCCACATGCTGATCCAAAAAAGGTCTCACACATTTAGCAGCCAATTTAACTGTAAATCCTTTTACTTATCAGCATAATCCTTGGGGCAGGGTGCCATGTAGGTTATTCCGATTGCAGATATTATTAAATAAGTGCTGCACTTAAGAGGTATTTTCCTTTGACTACACTATTGCTAAACATCAGTTGGCAACAATTTGTATTTATTTTGCACCTCTTGCATATAAAAAAAATTAAAGAGACGACTCACATATTTCAAACAGAATTAGTGGATATCAGGGCAGACAACCAAAAGTCTAGAAGAAAGAAATGTCCTTTAAGGAGTGACTTAAAGAAGGCTAATTCTCCTCTCTATATACTATATATACAAGCAGATATAAATATCTGCATAAAGTGTTAGGCTTTTCCCTTATATGTCAGTGTATGAAATTTGTTGTAATGTGGCAGCAGCATATTGCAATACATAAAAATAAAAAGCTATAAATTACTATATATTATTAAAAATAAAATAAATAAATTGTGCAAAAAATTGGAAAAAATACTGAGAGAGCATTTATGGGTTCATTGTCCATTTGGAAATAAATGGCTTTGGCTCATTCGCGCTTAAACGATAGCGGGTCAAGGCGAGGCAACTTACTGTGAGGAATAGAAATAAGAAGTATGTCTGTGAGGACGGTGTTCTGTACTGGATGTCAGATGTGGGAAGTCCTGGAGACTCCCAGCCTCCCAGACGGCCACATCTGCACTAGGTACATTGAGCTGCATCTCCTTAGGGACTGGGTCAGGAAACTGGAGCTGCAGCTCAATGACCTTCATCTGGTCAGGAAAACTGAGGAGGTGATAGAGAGGAGCTGTAGGCAAGTAGTCACACCAAGGCCTCGAGAGACAGATAATTGGGTAACAGTCAGGAGAGGGAAGGGAAAGATTCAGATACTAGAGAGTACCCCTGTGGCTGTACCCCTTGACAATAAGTACTCCTGTTTGAGTAGTGTTGGGAGGGATGGCCTACTGGGGGGAAGTAACAATGGCTGCATCTCTGGCAGAGACTCCGGCCCTGTGACTCAGACTCTGTAGGGAAAGGAAGATGGCAGCAGTAATAGGGGACTCTGTAGTTAGAGGGTCAGGCAGGCGATTCTGTGGAAGCAGGAAAGAAACATGGACGGTTGTTTACCTCCCAAGTGCCTGGCTCTGAGATGTTTCTGATCACGTCCACGATATCCCTGAAGTGGAAATGTGAACAGCCAGATGTCCAGAGGTCATGGCACATATTGTTACCGGTAACATAGGCAGGAAAAGGGAAGAGATCCTGAGAACAAACTACAGGGAGTTAGGAAGGAAGTTGAGAAGCAGGACCACAAAGGTAGTAATCTCGGGACTATTGCCTGTGAGTGTAGGAATAGAGTGGGGTGCAGGATAAATGTGTGGCTGAGGGATTGGAGCAGGGGGCAGGATTCAGAGTTCTGGATCATTAGGACCTCTTTTAGGACAGGCGTGACCTGTACAAAAAGGATGCGTTGCACTTGAATCCGAGGGGGACCAGTATCCTGGCAGGGAGGTTTGCTAAGGCTATTGGGGAGAGCTTAAACTAGAACTGTTAGGGGGTGGGAACTGAACTGAAGAGACGGAGGAAGGGGCGGTTGGCTCACAAATAGAGAAAGTGCAAGAGGGAGGATAGGCAGGTTATAGAGCAGGGATATGCTCAGACCAATGGTTTGAGATGTGTCTATTTTAATGCAAGAAACTTCATGAACAAAGTGAATGAGCTTAGAGCATGAATCAGTACTTGGAGCTATGCTGTTGTGGCCATTATAGAGACTTGGATGGCTCAGGGGCAGGAATGTTTGCTTAGACTGCCAGGCCTTAGATGTTTCAGAAAGGACAGGGAGGGTGATGAAAGAGGTGGGACGTGGCACTGCTGATCAGCGGTAGAGCCAGGGGTTTAGATGGAGTGGAGTTTGTTAGGTGTGTTCAGGAAGGTTTCTTGACACAATATGTAGATAAGCCTACAAGAGGAGAGGCTATACTTGATCTATATTGGGAAATGAGCCTGGTCAGGTGTCAGGTCTCTCAGTGGGAGAGCATTTTGGAGAAAGCGATCACAATTCTATTACCTTTACCATAGCATTGAAGAGTGATAGGAACAGACAAGTTAGGTAAGCTTTTAATTGGAGTAAGGAGAAATATGAAGCTATCAGGCAGGATCTTGGAAGCGCAAGTTGGGAACAGGTTTTCTCAGGGAAATGTACGGTAGAAATGTGCCAAATGTTCAGGGAATATTTGCGTGGAGGTCTGCATAGGTAGGTTGCAATAAAACAGGGAAAGTATGGCATGGTACAGGAACCTTGGTGTCCAAAGGCTTTTGAAAATCTAGTCAAGAAGAAAAGCTTACAAACGATTCAAAAAACTAGGTAATGATGAAGATCTAGAAGATTATAAGGCTAGTAGGAAGGAGCTTAAGAATGAAATTAGGAGAGCCAGAAGGGGCCATGAGAAGGCCTTGGTGAGCAGGATTGAGTAAAACCCCATGGCATTCTATAAGTATGTGATAAGCAAGAGAATAAGATGTGAGAGGATAGGACCAATCAAGTGTGACAATGGAAAAGTGTGTATGGAACCGGAGGAGATAGCAGAGATACTTAATGAATACTTTGCTTCAGTATTCACTATGGAAAAGGATCTTGGCAATTGTAGGGATGACAGAGTGGATTGAAAAGCTTGAGCATATAGACATTAAGAATGAGGATGTGCTGGTGCTTCTGAAAAGCATCAAGTTGGTTAAGTCTCTGGGACCAGACGAGATGCACCCCAGGCTACTATGGGAGGCAAGGGAGGAGATTGCTGAGCCTCTGGCGATGATCTTTGCATCATCAATGGAGGAGGTTCTGGAGGATTGGAGGTTTGTGGATGTTGTTCCTTTATTCAAGAAAGGGAGTAGAGATAGCCCAGGAAATTATAGACCAGTGAATCTTACCCCACTGGTTGGTAAATTGATGGAAAACATTTGGAGAGGCTAATATGATTAGGAATAGACAGCACGGCTTTGTGAAAGACAGGTCATGCCTTATGAGCCGAATTAAATTTTTTGAAGACGTGACTAAAGACGTTGAGGAAGGTAGATCAATAGAGGTAGTGTATATGGATTTCAGCAAGGCTTTTGATAAAGTACCCCATGCAAGGCTTATTGAGAAAGTAAGGAGGCATGGGATCCAAGGGGACATTGCGTTGTGGATCCAGAAGGCATTGAGTGGTTGTAGATGGGTCATATTCTGTATGGAGGTCGGAGACCAGTGGTGTGTCTGAGGGATTTGTTTTGGAACCCCTTCTCTTTGGGATTTTTATAAATGACCTGGATGAGAAAGTGGAGGGATGGGTTAGTAAATTTGCTGATGACTCAAAGGTTGGGGGTGTTGTGGATGGTGTGGAGGGTTGTCAAAGGTTATAGCGGTTCATCGATAAGATGCATAACTAGGCTGAGAAGTGGCAGGTGAAGTTCAACCCAGATAAGTGTGAGGTCCTTCATTTTGGTAGGTCAAATATGATGGCAGAATATAGTATTAATGGTAAGACTCTTGGCAGTGTGGAGGATCAGAGGGAGCTTGGGGTCCAAGTCCATAGGACGTTCAAAGCTGTTGTGCAGGTTTAATGTGTGGTTAAGTAGGCATATGGTGTATTGACCTTCTTCAACCATGGGATTGAGTTTAAGAGCCAAGAGGTAATGTTACAGCTATATAAGATCCTTGTCAGACGGTACTTGGAGTACTGTGCTCAGTTCTGGTTGCCTCACTACAGGAAGGATGTGGAAACTATAGAAAGTGTTCAGAGGATATTTACAAGGATGTTGCCTGGATTGGGGAGCATGCCTTATGAGAATAGGTTGAGTGAATTTGGCCTTTCCTCCTTGGATCAATGGAGGATGAGATATGATCTGATTGAGGTGTATAGTATGATGAGAGACATTGATTGTGTGGGTAGTCTGAGGCTTTTTTCCGAGGCTTGAAATGACTAACATGTGAGCCACAGTTTTAAGGTGCTTGGAAGTCGGTACAGAGGAGATGCTGGAGTAAGTTTTTTACTCAGAGAGTGGTGAGTGCTTGGAATGGGTTGACGTCGGTAGCGGTGGAGGTGGATACAATAGGGTCTTTTAAGAGACTTAGACAAAAGCTTAGACTTAAGAGACAAAAGTCTTAGAGACTTTTATGGACTTTTATAGCAAAATAGAGGGCTATGGATAAACCTAGGTAATTTCTAATGTAAGTACATGTTTGGCACAGCATTGTGGGCCGAAGGGCCTGTATTGTGTAAGTGTCTTCAGTGACATTGCAAGTCTGCTCTGACTTCTAATGAAATATAGCCACTGTGGTGCCTTCTTTGTAATTACATCAGTATGTTGGGTCCAGTATAGATCTTCAGTGAGGAGGAGATGATTTTTCTAATTGATAGAGACTATGGTCTCCTAGTGAGGAAATCAAGAATCCAGTTGCAGAGAAAAATACATTGGCCCAGGTTTTGGAGCTTGTTGATTAGAATTGAGAGTAAGATTGTGATTCACACTGATCTACAATCAATGAATAGCAGACTGATTTAGGTATTATTATTGTCCAGGTGATCCAAAGCCAAATGGAGAGCCAATAGGATTGCATCCACTGTGGAACTTCTGTGGAGATAGACAAATAGCAGCGGGCCCAAATTCTTGTCTAGTTAGGAGTTGATTCTGACCATGATCAACCTGTAAGAGTAATTCATCAGGGTAGATGTGATTATTACCGGGCAATAGTCATTTAGGCAGCTCCGCCCTGCTCTTCTTGAGCAGTTGTATGATTGTCAGCCTGTAGAAGCAGATAGAAATCTCTGACTGCAGCAGGAGAGTTTGAAAATGTTGTATTACATTCCCATCATTTGGTTGGCACAGGTTTTCAGGGCACCTTATGAGGGTTCACCCTCTTGAAAGATATTCTGATGTTGGTCTCCGAGAGAGACATCACAGGGTCACCAGATGCTGTGGGGATTTGCACAAGCGTGGTTTTATTCCCCCTTTTAAAGCATGCATAAAAGGCATTGAACTCATCTTGGAGTGAAGCATCACAATCATTCATGATGTTAGACTTCACTTTGTAGGAAATAATGGACTGCAAAGCCACCAGAGCAGATGCACACCTGATTCAATCTCTTGCCTTAATCGGAATTGTTCTATAGCTCTTGAAGTAGCTTTCTGTAGGTCATACCTGATCTTCTTGTATACAGTAGTTTTGGATCACCGGTCTTGAAAGTCATACAGTAGCCCTCAGCAGACTACAAATCTGGTTTGTCCACAGTTTTTGGTTTGGGTATGTCTGGTATGTTTTCACGAGCGGACACTCATCCACGCAAGTTGAGAAAGCTGCTGAAGGTCACTAACTTCAGTGGATGAATACTCAGATGTCTTGGAAGTGATTTCAAAAGCTCTGGGCCATGATGCATTGGTATTGAACTTTCTGAATTTAGCTTAGAGCCTTCAATAACTTGAAAGTCATGGTGCCCAGAGTACTTCAGTCTGAGCACTGAGTCACTGCAGGCTGGAAAGCTTCGAGCAATTCATCTGCACTTCCCAAACCCACTTCTATTGTTGTGGCTGCATCAATGCTTAGTTGCAGTCTGGGAACCGAAATATCTCAGTCAACTGGATTTGCCATCGGCATGGATAGAACAGAGTGGTGAAGATGGTATATGACATGCTTACCTTCATTGTTCAGGCATAAAATACAATGATTGGACGTTATGTTACAACTTGACAAAGCACTCATCAGATCACACTTGGAATCTTGTGTGCAGTTCTGTTCACCACACTATAGGAAGAATGTGGTTACAATGGAGTAGGGTGAAGAGAATATTCTGGGATGTTGCCTCAATTGGAGGACAATAGTTAAGGAGAGAGATGAAACAGACTGGGCTGGTTTTCCTTGGAGCAAAGCAGACTGAGGGATGACCTGATAAAGGTATTTAAAATTATAAGATGAGTGGATTGGGTAGACACAATTTTTTTTTTCCCATAGAAGGGGTGGGGAGGTGGGATAACAGCAACAAGAATATATTGTTTTAAGGTGGGAGAAAATAGTTTTTAAGGGTACTTAACAGGCAAGTTTTTACATATTTAGAGGCTGATATGTGGAGCATGCAGATTTGTATAAATCTGCTCTGTGTACTTGCAAATTTGGAGTGCAGAAGCAACAGCTTAGGGGGTTGGCAAACTTCAGATGGCCTTGCTAACATTCCTTGGGCTGGTTTTCTTTATGTTCAAAGAATCATAATGTTAAATAGCATAAAAACTTCATGCAAACCTTTTTACACAGCTATACTAATCACATTTGCCAACACTAGGAATGTATCCTTTATGCTTTGTCTATTTAGAATCATAGTAAAATACAGCCCAGAAACAGGCATTTTGGTCAATCTAGTCTGTGCTAAAACTGTTTAAACTACCTACTCCTATCGACCTGTACTGGGACCATTGCCCTCCACATCTCCAATACCTATATATGTACCTATCCAAACTTCTCTTAAACATTAAAATCAAGCTTGCATGCAACACTTGAGCTGGCAACTAATCCCACACTCTCACAACCTTCTGAGTGAAGAAGTTTCCCCTCATGTTTCCCTTAAGCTTCTCACCTTTTGCCCTAAACACATAGCCTCTAGTTGTAGTCCCACTCAACCTAAAGGGGAAAAGCCTGTCTGCATTTATCCTATTTTTAGGCCTCATAATTTTGTATACCTTTATCAAATATCCTCTCACTTTTTACATTCTAAGGAATACAGTCCTAACCTATTCAATTTTTCTTTATAATTCAGGTCTTCCAGACCCAGCAACATCCGTGTAAATTTTCTCTGTACTCTTAAAACTTTATTTACATCCTTCCTGTAGGTAGGTGACCAAAACAGCACACAATACCCCAAATTAGGCCTCACCAATGTCTAATACAAATTTAGCATAACATCCCATTTCCTGTACTCAACACATTGATTTATGAAGGTGAATGTGCCAAAAGCTTTCTTTACAATCCTATCTACCTATGAGGAAACTTCCAGTGACTGACGGACCTGTATTCCCAGATCCCTTTGTTCTACCACACTTCTAAGTTCCCTACCATTCACTGTGTAAGGCCTACTCTAGTTGGTTCTACCAAAGTGCAATACCTCACAATTGTCTGCATTAGATTCCATCTATAGATTCATTCTATTTTTCAGCTCATTTTACCAGCTATTGAATATCCCTCTGAAAGCCATGATAGGCTTCCTCTCTGTCCACTACACCTCCAATCTTGGTGTCATCTGCAAATCTGCTGTTCTAGTTAACCACATTATTACCTTGATCATTGATATAGATGGCAAACAACAACAGATCCAATACCAATCCTTGTGACACACCACTAGTCATAGGCCTCCAGTCATAGAAGCAACCATCTACTGCCACTCTCTGGCTTCTCCCTCAAAGCCAATGTCTAATCCAGTTTACAATCTCATCCAGAATGCCAAGCGACTAAACCTTATTGACCAAACTTGCATGCAGGACCTTGTCAAGTGCCTTGCTAAAGTCCATGTGGACAACATTCACTGCTTTGCCTTCATCCATTTCCCTGGCAACTTCCTCAGAAAACTTTTAAGATTGGTTAAACATGTTGTACCATGCACAAAGCCATGCTGACTATCCTTAATCAATCCATGGCTATCCAAATATTTATAAATTTGGTCCCTCTAAGTACATTCCAATAACTTTCCCACAACTGATGTCAGACTTGCTGTCTGAAGAAGGATTCTAATAGGAGAGGAGACTGGACCATGGGAAATGTTCAGATATTAAGATATGGAATCGTTAATACAAGAAATTCTACAGATAGAGTCGTAGGAAAGTATAGCACAGAAGCAGGCCCTTGGGCACATCTAGTCCATGCTGATACAATTTAAACTGCCTACTCCCATTGACATGCTTAAGTGTTGTAATTGAGCTTGCATGCACACCTGTACTGGTAGTTCATTCCACACTCTCATGGCCCTCTGAGTGAAGAAGTTTCCCTTCATGTTCCCTTCAAGCATTTCACTTTTCACCCTTAACCCATGACCGCTGCATCATCTGCACTATGAATCCAGTCCCTAAGAATACCTTCCAATAACTTTTCCAGTACTGATGTCAGACTCATCGGCTTATAATTTTCTGGTTTATGTTCAGAGACTTTCTTAAACAACAAAATAACAATGGCTATCCTCCAATCCTCTGGTACCTCTCTTGTCACTAAGGATGATTTAAATATCTCTGCTAGGGCCCCAGCAATTTCTGCACATGTCTCCCATATGGTCTGAGGGAACACCTTGTTAGCCCATGGGGATTTATCGACTCTGACTTGCCTCAGGATAAAAAGAACCTCCTCCTCTGTAATCTGTACACGGTCCATGAATTTGATGCAACTTTGCCTCACTTCTACATACTCTGAGTAAATACAGATGCAAACAGATTATTTAAGATCTCCCTCCATATGCTTAGGCTCTATACATGGACTACCATTCTGAAATTCCAGAGGAGTAATTTTGCCCTTTCAATCCTTCTGATTTTAGAATCCTTTAGGATTCTCCTTCACCTTGTCTGCTGGAGCAAACTCCTGTCTTCTTCTCGCCCTCCTGACTTCTTTCTGAAGTGTTTTCCTGCACCTATTATACTCCATAAGCAGCTCATTTGTTCCTACCTGTCAATACTTGCTATGCAGCTCCTTTTTCTCTTAACCAGGGCTTCAAAATCTCTTGAAAACCAATGTTCCCTGCACTTGTTATCTTTACCTTTTATTATGACAAGCACATACAAGTTTTCTACTTTTAAAATTTCCCTTTTGAAGGCCTCCCAGTTACCAAGTACACCTTTGTCAGAAAACAGCCTGTTGCAATTCACATATTGTCAGAGTTTAAATGCAATTCTAAATGTCTCTTAAATATCATCATGGTATTTAACTCCCTGACCTTCACTCGTTTAGCATAGTTGAAACTCCCTCCCATATATCATAGCTTACAAATGTAGACAGCTTTTCAGCCAAAATCACAGTATCTTCCTTGTATGCTGCACAATTGGTACACTCAAGCTTTCATCCAGGAGGAAATGGTGAACAGCAGAAATGGACTGGGCTACACTTACATTCCATATATCAAATGAACACAATCACTTCACCCCTTCTGAAGTTCCATAATCATCTTCATGACTTTTTAAATATCTTTGGGTCACCTCTGAAGTTTCTGCCTTGATAGTTTCGAATTTTTTCAGATTCTGACAACATTTGTATTGAGTATATTGTCATGACTCCACACAAAGGATCTTTCAATTGTCTCCGTACTACAATGCATTCCTCTCTTGAAGTATCTAAATTGAATCAAACCGTGCAGCAATGATGTAAACATCAAATTTCATTGACACCAGTCTCTTGTTCCAAAATGGTAATGCTTCTGGCTCCATCAGTAGTATCTGTGTGAGACTGTATCAGCATTACCTTACAACAACAGTTCATGCTCAGTTTTTTTTTTCACTTCTCTTAGAATATAGAACATAGACCATTACAGCACAATACAGGCCTTTTGTGCCTTGTGCCAAACTTTGAACGTGTGCTGAGATCAGTCCAGCCTGACCCTCCGATATTGCCCTTCATTTTTCTATCATTCCATTTCTCTATCTCAGAGTTTCTTACATGTCTCTAATTTATCTGCTTCTGCCACCCCCAAGGCAATGTGTTCTGTACACCCACCACTCTACTTGTAAAAACCTTATCCCTGTTATTCCTCCCCCTCCTGTATTTTCCTCTAATCACCTCAAAATGATGTCCCTTTGTATTAGCTATTTCCACCATAGCGAAAAGATCTCTGGCCATCCATTCAATCTCTGTCTCTTATTACTTATACTCACCTACCAAGTCATTTCTCAGGTTTCTTTGTTCACAAACAGAAAAGTGCTGGATCACTCAAACTATTCTCATAAAGCATCTAGGCTCCACCCAGGGATATCTCTTCAGCAGCTTCTCTGAAGCTTCTATATCCTTCATTGTAAACATAATTTCTTGCTTGTGAACATAATGGACTGAATGTTGCCCTGAAGAAAATTGAGCTGGCTCCTTAATACCGTTCAAATGAATTACAGATTCTTAATTCAAATCGAATACCATCAAGGTTTAGGAATAATATTTATATTCTGAAAATGCTACATTATTCTTGATGTAATGACTCCAGGTGAACATAATAGACTGTTTTTCACATCTCCTGCCTCACAGTTTTATTTCTTCTGAATACTTTCTCTGGATTCAATCCCGTCAAGCTTGTTACTTTCTCTGCCAGTTTGGTTCTCAACCTTGTGGTGGCCTTTGCAGCTCTTTTGTAGTCAACAGTTCTGCACTGGTATTTCCCTGTCAAACTCCTTCACTTGTTGACTTGCGCTGAAGTGGACAGTGGTACTACTCACTCCAGACAAACATCCGAATGAACAGCACTCCAGATCCATGACTTCTGATGAAAACTTTCTAACTTCTCTTTACGTCTCAGCAGGAGTATATCAGTTGTAAACACTAAAGTGGTAACATCATGTTTCTATTGATTGCTTATGATTTTACAACAACCTTGACCCCTAACTTGCAAAGGTTACTTAAAATTTCCCTGGCATGCAACATTTCCTAGTGCCTGCTTACATCCTCCCAGAAAAGTGAAGACAGCAAAGACTTTGGATGCTGAATTCTGGAGCAATTAGCAAACTGCTGGAGAAACTTAACAGACTCAACAGCATCTGTGGGAGGAAAGGAACAGTTGAAACCCTACATCAGGACCCACAGGTTTGTTGCTCCCAGAAAAGCGGGCTGCTTAACTAGTTTGCTCATTTTTTTGCCCAAATTTCAATTGTTCAACAGATAATCTGTCATCAAATTTCATCTGCAAAGATGGATCATAATACATACATTGATCATCATACCTGCCCTTGAAGAAAAAAAATTAACTATATATATCCACTTCATTCTTATCCTGGGTTATAGCTTTGTTCCAGTATTAGAGATGTGTGTTTCAATAATTATTTAATTTGAGCTACATCCCATCACTGTAGTGTACCAATGTATGCTGGCTGAAGACTCATCAAATAAGTTGTCTGCTTAAGTGATCCACTGCATCCCAAAATCACGGATTTACTTGCTACCCAAGCTGTGACACATTCAGTTCCCCAACACTCAGTTTCCCAGTGAATCATTTCAGTCAATGCCTATGATTGCTGTGAAATCTTCTGATCCACAGTGTTATGTACCCGTGGGTATCTTGTGACTGTCACATGATCATGATGTAATTGAGGCTCTGCTGGGCATGACATAATGGTCTTGTGATGGTGGACTGATGTAATTTTCCCCCAGTGAGAGGTCATGTGATTTTTTTTTCAACAGGGTATAAAAGGAGAACCCTTCCCTGTGACGCAGGTCAGTTCGTGGTTTAATTCATCAGTGACTCCATTCTGCTGCGTATTTGATTTTATAACACAGTTTCATTTTAACAGTAGAGTTTTAATTTTTACTGTAAGAATTGTTGGGCTGGCAGTTCTGAAAATCACTACCAGTTAAAGTCCAGTCAGAGAGTAAAGATTTATTGAAGTATGGAAACCCGAAGGATCAAGAAAAGTTGGTGTTGTCGGCGGTAAAACAGGTTCGACCTTATTTGATATTCATTTGGAAGAAATTAGTAACCTGTGTCCAAGGTAGTCCCTGCTAAAGAGCAGAAAGGACTGGAGCAAGGTTTCACCAAGGAAAGGTCAGTACCTTTAAGCAGTTTTAATTCCTTCATCGTAAATCCTTCGGGCAAGGGATACTTCAGCTAGAATCAGCAGTAATGTCACATAAGAGAATTTATTACTTCAAGGAAAGTCTCTCCTAACTGACTGTGTAAATCTTTTGGACTTTTGCATCTACTACTTTAAAGAACTGAGTTCGCATTTCTCGTTTTAAGAACTGTTCGGGTTGCCGTATAGCAGCTGACTTCCAGTTAAGTTAGTTGTTTGTTTACTTTTGGGCTTATTTTGAGAAATGTTTAATAAATGTTTTATTTGTTATAAAAATCCTGTCCCTATTTTATATTCATTGTTGTCATATCATAACAATAGATACAACAGCTTAGAGATTACAACAGTATACCACCTGCTCTCTAGATGCAGGCACCCTTTTGCTACACCAAACAGATAGGATTTGAAGTATTTCAAATACAGATCCTGATCTAGAACAGACCAACTTTTCACAGTACCAATACTTATATGTAAAGTTATTTGCTCAATCAATAATGTTATCCCAATTTCCTCTTCTTATCACCCTCATTGTATATGTGATAAATACATTCAGCATTCCCTATAACATCTTCTTGTTATCCAGTCCTATCATCTGCACCCCTCACAGGCTCAATCACACACTGGAGAAGCTGCAATCCCCCATCACCCTGCTGTAGTGTTGTTGCCTTTACACTTCCAGGGACCCAAATTCAATCCTGATCTCAAATGCTGTCTCTGTGGAGTTTACATGCTCTCACTGTGACCACAGGGTTTCCGCTGAGTGCTACAGTTTCTTCCAACAGCCTCTAGGCATGCTTATAACAGGCAAAGTGGCCTCTCTAAATTGCCTATAATTTATAGGTGAATTGTAAGACAACATGAAAAGAGTTGACAGGTATGTGGAAGAGAACAGATTATTAGGAAGCAAGTGGAAAAATTGGATTGACTAAATAGACCAGATGTCCTCCTCCTATGTCAAAACATTATGAATAGCAAGCATGCTTTATTCAGAATTTTGCTGCTTAATACATTACAGATTATCCTGTAAAAATTTACATTATCAAACCATCTGAAACTTGTGGTCACCTTAACGTTCATGATAAAGCCTCTTGCCTTTTATGTCCATGTGACTTTTTGCCTTCCAGCCTCTTGCATTCTACATCATGCAGCTTTGAAGACCACAGAGAGGAAAAAAAAACTTGTTCTAGACTTTCTCCTTGCTTGCACTTAAGAATCATGCCCTTAGCAAAACTTCCTCACTTTTTGAAGCACTGTCTCCATGCTAGCTGTACACTCTTCTGGAGGCAGATATTTCTTCCAGCTGAAATCAAGACCCCTTATGATGCCTGAATAAAGTGTTGGATCAACATCTTCACTATGCCCTTATAACAGACCTCACCCCTGCTTTGTGGTGCTAATAAACCCATCAATAAACCATGTTTTCTGCCCTTCCACTAGAAATATATTGTATTTCTTTCCTCCGATAAGGAGTAATTTCTCTGCTTCCCCACTCAGCTTGTCCAGGGCTCCAGGGCTGCAACAATATTTTTCATCTTCAGTAACATCTCTGCTCATTTGATACATGAGGAAAACTGTTGAGTGAACATTTTGAAATCCCAAATATACAGTATCTCTCATATCTACTGACTGGCATTCTTATTGGCCCATTTGGAGAAGCCAGTCTCTACTTTCCTCATCATGAATGATCACTGTCTTGTTATCCACTGAAACAGCAACATTCCAAGTTTGTCAACAATGTAGTGCTTGTTGGCTCATTAGAGTGTCCACTTCAAATGACAAATTAACAGATTCAAGTATCATTAGAATATCATTTATCAAAGGCAGTAAACTCACATTAATCAACAACAATATCGGTTCAAGTTAAGTCCCAAAAATTGAATCTTATGGCAAATTCAGTTCTTAAGACTATACTTACACTTATATATACCTCCTGAGTGCATGCTTGTGGCTTTCTGCGACTGCAATCCGTCACCTGAAGATTCGAAATGTTATGCTCAGTAAAGCTCTTTTGCACACCATTGTTGTGCCACGTGGTTATTTGAGTTATTGTCACCTTCCTGTCGGCTTGAACCAATCTGACCATTCTCTTTAGCAAAGCATTTTTGCCCACAAAACTGCTGCTCCCTGGTTGTTCGTTTTGGGTTTTTTTATGCACCATTCTCTAAACTCTAGACACTGATGTGTGAAAACACCAGGAAATCCAGAGTTATACAGGTGTTCCTAATACAATCTCCACTGAATGTATGCATACACACACACAAACTCACACTCTGAAATAGAGATGAGGAAGGATTATCATGGAATGAGAAGAGATTGCAGATGCTGGAATCTGGAACAACATGCAGTCTGGTGGAGGAGCTCAGCAGCATCTGCCGGGGGAAATGAAGTGTTGACATTTTAGTGTGCATCATGGTTGAGAGTGAGTAGGGGAAATGGCCAGGATGAAGAAGAAGAGAGATGTGGTGAGGTAAAACTTCAAGGTGATAGAACTAAGGAGGGGAGATAAATGACGAGCAGTTTGCCCCAAGTAGGAAGAATAGGGAGGGCTAAAGCTGTATTAACATGGACTCATGTTGTTGGTCATAGTACTTGAAAAGCTATGTTTCAGTCAGTTTCTATCGCAGCATTATAGTGATTTTTTAGCAAGCCGTGTCTTTATTTAAAATTGTTTAATCTGAACATAAATAATTTTCTTGGGGAAGTGGATTCTTGAAATAACTTTGGAAGTAGATAATTTTAACTATTCTTTTCTAGAATTTGCCCTCCTTAATTTTTTACCAGCGTTGAGCATATGGTCAATTATCCTGTTCGGTGTGCTAAAAGTTACTGAGTCTTTTCTTCTCCAGTATAAGCAAGAAGTTGAGCCATGCAAGAATATGACCAATCGAGGATTGATGGTGGAAATCTGTGCGTGGAGTTGGAGGAGGTAGCAGAGGTACTTAATGAATATTTTGCTTCAGTATTCACCAGTGAAAAGGATGTCAGCAATCGTGGTGATGACCTACAGCAGACTGAGGTGGTTGAGTGTATAGACATTAAGAAAGAGGATGTGCTGGAGCTTTTGAAAGGTATTAAGTTAGGTAAGTTGCCGGGACTGGACAAGATATACCCCAGGCTACTGTGGGAGGCAAGGGAGGAGAATGCTGAGCCTCTGCTGATGATCTTTGCATCATCAATGTGGACAGAAGAGATTCTGGAGGATTGAAAAGTTGGAAATGTTGTTCCCATGTTCAAGAAAGGGAGTAAGCCAGGACATTATATAGACTAGTGAGTCTTACTTCAGTGGTGGGTAAGTTGTTGGAGAAGATCTTGAGTGGCAGGATTTATGAAGATTTGGAGATGCATACCCTGATTAGGCTTTGCTAGGGGCAGTTTGTTCCTTATGAGCTTGATTGAATTCTTTGATGATGTAACAAAACACATTGATGAAGGTAGAGCAGTGGATGTAGTGTATATGGATTTTAGTAAGGCAAATGATAAGGTTCCTATGCAAGGCTAATTCAGAAAGTAAGAAGGCATGGGACTCAATGAAATCTTACTTTGTGGATCCAGAATTGGCTTGCCTACTGAAGGCAAAGGATGGTTGTTGGTGGTTTGTATTCTCCATGGAAGAAGGTGACCGGTGGTGCTCTTCAGGGATCTGTTCTGGTATCCCTGCTCTTTATGATTTTAATAAATAACCTGGATGAGGAAGTAGATGGGTAGGTTAGTAAGTTTGCTGATCACACAAAATTTGGGGGTGTTGTGAATAGTCTGGAGGGTTGTCAGAGTTTACAGCACAACATCAATAGGATGCAGAACTGGGCTGAGAAGTGGCAGATGAAGTTTAACCCAGCTAAGTGTGATGTGATTCATTTCAGTAGTTCAAATTTGTCGACAGAATATAATATTAATGGTAAGACTCTTGGCAGTGTGGAGGATCAATGTGATCTTGGGGTCAGTGTCCATAGAACTCTCAAAGCAATTGCGCAGGTTGACAGTGTTGTTAAGAAGGCAAATGGTGTGTTGGCCTTCATCAACCATGGAATTAAGTTCAAGAGCCGTGAGGTAATGTTACAGCTATATAAGACCTTAGTTAGACTCCACTTGGAGTATTGTGTTCAGTTCTGGTCACCTCATTACAGTAAGGGTGTGAAAACTATAGAAAGAGTGAAGAGGAGATTTACATAGAAACATAGAAAACCTATATCATAATACAGGCCCTTCAGCACACAAAGTTGAGCCGAATACGTCCCTACCTTAGAAATTATTAGGCTTAAATATAGACCTCTATTTTTCTAAGCTCCATGTACCTATCTAAAAGTCTCTTAAAAGACCCTAACGTATCTGCCTCCACCACCGTTGCTGGCAGCCCATTCCATGCACTCACCATTCTCTGAGTAAAAAACTTACCCTTGACATCCCCTCTGTGCCTACTCCCCAGCACCTTAAACCTGTGACCTCTTGTGGCAAACATTTCAGCCCTGGGAAAAAGCCTCTGACTACCCACACGATCAATGCCTCTCAAGGATGTTGCCTGGATTGAAGAGCATGTCTTATGAGAATAGGCTGAGCCAACTTGACCTTTTTCCCTTATAGTGACAGAGTCTGAGAGGAGACCTGATAGAGGTATGCAATATGATGAGAGGCATTGATCGTGTGGATAGCTGGAGGCTTTTTCCTGGGACTGAAATAGTTAATGTGAGGGGGCATAATTTTAAGGTGCTTGTAAGTAGGTACAAGGGGAATGTCAGCAGTATGTTTTTCACACAGAGAGTGGTAGGTGTGTGAGGTGCACTACTAGCAAAGGTGGTAGAGGCAAATACAATAGGGTATTTTAAAAACTCTTAGATAACTACATGGAGTTTAGAAATACAGAGGGCTATGTGGTAGGGAAATTCTAGCATAGGTTACATGGTCAGCACAACATTGTGGGCCAAATGGCTTGTAATGTGCTGTAGAATTCTGAGTTCTATTTATCTTAGCCTCCTGACCTAAATGTCTAATTCTACTGAGCACACAGTTGCCCTCTATTACACTCACTTCAATGCATGGATGTTTTTCCTTTTCTATAGGGAGGAAATCTACACAACAGTGAGAGGAGGGACATGGGCTTTCCCTACTGACTCCTGCTTAAAGTTTTATGTTTTTCTGTGCCTGTCACATACTGGGCTGTTGCCATCTACTGCAATGTATCTTATAAAACAATACTAAATCACCTCCTTTCATTAGCTCATGACCTTGCTTTTGTCCATTTGTTAACGTGAACACCCAAGCTCTCCAAAATACCTTTTCATATTTCATTAACCTGGTGCCTTTTCTACATGCCCTCATAATTAGGCATCATCTGCCGACTTATCTCCACGTCATTTACTCTGAGCATTATGAGCGGTGCAAACACTGCACCTGTCCTTATTATCTCACTTTGTGTGAGTTAACACCATACACAAACACATTCTGCATCCTTCACTTTGGCCAAATTTGCCAAACTTGAAAAGTAATCCAATTATATCTACAGTTCTAACTTTTCATGGAGCAAGTTTCTATATGACTGTCCTTAGCATGAACAAAGATATTACCTTTCTCTCTGTCGAAGTACTCATGAAAAGCATGTTTACATGGACACTGCAGATGATCATGTGCATATTAGAAAATCACTGACAAGCATCAGGAAGACTTCAAACCTTAGTCCCTAATGCTGCTTGTAACTCCACACTCTATTAGCTAAATAGCATGATGGCAATCATACAAATGTTCTGAGGGCCTGACTGAAGATTATAGTTCATGACTGCCACAATGCCACATTGTTGGTTAAATAATCTTAAGGACAGCTCTTTTAATTTTTGTTGTGTCCACTACATTACCATTGCTGATGAGAGTTGACTAGGCTTGATGTGTGGGAACTACATAGCGTTGAAATGCACCAATCAGCCCACGTACCACATGAGCCTTATCGTAGATCTAGCAGGGTAGACCTGTATTGCCTTGTTCCTCATATGATTGACTAGCCTCCGCACTATTCACTTTACAACTCCCTGAGGCACGGAGTTCCACATTCTGACTGAATGACAATCTACGATGATCAGTGTTAGCTTCCGTTTATGCTCTTGCTCTCAAATTGAAGCACTCTTTCTGTTTTCACTCTATCAAAACTGTTCTTTATTGCCTTACCTTTCACTGTTCCTTCCTCAAGAACAAAGACACCCAGCATCTTCTTTGTAAATGTTCTCCCATTTTTTCATAGTATGGTGACAAGAACTCTAAGGGGTACTGTAAGTGTGGTCAAATGCAGATCTGCAATAGGTAGAACATGCCTTTCCTTATTTTGAGTTTTACCTTTGTAGAGTAAACCATAATTCTAGGTCTCCTTTCTTTATATATCTGTATATTAAGCTGTGCAGCATCTTCTGGTGATCAGTGCATTTGAACTCAGAGAAGGTTTTACTTCTCTACCTCAACTCAACTCCACATTCTGCAAGTCATTTGGTCATACCAGTTTGCCAGCTAAAATTTTCCACTTCACCTGGTTCTGTATTGAACCAGATTTGACTGTTGTTTGCCCATTTTGCATGCTTATTAATCTCTTCTTGTCATTTGCTGCAGTCCTTCTCAGTATATTGAATATTCATCACAATTTGGCATCTTCGACAACATTTGCAATTGATTTTTGTTTCCAGAGTTTAAACTGTCAACAGCTACAGTCCCTGCTCTGATCCGTGCCTGTTTTCCTGAACTGTGAAAAGCTACTCTTTGCACCCACTCTCTGCTGTGTCTCCTGAAGCCAGCTGGCAATCCATTCAGATGCTTTTACTTTGGTTGTGCTCTTCTTGAATGTATACATTTGTTTGCTGTGAACCTTATCAAAGCCTCCTAAAAGTGAGACCAAATTATATCCACTACATTAGGGTGGTGAAGAAGGCTTTTGGAACGCTGGCCTTTATAAATCAAAGCATTGAGTACAGAAGTTGGGATGTAATGTTAAAATTGTACAAGGCATTGGTAAGGCCAAATTTGGAATATTGTGTACAGTTCTGGTCACCGAATTATAGGAAAGATATCAATAAATTAGAGAGAGTGCAGAGACGATTTACTAGGATGTTACCTGGGTTTCAGCACTTAAGTTACAGAGAAAGGTTGAACAAGTTAGGTCTCTATTCATTGGAGCGTAGAAGGTTGAGGGGGGATTTGATCGAGGTATTTAAAATTTTGTGAGGGATAGATAGAGTTGACGTGAATAGGCTGTTTCCATTGAGAGTAGGGGAGATTCACACGAGAGGACATGATTTGAGAGTTAGGGGGCAAAAGTTGAAGGGAGACACGAGGGGGTATTTCTTTACTCAGAGAGTGATAGCTGTGTAGAATGAGCTTCCTGTAGAAGTAGTAGAGGCCAGTTCAGTTGTGTCATTTAAGGTAAAATTGGATAGGTATATGGACAGGAAAGGAGTGGAGGGTTATGGGCTGAGTGTGGGTAGGTGGGACTAGGTGAGATTAAGAGTTCGGCACGGACTAGGAGGGCCGAGATGGCCTGTTTCTGTGCTGTGATTGTTATATGGTTATATGGTTATATTACCATTGCTGTTATCTACTATATTCATGTCTTAGTCTCGACATTGATGCCAGTCTTTAATTGTTGTTTGACTATTGGCTTGATACAACTGAAAGACCTTCCGTTTACTTCAGGGATGATTAAGAATGAATCATCAAGATTGCGAAGTATTGGTATCAGTTCATCACTGTGACACGTACCAAGATACAATGAAAAGCTTGTCTTGCACACTGTCTGTACAGATCCAATGAGCTAGAATAAGGTCATACAATAACATTATAGAATAAAGTGTGAAAGCTACCAAAAGAGTGCAGTGCAGATAAACAATAAAGTGCACGATCATTGCAAGGTTGATTGTGAGGTCAAGGTCAATCTTATCATGCAAGAGGTCCATTCAAGAGTCTGATAACTGTGGGATAGAAGCTATGCTTGAGTGTTGTGCTGTGTGACACCACATCACTAAATCTCTCTCTCCTCCCTGTCATCTGACTCATCACTGTTTGAGATGTCGGCTACCACAGTGATATCATTTGTAAACATGTAGATGGACTTGGAGCAGAATCTGGTCACACAGTTGTGTGTACAGGAAGTAGAGTAGGGGAATGAGTTCACAACCTTATTGAACAGTAGTGTTTAACATTATCACGGTGGAGGTGTTGCTCCCTCTCTTTGCTGGTTGTAGTCTGTTGGTCAGTTGGTCCAACATAAACCAGACTCCATTGTCTGAAGAAAATGCATTTCTTTCCTTGGAGTATATTAGTGGACCGTGTGAATTTGTTTGGTGACTATCACAGTTACCATCAGATTTACTCAACCACATTTAATTCACCATTTTTCATACTGAGATTTACCATTATCTGGATTACTTATCCATGATTTGTTCTGTAGCTTAACAAATATGCTTTTGTTTCCACTTAACTGTGAGGGAGGTATATTTGTTTGTTTTCTAGATAATTTTCTATTAAGTAATTCAACAAAGTCTTTGTTTCCTTTCCTAACTTTGATATTAGACTAACTGGACTACTGTTCTCTGACCTTGTTCCATTCCTCTATTTATATAAATAAATAACATTAACTGATTGCTAGACTTGAACATAATTGGCTTTTCTAATATCTTGCCTCAAACACTGCAGAGTTTTATTGTAAAGAATTTTAATATTATTTTAACATGAGGACACCTGAGAGCATTGGAGGCATCCAGGAATACAGTAATAACCCATTATAACTTTGAAAAGAGCCTGTGAGCCACCAGCAGAAGCTGCCTTTAACAATTATGTGGAGTACTTACGTTATTTTGGCTTGCACTGCAAGAACTAACAGGCATCAAAAATAAAGAAAACCAGAAGTAAACTCCTTTTTCTATCAATATAGTTTTCACAATATTTATTACCTTATGTAATATTCATTACATACATTATGCATGGTAACTTCAATTTTAAAAATTAAAATGAAATATTTTGACTTACTCAGCTTCTTATGCTGATCTGGTTGACGAGGGCAGCACATGAGATAGTGGCTTATTTTTAATAATACCACTGGATTTACATGAAGATTGAATATGTTATTTATGACTAGCTTGTTTTATTATTTTGCACATGTAAGTATTGCTGAGTGAGAATGTTGGAATAACCTAACTTAAGATCTAAGAATTTTTCTAGTCCCTTGTATCAGGAGAGAATACATAATAGGCCCAAATCACAGTTGAGTCTGACAGGAAGACGAGAAGGTGGATCAGATGAATATGGGGAAATTGGAGCTAATGAGTAGAAAGCCTGAACTGCACCTACAGTCTCAATACGGAAGGAAGAGAAGAAAGGTGGCTTGTAATTTATAATTCCTGACCTATATTTATGAGCTCTATCATGGCCTACATTTGGATCAAATATATTCACAGTTCTTTTGACTGTTTATACTTAAGGCCCAAATTTTTGTAATGTTGGCTTGGATATATAGTATACTCTGTTTAGTTCTGTGTGTTATACTTTCAGCAAGCACGTAGAGGCTTAACAGAGGACTGAAGAAGAAGTTTACTAAAATGATTCTAGGAATGGATGAATTCAGAGATGAGTAAAAGATTGAAATGTAATAAACAGTAAATAGGGAGAAGCAACTCCCTTTTGTAGTCAGATTAAGAACTAGTGAGTGCAGAATGCTGATGCTTGGTAAAGGATCCAAACTTAAAAGACGAAAAGAAAGGTATTGAGTGTTTATAGTTTCAAGTCGAAATGGAGTCAAGCTTCAAGTTGAAATGGAGTCAAACTCAATTCCAGCATTATATAACAAACTGGATCATGGGGTGGGGGGGGGGGGGGGGAAGAAAGTAATACATAGTTATGGGGAGAGGGCAAAGCAATATGACTTGCTGGATTGCCCTTATATTGAGCTGGTATGGACTTGACAAGCAAATAACATCCTTCCTTTCTTAGTCATTCTCTGATTCTCCTCGCTTTGTAATTTTCCATTTGGACTTCAAATCGATAATGCCTCACATTGTTCTCAGGGGCTCTTTGGGTACTGTTGGTCCATCCTGCTTCATCATCCTTAGTTGATTATCTATCTAAATATTTAGTTTTTACAAAGTTACAGAAATTACGGATGATCCTCCTTGAGGGTAATCAGAAAACTCCAGGTGCTTTTATCCTTATTATATAAATAATCATTTAGCTAATTTTAATTAATTAACTATAAATTATCTTACACTCCCCACATGGCTGCTTATAATTTTTTTTTTTAACTTGGTATGGTGTTCATGCAAGTTACTTTAATTAGGGTCCTTTATTAACTTTCAATTTACAATTTCTGGCAGCCAATGTGCTTTATGTGATTTATGTCTGATATCTTCATCAAAAGACTAATGATGGTGATGTAACAATCATAAGTCAATTACTGGCAGTGCAGAAACATTATAATCAGTGAAATGTGTCTGAAAACAGACCTTGATCCATTTGTAACCCTCAGGTTCGGCCAGCAGAGTTAATCTAGGGGAAGACAGCCCTGGCCTGGCCAAACATGAGAAATCTTGTTTGGGTGGATGCTGCGTGATGTGTCCCCTGTTACAAATCAGTACCACGAAATAACAAACAGTACGCCATAGGCAATTGAATGATTGAGCTTTGTAATTCTTAATTTGACTATAGGGTTAGTAAAGAAAACAAAAAAAAGGGCCCATTTTCATGAAATGCGCCATGTTGGAGCTCATTGTTTTCCTGCTGTTTGTTCTCCATTGATATCCCCCGGGTGTCATTGACCCACACTCAGTCCTGCAGTCTATGATTTCCTCGTTCTGGCATTTTCTCTCTCCATCTTCCACCTAACAAAAGACCGTGAAACCTTCACTCAGGCTCCCCTCATTGGCCAGTGCACATTCCAAAGCCCCCATTATCTCCATTCATAACCCAAACACTGTGCTACAGAGAAACCATTACATCAGCAGTGAAACCTTTCCCAGGTTGTTACATATTCTTGGACGACTGGTAACACAGAACCAGGACACAAGAGCTGAGAACAACAACAAATACTTCATTATAAATGAACAGCATGTAAAGAACTTATGGTGTCTATGATACACATGCACATGCCTATTTGCATATCATACATAAATGTCAGTATATATAATTAACTGAGATGTTCCATTTCCATCTTCAAATTTCTGAACATACAAAACCAATTCCTATTTTTAATTTCCGCTCAGCCGTGCAACATTGCTTAGAGTTTAACAAATACAGCTGGTCACACTTCCCTTACAGGACACAAATCATTTTAAAAGAGATTGACTTTTCAGCATGATGGATTGGTGCCTCTGTAGTAATCTTGTGCTGGATGTCTAAATAAGTGTTCTGCAGGCATATTAATCAAAAGCAAAAGGCCATGAAATAGATCCTCAGAAAAATAAGCCTGAACGAGGAATAATACTTTTCCTATTTTATTATTTGATCTAATGACACTATTTCTGGATAAAGATAGATTATTATCCCAAAGAGGTTAGATCAAATGATTTGAGAATAGCATATACAATTCTCACTGTAATCTAACGTATTTGATAAGATAGCAAAGTCAAATTCGGCAATGGCTAGAAGTGTCCTTGACTCAGCCATATCTTTGTTGCTGTATCTTAACTGGAAGTTCTGCAAAAGATAAGATTTAGGTTTATTTGTCACATGTACTTCAAGACACACAGTGAAATACATCATTTGTGTCAACTCAAATCAATTCAGCAAAGATTGTGCTGAGCAGCCTTTCCAATATTGCCACACTTCTAGCAATTGTAGACGTAGGTCTTCAAGCTTGTGTTTCTCCTGCCTGATAGCAGGATTTTAGAGAATGCATGGCCCAAAGATCTGGGGTCCTTAAATGATGGACACCACTTTCCTGAGACAAAGCTTTCTGTAGATATCCTTGATGGAGTAAATGGTGTCCATGAGAGAAATGGCTGAATTCTCTACTCTTGGGTTGTTGTGCTTTGGAGTTCTCATACCAGGCCATGATGCAACCGGTCATCCTTTTCCTTAAGTAAGAATACTTTAGTATAATTTAAATAACTCCCCTCCCCAAGTTTGGAGCACAATGTTTGCAACAAATTGATTTAGTCATGTAAACGACACAAGTCAAATGTCAGTGAAATTTGAAATGAATGCTTGTATGTGTTTTATTTTTGAATAGTTTAAAAATGACTGGAATATATCATCCTTTAGTACCACCCTTGTGCAAGTGTTTAAATAAATTCAAAGCAATAAGTTGAGTACGCCTAAAATTAATTCTTTGTCCTGTGTCTCAGTTTGCATCAGCAAATTTCATTTAGGAAAATTCTAGATAAACTCAGGTCACGTGGCATCTGTAAAAAGGGAACCAGTAAATGTTTAATCTCTGAGAGCATTTATCAGAACTTGGAATGAGAAAAACATCTCAGATTAGGTTACAGAGTAAGTGGGAGAAGGGAATGGGAAAAACAAAGAGAAATTTCTCTGAAAAGCCTTTCATCGTAAAGTCAGAAGTGTGGGCATTTTGTTGATGACTGTATAATGTTCAATGCCATTTGCATCTCCACAGAAAATAAAGCAGTCATCGACCAAGTACAGCGAAACTCAAATAATGCTCCAGATAAGTGACAGATCACTTTCACACCACAAAAGAGCTAGATATCACTATCTCCAACATCCATCTTTTACATTCAAAAGCATTAACTGCACTAAGATTCCAGCATTAATATATTGGCAATCACTATTAACCAGAACATTCCAGAGATTGGGCATTTTACAGTGAATGACTACTCTTGTGTCTATCAATGTCTTTCTAATATCTATAAGTCACAAGCCAGGATTATTACAGGATACTTTTGAGTGACCTAAATGAAACCAACTCCAACACTTAAGTAATTGAATTCATCCGGGACAATCTAGCCACTTTGTCCCATCCACCACCCTAAGTATTCACTTACATCACCCCCTGCACGTAGTGACTGAAAGTATACTATCTGCATTATGGTTACTTTCCTTAGTGCCTTCAACATTATCTCCCAGACCCACTAACTCCACTATTAAAATTACAGGCACAACACATACAGTGAAACATTATCACTTGCAGGTTCAACTTCAATCCTAATGTCATCCTAACTTGAAAATATGTGTCCATTCCTTCATCAGCACTGGCTCTATTTATAATACCTCAAGTTCAAGTGAGAAACCCTGTGTTAGCAATTTTGAGTTAGGTGCTCTGGAGTTTCAATTTGCCTTGGTTCTGCCACATTGAATCAACTCCTAGTCCACTCCAGCAACGCCCAAGCCTCAATGCTGCCCATACACACCACACTACAGCTATCCTGCATCTTCAAGTTTTCAGTTCACACTGCAGAAATGCCAGGTCATACAGTTGGTTCGACAACAGAACTCTAAAAGGGAAGTTACAGACTACTGGTTGCAGTGATCATATCCAAGAAAAAATATGATTGATATAGTAATTTATTGTTCAGGTTGCTACCTGCAGGTTGTGCCATCTTAAACTGGAAAAGGGCATGTACTGGGTGACAGGAGTCCTTAATGATGGATACTGCTTTATAGTGCATCATCTTTTGTAGAAGTCCTTAGTGTTGGGGAAGCTTGTGCCCATGATTGAGCTGGCTGCGTTTGCAAACTTCTGCAACTTTTTCTGATCCTGTGCTGTGGCCCATCCACTGTGATGCAACCAGTTAGAATGATCTCCAAGATACATCTGTAGAAATTGGATAGACTATTTAGTGGCTTCTTTGTAATTCCATCAATATGATAGGTCTTTAGAAATGTTGACACCAAGGAACTTGAAACTGCTCAAAGAGGACCATGTATGGTGCCTTGACTTACCCTTCCTGAAGTCTGCAATTATTTCCATGGTCTTGATTCCAAGGTTGTTGTTGTAGATTATAAGACCATAAGCCATAGGAGCAGAATTAGGCCATCTGGCCCATCGAGTCTGCTCTGACATTCAATTTTTGCAGATCCTTTTTTATTTCTCCTCCTCAGCCCCAGTTCCCGATCTTCTCCCCGTCACCTTTGATGCCATGTCCAATCAAGGACGAATCAATCTCTGTCTGAAATACAACCCTGGCCTCCACACCAATAAATTCCACACATTCACCACCCTTTGGTGAAAGAAATCTCTCGGCATCTTTGTTTTGAAAAGGCACCTCTCTATCCTGAGGCTGTGCCTTCTTGTCCTAGACTCTCCACTACGGGAAACATCCTTTCCACATCTACTCTGTCTAAGCCTTTCAACATTCAATAGGTTTTGATGAAATTCCCCTCATTCTTCTGAATTCCAGCAAGTACAGACCCAGAGCCATTAAACGTTCCTCATATGATAACTCTTTCATTCCTGGAATCATCCTCGTGAACCTTCTCTGAACCCTCTCCAATGCCAGCCCATCTTTTCTAAGATAAAGGACATAATATTGTTCACAATACTCAAGGTGAGGCCTCACCAGTACCTCAGCATCAGATTCATGCTCTTGTAGTCTAGACCTCTTGAAACAAATGCTAACATGGCATTTGCCTTCCTCACCACTAACTCAACCTGCAAGTTAACCTTTAGGGTGCTCTGCACAAGAACTCCCATGTCTCCTTGCATTTCAGATCCCTGGATTTTCTCTCCACTTAAAAATTAGTCCACACATTTACAAAAGTATTTCTACTATCAAAGAGTATGACCATGTATTTTTGAACTTTGTATTTCATTTGCCACTTTCTTGCCCATTCTCCTAATCTGTCCTCAACACAATCTGCTCTTCCACCAATCTTTGCATCATCTCTAAACATGGCAACAACACTATCTATTCCATCAACTAAATCATTTCTATACAGCATAAAAAGAATGGTCCCAACACTGACCCATGCAGAACACCACTAGTCACTGGCAGCCAACCAGAAAAGGATCCTTTTTTCCCACTTGCTGCCTCCTACCAATCAGCCAATGCTCTATCCATGTTAGTAACCTCCCTGTAATACCATGGACTCTTAACTTGCTAAGCAGCCTCATGTGTGGCACCTTGTCAAAGGCCTTCTGAAAGTCCAAGTATACAACATCCACTATATCCCCTTTATCTATTGTAATCTCTTCAAAGCATTTCAAAAGCTTCATCAGGCTGGATTTTCCCTGAAGGAATCCATGCTGACTTGATACTATCTTGTCCTGTGTCACCAAGTATTCCATCACCACATCCTTAACAATGACTCTAACATCTTCCCAACCACTGAGGTCAGGCTAACTAGTCTATAATTTCTTTTATGCTTCCTTCTTACTTTCTTAAAGAGTGGAAAGACATTTGCAATTTTCTAGTCCTCTGGCACCATGCTAAAGTCCAATGATTCTGAAAGATCATTTCTAATGACACCACAATCTCTAACGCTCCCTCTTTCAGAACATCTGGATGAAGTTCATCTGGTCTGGACGACTTATGTACCTTTAGATCTTTTAGCTTCTTGGGTAGCTTCTGTCTTTAACTAGTAACTGCACCCTTTTCGCTTCCTTCTCACACTACAACATCTGCTTGTGTCTTCCATAGTGAAGGCTGATAGAACTGCCATCAACGTCCTTTTACCCCTGCAGTTTCTTAACTCAACCCACAAGAATTCAACATCTTCTGATACCATGTCACATCTTTCTACTGATTTGATGCCATTCCTTACCAGTAGAATCACACCACCCCCTCTGCCTACCTTCCTATCCCCCCGATACAACGTGTAACCTTGGACATTCAGCTCCCAACTACAACCATCCTTCAGCCATGATTCAGTGATGACCACAACATCATACCTGGCAACCTGTAATATTGCAACAAGATCATCCACCTAATTTCTTATACTACGTGCATTGAGATGCAACACTTTGAGTACTGTATTTGCTGTGCTTTCTGATTCTGCATCCCTAATGATTTGATACCCAGTCTGTTGGCTGCAAGTAAGTCCCATCACCTGCTTGCCCTTCCTGGCAGTCTGACTGCATGCTATTTTTTTCTTTTTTACCATCTGTCCTATCCTAAGTCCTTTCACTCTGGTTCCCAACCTCCTTTCAAATTAGTTTAAACCCTCCCCAGCAACTTTAACAAACCTGCCCACAAACATACTGGTCCCGCTTGAATTCAGGTGCAACATGTCACTTTTGAACAGATAATACTTCCTTCTTGTGATACCACTCAACCTCACTCCTTATCCCAGATCGTACAAGAGTAAGATCTATCTTACTCCTGAACACCTTCTCATCACCATCTGAAATTCTAACAACAGTTGTCTCATCGGAAAATTTACAGATGGAGTTTGAGCTGTGCTTAGTCTCGCTGTCATGCTGTAGAGAAAGCAGATCAGTAGGCAAAACACACATCCTTGAGGTGCACTGGTGTTGATTGTCAGTGAGGAGAAGATGTTGTTTCCCATCTGCACTGACTGTGGTCTCCCAGTGAGTAAGTCAAGGATCTAGTTGCAGAGGGAGGTACAGAGGCCCTGGTTTTCAAGCTTGTTGATTAGGACCGAGTGTATGATGGTGTGGATGCTGAGCTGTAATCAATAAACAGTAGCCAGATGTAGGTGTTGCTATTGTCCAGCTGGTCCAAAAGCCAAAGGGATTGCATCCACTGTAGACCTACTGTGGCCATAGGAAAATTGTATTGAGTACAGGTCTCTGCTGAGGCAGGCTGTGACAAAACTCTCAAAACACTTCATCTCAGCAGGCGTGACTGAAAATGGGAGATAATCTTACTGGCAGCTCACCATGTTCTTCTCGGGCACTGGTATGACTGTTGCCCTTTTGAAGCAGGTGGGAACCTCCAAACTGCAGCTGTGAGAGATTGGAACTATCCTTGAACACTCCCAACAGCTGGTTGGCACAGGTATTCTCTACCCTACCAAGGGGCCTTGCGAGAGTTCGCCCTCTTTAAAGATGTTCAGACATCGGCCTCTGAGATAGAGATCACAATGTCACCATGTGCTGCAGGGATTCACACTGGTATAGTGTTATTCTCCCTTTCAAAGCATGTATAAAAGATGTTGAGTTCATCTGGGAGGGAAGCATCACAGCCATTCATGATGTTAGGTTTCGCCTTGTAATAAGTTAACCCTGCCAGAGCTGACGCTCATTTGATTCTACCGCTCACTTCAATCACAATTGTTTTCTTGCACTTAAGAAGCTTTTTGCTGGTCATTACTGGACTTCTTCCATAGATTTGGATCACTGGTCTCGAATGCCACAAAGCCAGCCCTCAGCAGCCCGCAAGTCTCTGGGTTCATCCTTGGCTTTAGGTCTGGTGTGTTCTTGAAGGCACACACTCATCCATACAGGTCTTGATGAAGTCAGCGACAACTGTGACATAGTCTTTCAGATTGAAAGATGAATTCCTGATATTATCCAGTCCACCCATTCAAGGCAGTCCTGTAAGTGCTCCTCCACATTCCTCGGTTGTACTTTGATGGTCTTTACCACTGGTGTTGCCGTCTTCGGTCTCTGCCCGTCGGCACAAAGTATAAGTACAGCCAGGTGATTAGACATTCTGAAGTGTGGGCATGGGTAAGTGTTCCTGATGGTTGTTTAACAGTGGTCAACTGTGTTGGCTCCTCTGCTTCCACAGGAGATATGTTGATAATAGTTGGTCAGAGATTTCCTCAAGGTGGCCTGATTGAAATCTCCTGCAGCGATGGACTGTATCGTGATTGTTGACCAGTGACCGCCAGACATTGACCAGTGGTGGAATGTACAACTAGGGTTTAAACAAAGAACTCACTCGGCAGATAAAATGGACAACACTTAACTGCTAGATGTTACAGGTCTGGTAAGTTCGACTGAGACAGAACTGCCAAGTCTTGACTACCACGACGAGTTTATCATGAAACCCACTCCACCCCCTCTACCTTGAAAAAAATCAGCTGTTCTGTCTTTGTGATGGAAGGTAAAGCCCTTGGTCTATAGTGCTGTGTCTGATATGACGAGGGTGAGACAAATTTCTGTGAAGCAAAGTACACAGCAGTCCCTGATATCCCTCTGGTATGGCAATCTTGCCCCGAGGTCTTTACTTTTATTTTCCAGAGACTGCGCATTCACCAGCGGTACAGGGTAGAGGGAGGGTCTAAGGGATCTGCATTTCAAGCTTACTTGCAGACCAATACACTGCATCCATTTCCTCTTTCATAAAGAGAAACAGCTCTCGTGACTGAGTCTGCAGTCCAGAATCCGTCAATTTGGAGGATCAACAGACTATTTTTAACAGCTTAATACGATGTTGCTTACTGAAATACCCATGTCCGTGACTGTGGATTTTAGCTATAGTTGTCCTAAACAGAAATGCTTGATGATTCCTTTTGGCACCGTATGCAGAGAGTCACCAGCCCTACAGAACATCATTAGTCACCTGTAGCCAATCAGAAACAGTTGTTTGCACAGGAAATCCAGATTAATGCAAATATTGTTCTATTAATAGAAGTATAATACAGTTCTCTGAAACTCCTACTAATGTCTGCTTCTAATAACAGAGTATGCAAATACAAGAGATATATGTTGAAATACGTTATTTATTGGCTCACACCCATTCCTGCTGTTATGCCAGTGCAGATTAATAGCTGCATACATCGCCAGTGGTATTGTACATAGATATTAATCCTCAGTCATATAAAATCAGAAAAGGCATGGAGAACCACCTATTCAATAATTTATAGTTATCTTTCATACTTGACAGTTTGGTACGAAGGACTTAAAAAATTTATTCAGATCCCATCCATCCATTAGTTCCCTTTTTAAAACCAAAACAAATATGTGATTTTAGTTATATCTCAAGGGACCAAACACATATTTGTTTCCAGGCTAAGAACCTCCAACCATAACTGATAACATTGCAGGAATGGAACTGATTACATATATCTTCTTTTATTGCTACCTAGTAAGTTGAAGCTTTCCGTGAGTCATAAAATATTCATTTTTTTCTACTAAATATATTTTGAGCAGGCACATCAACACATTTATTTTTGTGGCTACAGGAATACTTACTCTTTGGAACCATTGCTTTTCGGGTTCCAGTATAAATGATCAACTAGTCACCTATCATTCTAATAAATTAGAGGAGGGGCAAGTCTTAAATTTGGCTACAAATTGACATTACTCTTCAACAATTATTTGCAGTCAGAACTTAAGCAGTAAACACACAGGAATTTACCTCACTTCCTCCGCAGACTCTGCAGATGCAACAGACTTCTTGCTCCAAATAACTAATTAGGAATTCCAACTGGTAATAAATGAGGTTAGCTCCCAATACGATAGAGACTTAGCAGATTGTTTCCAACAATTAAATGCTTGGGAATATAGTAGTCATACATAATACACCTTAAGAATGCTATTCAAAGGATTAAATCTCTTGAGCGAAAATACTAGGTAAAAATTTCCTGATCCTTAAAAATTAATCAGATGAAATGCCTCCATATCGGTATGAATAACTTATGAGGGAATAAGAGGACATCATCTGTCTTTGGTGAAGAAAGCAATAAAATAGAACCAACAAAAATTATGCATTTTGTATGCATAGATGAAAAAAATGTTTTATAAACCTACTGTTTCTATAATCCACATAGAAGATGTTTGGATTTACTTTAATCTTCTCTGAGAAAATTATGCATAAACAGTTATTGATCTCAAAGGTAATGCAAATCTAAGTCTCTACTTGCATTCTGCAATTGTGACTTTCACTCTCTACAAGATGTTTATTTTTTGGAATATCCTTTTTGCATTTTGGCAATATTCTAAAATTGGTAAACTTTGTTTCTGCTCTTTTTGAGTGAGTGTGTTTCACTATAGTACTTTACAAAAATGTTGAAATTTGAAGTCCTCAGATTTTCACCACAAATATCTCTTCCTTAACTATTCACTGGGCACTTCCTGTTTTTTTTTGTCTCTATCCATAGGTCATTTTGTATATTCTTGCTTTTTTGTCTTAAAATAGTGTTATTTACAGGCATTAATTCCTTCTCATAGCAATGGCCAAATATCCATTTTATCAATGGCAACCACAGATTTATCTCGTTTAATAAAAGTTCAAATTGTGTACTTTTTCTTGAATACTTCCATTTCTGTAAATCATTCCTTATGGTTGGGTGGGTTCACTTTGTCATTGACTCATTGACAATAACATTAATATATGCTTCAGATTTGGACATTTATCATTGAATCTCCATCTGCGTCTCTACAGCATTCAGGATGCAGTTTTCCAAATAACATGTGACCTTATATTTTTTAAGAAAATGTAATAGTTTATACTTATTGTAATGAAAATCACATGCCAGTTATGCAAGGTATAATCGTCCTCATTATTGTTGACTATTTATTGAATAACATCTCTTTTCAAATTTAAAATCATATGTTTTTGATTACAAAATCTAAATCATTAACACAAATTTTGAACAGTAACTATCAAATCAATGATTCTTCTGGAACAATGCTTTCCCATTGTCTTCTGTTCTGAATAGATTTGTCCATGTTTATTGTCTCATAACCAACCAGCAGTCCATGATCTATTTACCACCTAAATCTGCATGCTTTGTGATTAAAAAATATTCTATTTTGTTACACTTTAAACAAGAGCTACTGAAAATCAAGATGAATGTCAAAATGTCAAAATAAATATGAACAATTTCTGGATGATCTTGTAATTTTCTTCTTTGGGGAGGTTACTGTTGGTTTTCTTAATAATGGTATTCAACCAGCTGCTTTGTAGTTCCATAAATAGCTTCCTTTTCTCTCTCGAATCTAGAGATAATAGATATTTGCCAGTCCTCTGTAATTTCCAGAGATACCGTATATATCTGTGGAAATATATACAGTATACATAAATGCTTCTACTATCTCTTCCTTTCATTCCGCCATCAACACTTCCAAACTTCCACCATACTGCTCGTGTCTTCTACAGTGAAGTCTGATACAAAATACTCATTCAGTTCATCTGCCATTTCCATGCCTCCCAAAACTGCCTCTCCAGCATCATTTTCCAGTAGACTGATATCCACTCTTGCCTCTTTTACACTTTATATATCTAAGAGGAGTTTTTGTTATGCTGTTTAATATTATTGGTTAGCTTTCCTTCGTATTCCATCTTTTCCTTCTTTATGACATTTTAGTTGCCTTCTATTAGTTTTAGAAAGCTTCCTAATCTTCTAACTTCCCACTAATTTTTGCTCTATTATATGTCCTCTCTTTGGCTTTTATGTTGACTTTGACTTTTCTTGAAAGCCATGGGTGCATCATCCTGCATTTAGAACACTTTTCCCTTTGAATGTATCTATTCTGTGCCTTCTGAATTGCTCCAAGAAACTTCAGCCATTGCTGCACTGCCATCATCCCTGCTTGTGTTCCCATCCAGTCAAGTTTAGCTAGTTCCTGTCTCATGCCCCGGTAATTCCCATTACTCCACTGTAATGCTGTTACATCTGATTTTAGCTTTTCTTTCTCAAATTGCAGGGTGAATTCTTGATGCACCATCAATAACTCACTCTGAGACATAAAGGCAAGATATCAGCTTTTATTGACTGGAAGAAGGAACCAGCAGTGAGTGACCACCATACTACATCCTGGAGACTGAGAGGCCGGGCCCAGGCTCTGATCGCCTTTATATAGGGGTCTGTGGGAGGAGCCACAGGAGGAATCAGCAGTGGGCGTGTCCAGACAGGCACACGTAGTTCACCACAATTCTATCATATTATTATCACTTAATCCTAAGGGTTCCTTTGCCTTAAGTTCTCCAATCAATTCCAATTAATTCTACAATAACCAATCCAGAATAGCTGTTCTCTTAGTGGGCTCATATGATAGTGATGGAGAATTGGGATGGAGTTCTTACAGGAAGCAAAATGTTTAAGTTGGGGTCATGATAGCTGTGCAAACCTGTAGACTTAAAATTATCCTAAAAACTTAAAAATCTGTGAGAGGGTACTCAGCTTCTCACAGACATTTCTTTCATTTCCTCCTCTGTGCCTTGAATCAAGCTCGTTTTCTCATTTCTCCTGTTCTAAAGAAGCGTCCTTCATCTTAGGTATTGACTGTTTCTCTCCACATGGACGGTGCCTGACCTGTTGAGTGCTTCCAGCATTTTCTCTATATAAGGATGTTTTCTTACCTTAGATGAAACTCCAAGATAGCCAAATTTTACCTTAAGCAAAGCAACAAGGCGTACATCAGTCAACATGTGTCCACAACAGGAACTTGCACAGTCAACATTCCAATCACCATCCCAAAAGCACAGGGAGCAAGAAATTACCTTTGATAAGATCAGTCTATGACTTTGAGTACTGTTCTCAATGTGATCTGTCAGAGAAAGAGAAGATGGATATCCTTGAAAATACCACAGAGAATAGTACTTGATGAAAACTTGAGATTTCAAATCTACTCATCAAAGATAACGAATTGTAAATATTTTTTTGTTTCAAAGACTTGCAGAAGCAATCTATCTTAGGATTGGCAACTTAGGAAGAATTATTCCTTTGCCAAAACATTTGTTATGGATGGTATTGTGTTGAGATCGAGTATTAATCAAACTATGTTCGCAAATTACTTTTAAAAAGGAAAGAAAACTTTCCGAAGTCTTTGTTTTTCCTCAGCATAATCTGTGGTGATTAAAATGCAAGTGGTATGTTCTGATATTTCTGACATGTTTGTAGGAAATTGTAAACATATTCTTAATTTTAACAGGAATAACAAACTGAGAAAAATCATCTTCTTTTGTTTAGAATGTCACTTCAGGAAAACAAAAAAAAAATCCATAAACACCAGGTAAATACTTCAAAAACCAGGAATGTAGGATGGCTATTCTATGACTTTATCAGCACATTCAGTGTAGGAATGAACTAGAATGAGTAAGAATGAACATCAGTACTGTTGAAATTAGCCTTGAAATAAACAGTCAATAAAATGCATTTCACTGACGTAAGTGAAGGTGGCACAGTGGATGAAAATGAACAAAGATAAGAAAATAAGTTTGACACACATAGAACAAGATTTTAAAATCTGTTTTGGCTTTCAGAAACAATGTTATTCATTTAAATAATAGTTCATCTTTTGCACAGACTGAATATTGTACAGAAACTGCTTTTACCCCAAGACTCCATTTATTCCCCAGGTATTTTACTTTTTCTTATGAAAATCCATTCCCTAAACCCCTAAATGGTTATTTAGTACCCTATTGGTTGCACTTATATTGTTCATCTCAACAACGATCTCTTTCTCAGCTTTCCCATGTAAAAAGAATTTTTCTGAATTCCCCATTTTTTGATGATGAGTTTTATTGATGGTTTTATGATTACTCTGCCTTAAAGTTGAAAACTCAATCAAAATCATAGAATTGTTATAGCACTTGAGGGTCTCTCAAGGGGTTGTATTGGCTCTCTATAGAGTAATACAGTCAGGCCAATTCCTCAAGTACTCTCTCATTGCCCTGTTTTCCTGTCAACAAATATTTATCCAATTTCTTTTGAAGCAGTGGTCTACTTGTGCTACACTTTCAGGCTGTGTTTTTCTGGTGATGGCAGTTCACCTCAGCCAATCACTTGAAAGTTGTATCCTTTGGCTTTTGACCTCACTTTGAATAGAAACAGGTTCTCTCGCTCATTTATCCAATGTAAACACATCCAATTTTTGTTTCCCTCTATCAATTTTTCTCAGCCTTCTCTGATTTGGAGAGAATGTCCTCATGTTTACAAGACTACCTTTGCAGCTGAAACTTTTCATGCAAAGAGCCATATTGTTTTATTCTGTTGGTTCCCAGTCTAGCATTTAAATATCCCTTCTAAAATGTGATCAGAATTAGATGCAATAAATGTGTTGTGGTCTAACCAATTCGTTATGAAAGTTGATTTTGTTTTCTTCCTTTGAACTCTATTGTTGTATTTATCAATGTTAGGATGTTATTTTCATTTTTAACCTCTTTTTAAACATGCCCTGGCAACATCAACAAATTAATCTACACTCAAGACTTTGTGTTCTGCACCATGCTTAGACTATATAATTTAATCCGCAATATCTCACTTCTTGCTGTAAATTTCATTTCCCCATCAGACCATTTCATAATTTATCAATGTTCTCAGAAGTCTTTAATCATCCTCTTTATTCATCATAAATATGGGGATTTTGCACCTCATACCCATGTCTAAGTCATTAACGTATATCAGCAGCAACTGAAGGGAAATACAATACTCCTTGCTCTTGCCCCAAAAGCAATGGCTGCCAAACTTTTCTCCTCCTACTATAAACCAATTTTGTCATTGTGTAACCGCCAACCTTTCCATTTCTGGGGCTTCAATTTTGTTCAGTAACCCTTTATGTTGAAGTACTTTTTAAAATCCATATTTGCAGTTTTTATATTACCTTTATCAGCCCTTCTTTTGACATTGTTGAAGTATTCAGGTTGGTTAAGCACAATAGCACAGACATCTGATCAGTAACTGCTTATTTCATTGCTAATTGATTGAAGCTATTGCAGCGATGTGCTACACACAGAGCTAGAAATAATGGCACACAGTCTGTAAGTTGCATTCAAGACTCGTTTATTCAAACTTCGCGGCACTGGCTTTTACACAGTCCCGTTCCCGCCCCCTCTGGGCGGAAATGATGTCAGAGGTGCATTACAAAAGTCTCTTTTGGCCCAGCGCCATTTTGGGGCTGGCCTCTCTGCCGACATGCGCGCCATTTTGTGAGCCAGATCACCTGCGCAGAAAGTGGGTCACCAAATAACCCCCCCCCCCCAAGAACTGGCGATACACCCTCCAATGTCCACAGTTTGAATCAGTCTCTGTTTAGGCGTTCTGCCTCTGCGCCGTGGTACCTGAATCTCGACTGGCTGCGCCAAGTCCACATGGGCCAGTTTGAGTCAGTCCACCATGAAAACTCCTCTTTCCCTCCAAAGTCGAGAATGTACGTGGACCTGTTGTTCCTGATCACCTTGAATGGCCCCTCGTACGGCCACTGTAGCGGTGCCCGGTGTCCGTCCCTTCATACAAATATAAACTTACAGTTCTGCAGGTCATTGGGTTCACAGGTCAGGATGTGTCCATGCTGTGAAGTCGGTACGGGGGCCAGGTTGCCAAGACTTTCATGTACTCTGTCCAGGACTGCTGTGGGTTCTTCCTCTTGCCCCCTTGGGGCTGGTATGAACTCTCCTGGGACGACCAGTGGTGCGCCATACACCAGCTCAGCTGATGATGTGTGCTGATCCTCTTTGGGCGATGTGCAGATTCCAAGCAGGACCCAGGGAAGCTCGTCCACCCAGTTAGGCCCTTTCAGGTGCACCATGGAGCCAACTTCAAGTGACGGTGGAAGCATTCCACTAGTCCGTTTGACTGTGGGTGGTAGGCAGTTGTGTGGTGTAGCTGTGTTCCCAACAGGCTGGCCACAGCTGACCACAGGCTGGAGGTGAACCGGGCACCTCTGTTGGAGGTATTGCGGGCTGGTACCCTGAAGCATGCAACCCAGGTTGCAATCAGTGCTCAGGCGCAGGAACGGCGGTGGTGTCGGTGAGCGGGACCACCTCTGGCCATCTCGTGAACTGGTCTACCATAGTTAGGAGGTACCGTGCTCCTCGTGACATTGTCAGGGGCCCCACGACATCCACATGAATGTGGTCGAAACTCCAGTGGGTGGGGTGGAACTGCTGCGGCAGGGCTTTGGTGTGCCACTGCGCCTTGGCTGTTTGGCACTGAATGCACGTTTTGGCCCTTTCACTGACCTGTTTGTGAAGTCTATGCCACACAAACTTGCTGGAGACCAGTCAGCCGGTTGTCCTGATAGATGGGTGCGCCAAGCCGTGTATGGAGTTGAAAACAGGGCCTGGATATCTGGTCTGGAGAGTGTGTCCGCCACGACGTTGTCCTTTCCAGAGACATGCTGGATGTCCATCGTGTACTCGGAGATGTAGGACAGATGTCGCTGCTGGTGGGCCAACCAGGGATCAGACACCTTCATGAACACGAAGGTCAATGGTTTGTGGTCCATGAATGCAGTGAAGGGCCAGCCCTTCTAAGAAGTACCTGAAATGCCGGATTGCCAGATACAGTGCCAACAGCTCCCGGTCGAAGGCACTGTACTTGAGTTCAGGTGGTCGTAGGTGCCTGCTGAAGAACGCCAAGGATTACCAGGGCCCCTCAATGAATCGCTCCAGCACCCCACCGACTGCTGTTTTGGATGCGTCCACTGTGAGGGTGGTTAGAACGTCCGTTCTGGGGTGCACCAGCATCACGGCATCTGCCAAGGCTTCCTTGGCTTTAATGAAAGCAGCCGCAGCCTCTTCATCCCAAGTAATGTCCTTGCCTTTACCCAACATCAGGGTGTACAGGTGGGGCAGATGCTCCTGACAACTACCGCTGGCTATGAGGATGTTGTCCAAATAGATGAACGCAAAGTCCAGGTCGCGTCCCACCACGTCCATTAACCGCCGAAACGTCTGTGTGGCATTCTTCAGGCCAACGGCATTCGGAGGAACTCGAACAGGCCAAACAGGGTGATAAGTGCTGTTTTGGGGATGTCTTCAGGGTGCACTGGGATCTGATGTATCTCCGGACGAGGTCTGCTTTGGAAAAGATGCTTGCCCCATTTAGGTTTGCTGCAAAGTCCTGTACGTGTGGCATGGGGTAACGGTCTGGAGTTGTAGCCTTGTTCAGTCTGCGATGGTCACCGCATGGTCTCCAGCCCCAGATGCTTTGGGCACGATGTGCAGGGGGGAGGCCCATGGGCTGTTGGACCACCATATGATCCCCAATTCCTCCATGGTCTTGAACTCCTCCTTCGCCAGGCGGAGCTTGTCTGGGGGAAGCCTTCGAGCACGGGTGTGGAAGGGTGGTCCCTGGTCAGGATGTGGTGCTGTACTCCGTGTCTGGGCATGGCTGCCATGAACTGCGGTGCCAGAACCGATGGAAAGTCCGCTAGGATTCTGGTGAATTCATTGTCAGACAGCGTGATGGAGTCCAGGTGTGGGGCTGGCAACTTGGCTTCACCCAGGGAGAACGTCTGGAAAATCTTGGCATGGACTCTTCTCTTGCAGGTCGACCAGCTCGCAGGAAGTCTGCCCACAGGAGTGGTTGGGCCACGGCGGCCAGTGTGAAATCCCACGTGAATTGGCTGGTGCTGACCTGCAGCTGCACTGTGCGGGTGCTGTACGTCTGTATTGTGCTGCTGTTTGCAGCCCTCAGGGTGGGTCCCAGCTCCCTGATACGGGTGTTGTACCTCATCGAGGGTAAGACGCTGATTTCCGCTCCGGTGTTGACCAAGAAGGGGCGTCCTGATTGCTTGTTCCAGACGTACAAGAGCTGTCCTGTTGGCCAGCCGCCATAGCCATTAGCGATGGCTAGCCCTGGTGGTTCCCGGGAACTTGCAGGGCGAGCGACAACGGCAGGCTTCTGTGTTCCACTGCTGGTGGTAGAAATACCTCTGTTCATTGGCCTCCTCACTCCTGCCTCTGGGTTGTGTGCGCTCTGCTGCCAGGCCTGGTCTGGCCTGCTGTTGGGCACGTGGCTTGGTAATCTGTCCAACAGACGCCCCCCCCCCCACCCCCCTTGCTTTCTACAGCACGTCTGCCCGGGCTGCCAAGTTTCTGGAGGTCACTGAAATCTGCATCGGCCAGCAGCAAATGTATGTCCTCAGATGGTTGTTCTAGGAATGCCTGCTCAAATATGAGGCAGGGCCTGTGTCCCTCAGCCAGGGCCAGCATCTCATTCATTAATGCTGACGGCGGCCTGTCTCCCAAACGGTCCAGGTGCAGCAAGTGGCCACCTCACTCACGCTTTGAGAGGCCAAAGGTCCCAATGAGCAGCGCTTTGAATGCTGCATATTTGCCTTCTTCTGGGGGTGACTGTATGAAATCCTCAACCCGGGTGGCTGTCTCCTGGTCAAGGGAATTCACCACATAATAGTAGTGCGTGGAATTGGAAGATATCTGCCAAATCTAGAACTGGGCATCTGCTTGGTCAAACCACACGCATGGTTGCAGCATCCAGAAAGTTGGCAGTTTTAGCGAAACTGCATGAACAGATGAAGAGTTGATCAGCTTTGGTCCAAATCCCATTCGGACCGTCGGGGTCACCAATGTAGCAATGTGCTACACACAGAGCTAGAAATAACGACACGTGGTCTGTAAGTTGCACTCGAGACTCGTTTATTTAAACTTCGCAGCACTGGCTTTTAGGCAGTCCTGTTTCCGCTCTCCAAAGGTGGAAATGATGTCAGAGGTGCATTACAAAAGTCTCTTCCTGCGTGTGGGCTTACTCCCCTTGCTGGTGAAGAAGAAGGCCCAGCGCCATTTTGTGAGCCGGTTCAACTGCGCAGAAAGTGGGTCGCCACACTAGACTTTTTGCTGGCATAGAAATGCAATAACAACATTCTGGGTCATGCCTCATCATCCCAGTAATCCATTTGGTTATGTAGCAGTGTGAAGCACAGTCAATGATGTAATTCCATGTTTGACCCTCCCTTTATAGCATTGCTAAAGCATATTACACCATTTCACTTCAAGCTGTACAGCCATTGACCAAAAATGAACTACTCTGGACTGGCCTCCAAAGTTAATCCCTTATTTACTTTAGAATTTTAGTCCACAACTTCCTCCTCTGCAGTATCAGTTCTACTTCCACCCACTATTTCAACATCATCAATTTATCTCTCAGTGGGGACAGTCATCCCCACCTACTTGATCAGCATCCCAGTTGCTATATGCATCTTTATATAATGTACTGTAAGGATTCATTGCCAATGTAATGGATTATTTGTAATATTTCACTGCTAAGGCTAATGTAATGGCTTCTCTGTAATGTTCACTGCTTCTCTGTAGCAGCAATGTTTGGGTTATGGCTGGAGATAACAGGAATGTGGTATGCATGTTAGCCAATCGGAAATTGTTGCTTTTTTTTGTAACTTATTTTTTATTGAAGTTCATCATCAAACAAACATTTCCATAAGATGTATTTCAGACATTGTACATATATATCATATAATCATATATATCACAAATCTCCACAAAGTACTTATCTGAGGTATACACTTATAAAAAAGAGCGGAAAGAAAAAACAAGCTAAAGGAAAAAACTATGTACAATTAGGGAGTAATCTTTTTTTTACAACATAGTCTTTGATTTGTGAGAATAAAATCAGGCCTATGAGGCATTATGTAGTTCAACCATTTTTCCCAGTATGAATCAAATTGTTCCAGCTTATGATAAGCAGATGCTGTTACCTTCTCCATTTTGTAAATGTCCATTGTAATTTCCATCCATGCGTTTAAATTTCAGCTCTCCTGTGAATACCATTTCCTAGTAAGAGCCTTCTTACCAGCCACCAACAGTATATTCATTAAATATTTATCTCTTTTCAACCATTCTTGTATATATATCCAAAATATATGGTCTTACTCTCTAAGGGTATTTCATATTTAAAGATGTCTTGTAGAGCATTGTGTATCCCCCTCCAATAGTTTTTGATAACAGGTCTGTCCCAAAAAATATGATAATGATATGCATTTTGATTTCCACAATTTCTCCAGCAAACAGGGAGGTTACTATCATAATGGGATTTCTGAGAGGGTGTAATAAAATACCATCACGTTTTTCCATCCAAACTCCCTCCATTTCTGTGAACTGGTACACTTCCATTGATACCTCCATATTATTGTCCATTCTTCCTCAGATATAATTATCCCTCCTTCCTTCTTCCATTTTGTTTTAATGTATGAAGTCCAATGTGTTTTAAGATTTGACAACCCCTTATATGCTTGAAATAATTTTACTACCATTATCTGAATTATATGCTTTTCTAAAGAGCTCTATCAAGCATGTACTTACCTTGGTTACATTTTTAAGCATCTTATTATCATATTGAGGCATCTGTAAATACAGATAAGATAATTTTGCCAAATCTTTTGGCATAATGATGCCCAAATATTTGAAAGACTCTGAGGGCCATGCCCAGGGATATCTACTTTCAATTTCTCTTGGTGGGCTATAGATACATGAAAGTAATTGGGTTTTAACTATGTTGATCCTGTATCCTGATAATTGACCATATTGTTCAAAGGATTGCATCAATTTAGGTAAAGAGCATGTTGGTTGCCTTGATAGATCAAAATGTCATCCGCGTACAAGCCAATTTATACTCTGTCCCTTTAATAGAAATTCCCCTGATATCTTCATTTTGTCTGATGTATTGAGCTAATGGTTCCAGATATAATGCGAAGAGTAGTGGTGATGATGCACAACCCTGTCTCGTGCCCCTTTCTAGGATAAGACTATTTGATAAATATCCATTGATTTTAATTCTAGCAGTAGGATTGTCATATAGTGTCTGTATAGTTTTAATAATTGTGTCTTGGAAACCAAATCTATGTAAAACTCTGTAAAGAAAATTCCAGTTAACCGAATCAAATGCCTTTTCAGCGTCCACGCTTATCACTATTGCTTCTATTTTATTTTTTTGTATATGATCCATAATGTGAAATGTCCCTCATACATTGTCTCGTGTCTGGCGTTGTCGTATAAAACCTGTCTGACTGTTACGTATCAGTAAGGTCGAAACTCCTCTAATCGTTTGGCCATGATTGAGGTAAATAATCTATAATCTACATTAAGAACAGATATTGGTCTAAATAACCTGCATTCCATTTAACTTGTGTATCTGAAAGGATGTTTTCTCACGGTCTTTTATCAAGAGGAGATGAAGAGGGAAGACGCGTGTGTAGAGAGCTGGTAGATCACCGGACGGAGTGGGTTAGCATCTGAGGGTTCGAAGTTCGGCAATGTTCAGAGGAGATCGATGGTGTAAGAATGACTTCTTCAGCACAGTCATTGGAGCTCCAATGTGAACTTTTGCCTTTCCTTGAATAGGACTTTTTTTTAAAATTTTCATTACTAAGCCTACTAATTGCATATGGTGTACTGTCTGATATTTTGAGCTGTGGGTTTGTAACTGGGCGTACATTACACAGCATCCACACAAACGTGACTTCCCAGTTTGGCAGGGCCAAAGGCTGTTTCCTCTAGATGAACATGAGCTGGCCGAGCCTGAGGGTTACATTTACATGTGGTGTTTGTTTTTGACCAGCTCAATTCCATTCCTTCCTGAAGTGATGTCTTCATGAACATCTGTAGGCACTGACTAGACTTTCAAATGCGACCTTTCTCTCCTTTCTGAATATCTAGATCTGACTTTGGTCCAATCATTGCAAGAGAGGATGTGTTTTACTTCAATGAGAAATCTCAAGCACAACCAAAGTTTGCTTCAGATAGTTCATTACTAAAGTGATTGGTATGCAAGCAATCACCATAGAAGCGTGGAGGAACATATAACTGCTTTTAATCACGTATTTAACAAACTAGCCGGCATTGTCAGGACTGCTTTACTACTATTTTCTGCAAAATAATTCTTCTTTTTATTAAAAAATTGTAGTATTAATACTTCCTTTTTGTTCACTTTTCAACTTCCTCTCTTGTAAAGAAAATACACAGTTTGCTTATACTTTCTTCCTAAGTAAAATTCAGTACTTTGGCACTAGCTTTCTGAAACCTTTTTGTTACTGTCCTTGCCTTTCTACTGTCCTATGTGCTTTGACTGTAGCACAAGTTTAGCATAGATGCTCGAATTTTGAATTCTATATTTCTAGAGATCAACCAAAGGTCTTAAGAAGGTGACGTTTTTTAAGATTTTTGTATCAATTGCTTCATCTTTTAAATTCTTATTTTTTAAAGAAGATATGACCTCGTTTTTGTTGGAATTAGTTTTTCTATTTCTTAGTTTAATTTTAATGTTCATTCTTTTAATTTGGTGAATTCCTCCTCATTCACTATTAATAATTTTTGGTATTATAAGGAAATTTAGAAATTATGTTGATAGTTCCAAATTGTAAATCATTGATATAAATTCAGAAAGACAATGATGCCAGCACCAGTCTTGGTGGAACACCTCTATCTTTCCTTTAATGTGCTGAAACACTCTTATTTCATCATAGTCAGCTAGCTATCCATCTTGTCACTTGTCTTTTGTCTCCACATGTTCTGACCCCATTCATTAATCTATTTTTAGCACCTTCAATGCAGTGACGCCTTTCCTTTTGAAGATCAGTCTTAGCTTGTAATTTCATACTAGCTGCTCAATAGGTTTTGTTTGGTAAAGGCATACTTATGATGGTTTTACCATAACAATAAATGGAATGTTTTGAATCAATTCAGATGTATAAGGTAAAGTTGTTACCTTATACCTGTGGATCGCCAGCATGTTTCAATAATCCACTTAATACTTTGTAATCCATATGCTGATTGTTGTTTAATAGAGAATTTTCAAATTTCTAAATAAAGTATTTTTTCAAGCTACACTGCTTAGAGCAAAAAGTAGCAGTGACTTAAAGGAAAAGCTAGGAGATTAATAAATATCTGCAATAAACAGATCAAATGCTGGAAATGCTTGTCAGTCTGCATCTGCAAAGAGAGAAAATCTCAAGATGTCTGATCTCAAATCAGAACTAGAAAATATTATGTGGAACAGCTCTTAAGTAAATGCAGAACCAAAAAATATTGCAGTGGGGAAAGCCAACAGAGAGATCTGTGGTGACAAGATAGTCAATGATATTACAATACTGAGTTACACACTATCAATGAGTTGAGTGTCATTATTGACCAGAAGCTCAACAAAATAAGCCACCTAAATACCATAGCTGCAAGACAAGACCAGAGGCAGGTGACTGACCCCCATGAAATCCCAAGGCACATCAGGTTCATGATGGAATGCTCTCCACATCCTTAGTTTAGTGCCAACAAGAAACTGAGCACCATGTAAGATAAAACAGTCAACTTGATTGCACACAGCAATGTTCACATTCAATCCTTCCTCCATCTGCATGCAATATAACATTTACAAAATTCAGTGCAATTACTTGCCCACCATACTCCTCTAACACAACCCAGATCCCCTAAGGCAGCATGTAGGAATGCAGCATCTGAAGTTTCCTCTTTAAAACTACATATCAACCTGACTTAGAAATATTTTGCCATTCATTGGATCTAGATCCTTCATCTCCATTCCCAACAGTACGGTGGGAATATCTTTACCAGCTTCTCAAGGGCCATGAGAGATGGACAATAAATTCTGGACCTGTCAGTATTGTTAACATCCCAAATAATGATGAAAAAGACAATCTAAAGAAGCATTTTGAGCAGCTGCAAGTAGAAAAACTGATCTGAAACAGAAACTGGTGACATCATTTTGCCTTCTGAAAAGATAAATATTTTTCTTCAAGCATTGTGTTCATTGGAGCAATTGGAGGTCTGGATCAGAGGCCACGTGGACATGAGGTGAAAACCAGTAGTAGGTTGTACTGCATTCTACCTGGCTTCCTCTATTACCTTCTAGCTATTCTCCATCCCCTCCCCTTATCTTTTTATTAAGACATCTCTCCTCCCCTTGTTCCCAGTTCTGAAGAAGGTTCTTGGCCCTAAAACATTGACTGATTATTCATTTCCATATATGCTGTCTGATCTGCTGAGTTCCTCCAGCAATTTGTGTGCGTTGATTTGGATTTCCAGTATCTGCAGAATTTGGTGTTTTTATGATTTACTGTCACCAATAGCTTGTTCTACCAGTGAACACAGTGTACTTTGTCACAGTCTGTGGGATCTTGGTGAATGGGGTTGTAAAATATCTATGTTCTGTACAAATATGGAATCATCCATCAACAACATTTTCTAATCTCTGATGCCAAAACTCCTGATGCTGCCAATTGCTGTACTACAATGGAATGGCAGTAGATGGAGCTACGTCACTTACAACAGCCATCAGGAATTGCCTGCTGAAAGAGTCCCAATCCTCCAACTTGCAGAATTGGAAACATGCGCAATCCTCCAGTGAGATTTCTCACTAGACTGAGTACAGTAGATTGGCTCACATAAGAAATGTAGGATGAGAACAATTAAAGCCAAAAATAGTTTGCTTTAATTAGCATCTTGTGTGTTTTGTGTGGTCCCCTTCCAGTTTCCAAATATCACAACACTAAAGTTCAAAGTACATTTACTATCAAGGTATATATATCATATACATCATTGAGTTTCCTCTTCTTGCAGGCAGCCATAAAACAAAGAAACACAACAGATTTCATGAAAAAGCTCCACACCAGAAAGGCAGTCATACGTGCAATGTGTGAAAAAGGAAGAACAAATCATGCAAACAGTAAAAAAGCCAACAAACAATCTGCAGAATATGAACTGCAGGGTCACTAAAAATAAGTCAGCAGCCACATAGTTCAGTGCTCCAGCTGATCCAGAAGCCTGATGGCTGCAGGCCACAGCTGCAGAGTCAGTTCAGCACTGTGGCGAGTAAAGTGTCCCAAAGAAATGAGCGGAACACTGGTTCATTCTCCACCCTCAGCCTCAAAATCTTAAAATTTTTCATCTGACTTGGTGCTTAAATTAGCCAAACATTGATTCGTTATCCGTTAAAGTTTATTTATTTATTCGTTAAAGTTTGCTTTCATCTGTTTTTGTTCTTAAAACTTGCAGCTGCTATTTAGAAAGCAAGTTTAGTCAAAAACCAAGGAGTGAATATCCATCACAAAATTAGTTAACCTTTTACGTTGGATACACTTAAAAAAAAACTGGAAATGTGAGACAAAAAGTTAGTTTTCAGGTGCAGAGAAAATAGGGGAGTCTGGATAGGACAAAGGGAATCTCTCTGAAATCATAATGAAGTCACGGTTGCAATAAAGATAAGGTGTTGATGATTTTCTCTGCTGAATGATAGGTTAATGCAGCTCATTAGAGAGAGATAAAACACAAAGGAAACAAATAAAGGGTGGCAGAGCTAGTGGAGCCATTGAAGATAGTCAATCCTCATTTTGGTCGTTGTGGAGTTAATACATTGTAGAAGAAAATTAAGCCCGAGATTTAAGGGTTAACAAAATCATAAGGATAGTCAGAAGCAAATGGGGTCAGTCTGTCTACTCATACTAATTAGCAATAAGTCCTGTTGGAAATGAAGAACTGATAATGCACAGATGTTCTGTATAAGGAGGAAACCTTAGCCCTCATGGCTATATGACTAATGACTTGTTTTTTTTTATAATCAATAGGGAGGAACCATTGGCCTTCAAGACTATATGACTAGTGGTTTAGTTTCTTATAATTAATGGGGAGATGTTTATGTATGTGGGGACTCTATGCCTAATTTTTTGTGAGGTATGAAAGCATCCTGAACCTTGTCTAAGCAGGAAGTCTTGACCCTTGAAAACTACTGTTCTGCATGTATTTTATGGTATAAAGGACCATGCTTTAGAAGTGTGTTCACAGTCTCTTAGTGGGCTCTCTGATCACGTAATAAAGTAATTACACTGAATGCCGGGGTCTGTATCTTTGTTTAAGTCCAATTGGCTATAGCAAAATTTCTCTGACGTACATTCTCCTGTGATCACCAATATTCTGGTTTCCTCCCACAGGCCAGACTGAGAGGTTAATTACCCCCAGGTTTGTAAGCAATTAGTAGAACCAGGAGGGGATAAGAAATGGTAAAAATGATGGAAGAATATAAAATGGGGTTAATGAAAGGTAGATGTAAATGGGAGGTTGATGGCCTACACAGACTTATTGGATGAAAGCCTACTTAGGTGTTGTATGTTTCTTGCAATGACAGCTATGAAATAAAGGCAGCAAAATGAGAACACAAAGGAATATAAAAGCTGCAAAATGTACAGGAACAGTAAATATTCAGCACAAAGGGAAAATTTGAGCCCTTATTACAGATGGATGACCTACTACTGATGATCTAGCTGCCTCTGATGTAATCAAAGAACAGCATTTTCTTTGGGATGCTGCATTTATACTGCCCATGGTTAGCTGCCATGAGAAAGTTGCGATTTGTCTTTTCCAAAGGATTGATGTTAATAAGTACTTCAATCATGCTAAAGTAAGATTGGAATCTCAGAGGCTAGCAGTTCTAAGAACTCCAGAGGCAGTATTTTTAATAAATAAATAGTAGCTTTGTGTTTGTTGTTACTGATATTTGCTTCTTATTTCAGTGTTTTTAAAGTAAATTTAAATCCTCAGATTCTTTGCAGTTTAAGATCTCATTTTCTGCTTGGCTTAGCTGGAATATGATTCCTGTACCATCACCATGGCTATAAATGACCCGCACTGGTAGAAACTCTATGTATCTTAGTTTAACTTAGAAAGAAATATCTGTGTGCATCCTCTAAGAAATATTTTTCACCTTATATATGCATGCACTTACTTTAAAAAATACAATAGCCCAAACAGACAATACCAGAAGCACTTCGCAGGTCACTTAGATCTGCCTGACCTGCTGAGTGCCTCCAGTGTTATAGTTAATATCACTTGGAGCATTGTGTGCATTTTTGAGCTCCTTACTTTAGAAAGGATATACTGACTCTGTTGCCATAACGAGGCTAACCCAAACACAGGACACAGGGACGGAGATTGAGTTAGGACACAGATGTGGGCGTGAGCGTTGAACGGCAAGCAGAAGGAAGTGCAGGAAAGTAGAAGGCAGGCAGAACTGATCTTGACATGGAGCGTAGAAAGGGAAGCGGCAGACAAAACTTTTCTTAGCATGGAGAGACGGAGTTACACAGGTAAATCTCAGTACTGGAGTAAACTTAGAATCCTTATCTTGGCATGAAGAGACAGTTTCACAAGTAAACCTCAGAACTGGAGTTGAACTTAGAAAACGTATCTTGAATCCGAGAGACTGAGTTGCACAGATAAATCTTGGTACTGAAGCAAATCTTAGGACACACAATCCTAAGCGGCCAGGAAATGTTAATTATCACACAGGCCAAACCAACGATCTGGCAACCAGTGGGTGCAAAGCAGGAGTTCTTATACTACAGGTCTTGATGAAAACCAATGTGCCACCATCAAAGGAAATTAGGAGAAAATGGGGAAACAGCTGTGGAGGCCAAGTCATTGAGTGTATTTAAGGCAGAGATAGATAGGTTCTTGATTAACCAGAGCATCAAAAATTATGGGGAGAAGGCAGGGGAATGGAGTTGACTGGAAGAATTGAATCAGCCCATGATTGAATGGTGGAGCAGACTCAATGGGCCAAATGGCCTACTTCTGCTCCTATATTTTATGGTTTTATAGTTTTATTTCAGATTTCCAGTCTTCGGTAGATTTTTAAAATTTTATTTGCAGTTGGACAAAATGGTTAACTGTCACTGCAGTTCAGATTTTTCCTGTATTGTTTATTAACCTCGCCACCACTCACATATAACCTATGCATTTTGAATCATTAAAAAAGTACTTAATGCTCAGTCTCATATTCCAGAGGTGGTTTGGATTTCTTTCCCCATTGGCTTAACCTGAGGGTCTATAAATGGAATTGTGCTTTTAGCCTGTCCTCTCAAATGTTTTGTTCTGTTGAAGGCTGACAGGTCTAAATATGCGCTGTTCTATTTCTAATCTTATTTTTTCCTTAAAATGTACAAAGTAGATACCCAAATAGACATGAAATGACTGATAAAAGATTTTGAAAAGAAAACTGATGAAAGAAAGGTTTAATTTTCTGTCTGTTTAAGCACCAGAGTTTATATTTGAAAAACTGCAGCATAAATAAGTCAGTGAGGAGGAGACTAAATGTAACATCAGGACAATAGATGGAGACAAGTTATTTTTCATGTTATATTTATACAACAATCTTTGCATGGCTGGAGAAACCCTTCTGACATCTCTTTCACACCATAGAATAAAAACAAAATTTTGCTATCTGATAGTTTTTGCTCCTAACTGCTGTTTTTTAAAATATATATTTCACACTGTATCATACTTCTTTTATCAGTTATTCTGTGGCTGCAGCTTAATGATTCCCTGGTTATTATTGTGAACACTTAGGAACACAATCTTAATCCTTCTATGTTCATCATGTTGAAATGTCATAATTTTCCTCCCTTTGGTTCACAGTTTGGTGAGGCCAATCCAATAGCAATTTTTGCTCTTCCTTTACAAAGATACATTATCCAGGGAAAATAGAACTGGACGGGGCTTAGTCGCAAGGCAGAACATTCCCCTTTGCAAGGTGTGTTGATGGTGATTATGCAAGGATTGATGTATTTAGAAGCATCAAGCACAATGACTAAGAGTCTTTGGAAAGACTGCTGCATGAAGTTGTGAAGAAAGTTGAGCAATTTTGGCCGCTTCCTAATAAATTTGCAAGGGCAGTCATTGTCTAAGTAGGGGAACACTTTTAGTCTAAAATACAAGTTCTCCCCAGGTTATGAACTGTTTGTCACCCATACATTTCAGAAGTTGGAAATGAGGCTTTCCAGAAGTATTTTTACAGTGAGGCTTTGCAAAGTCTTTACAGGCAAGGGTATGTTTTTTTTAGTGGTATGTGTGGTGTAAATCTAATACTAAACATCAATTAGCCAGGTAGCACCATCTTTATAGTGAAGTATGGTGGAGGTAGCATCATGCTATGGGGACGTTTTTCAGCAGCAGGAACTGGAAACCTAGTGTGGATTAATGGGAAAATAAGTACTGCTAAATACAGAGAGATGCTGGAAAAAAATAACCTGCTAAACACTGCCAGAAAGTGTGGAAGAACATCTTCCAGCAAGACAACCCCCACTGCCAATTCAACCATGGAGTGGCTTCAAATGAAGACAACTGATGTCCTTGAGTGGTCCAGTCAGAGTCCTGACCTTAACCTGATTGAGCACCTCTGGCAAGAGCTCCAGATTGCTGACTACCACCACTCCCCACTCACCTGGCACTGGTTGAGCAACATTGCAAGGAGCAATGGACAAATTTTGCTCCATCACATTGTGCAAAGTTAACAGGGACTTATCCAAAAAGACCACTGGCTGTAATTGCTGCGAGAGGTGGATCAACTAAGTACTGAGCAAAAGGGAACAAATACTTTTGAACTGCTGACACTTCAGATTTTGAATTTTTAGTTCTAAACGCTAAATAATTTCAAACAAGAGAAAATCTGCAGATGCTGGAAATCCAAGCACAACATATAAAATGCTGGAGGAACTTAGCAGTATTTATGAAAAAAGACTACAGTCGAAGTTTCAGCCTGAGAACCTTTAGCAGGACTGGAGGAAAAAAGATGAGGAGTAGATGTAAAACATGAGGGGAGGGGGAGGAAGAAACACAAGGTGATAGGTGAAACCAGGAGGGGGAGTGGTGAAGTAAAGAGCTGGGAAGTTGATTTGTGAAAGAAATACAGGGCTGGAGAAGGGGGAGACTAATAGGAGAGGACAGAAGGCCATGGAAGAAAGAAAAGGAGGGAGAGCACCAGAAGGAGGTGATGGGCAGGCAAGGAGATAAGGTGAGAGAGGGAAAAGGGGAAAGGGACTGGTGAAGGATAGGGGTAGGGGGCATTACCAGAAATTAGAGAAATTAATGTTCATGCCATCAGTTTGGAGGCTACACAGATGGAATATATGGTATTGTTCCTCCAGCCTGAGTGTGGCCTCATCGCAACAGTAGGGGATAGACATATTGGAATAGGAATGGGAATGGGAAGTGGAATTAAAATGTGTGGCCACTGGGAGATCCCGCATCTTCTGGTGGATGGAGATAGGTGCTCGGCAAAGTTGTCAGCCAATCTACGGCAGGTCTCATTATATACAGGAGGTCACACAGGGAGCACCAAGCACAGCATATGACTCAAACAGACTCACCTGAAAGGACTGTTTGGGGCCCTGAATGTTAGTAAGGGAGGAGGTGTAGGGGCAGGCATAGCATTTGTCCTGCTTGCAAGGATAAGTGCCAGGAGGGAGTTCAGTAGAGAGGGATGAATGGACAAGGGTGTTGCAAAAGGAGTGATCCCTGCAGAAAGCAGAAAGAGCGGGAAAGGGAAAGATGTGCTTGGTGGTGGGATCCCGTTGGAGATGGCAATTCTTCGGTAAGGACATTCGGATATTGTTGCAGACAACTTTCCCATGTAATAGAAAATATCTCTTCCTGGCAGAAATGACCATAACATTTCTACCAATCTCCCAAACACTCATTCATATATACTGCTATACAGTACATAAGTTGGGCATTTGTAACATGAGAGAGATCTGTTCTTTGTAGAAAATTCTGTGTGTCCAGACATGATAGCTACATTTGTAGATATCAGGTGTACTCTGCTTCCAAACAAGGCACAATCTCGGTATCAGTTTTCAGATGTGCAGATTCAAAGATGGTAAGAAATTGATGTCTATTCCATGCCTTTGTCATCAACAGAATCTGCATGGCACATAGTATGTAAGGGATAATAAAGCACATTTTTTGGGAAATTATTGAAACCATACTGACAAAATAAGGACTAAATAAACTTAAATGTCTATCAGATGAGCTAGTCAGGATCTAGATACGCGGAAGAGAATTTTCAGCCATTTTCTGACTTCATGCCAAGTGTTTGTAAACATAACATATTGGAAAAACTTATTGAAATAAATTTAAGTAGCTTTTATGTCAATATCAATTTAGACATGGTGTCACAATTCATGTCCTAGTCTGAATCTAATATAACCCTGCATAAGTGCACTGGTTATTACCACATCAGTGGTGAATGTTTACAAAAAAGTTGCATGGCTCGCTGATAAAGTTTGTGATCTTAACAGCAGAGAATTCACAGTAATAATTTATAGGAAAATATTAGCATTTACTAACAGACATTTTGGGATTTGCGTGCTTGTGCTACAACCCAGAAATCTCAAAGCTGTTGTCAGTAATTCAGCCCAACTCAAATAAACTCTGGGCCCGGTAGAAACTTTGGGGCCTTCCTTTACTCTTATACTCAATAAATACATTCCTTTGAAAAGGTGACAACACAGAAAATATACAAGAATGTTACCGGGACTTGAGGATCTAAGTTATAGGGAAAGTAGGATTGGTTATGATGATATTTCCTGGAGTTTAGGAGAATGAGGAGAGACGATGAAGGTATATAAAATAATGACAGGAATGCATAGGGTTAACAAAAGCAGGTTTTTTTTCCATTGAGGGTTAAGTGAGACTAGAACTAGAAGTCATAGGCTAAGGGTGAAAAGTGAAATATTTAAGGGAACCTGAGGTGAAACCACCTCACGCAGTGGGCGGTGCAAGTGTGGAACAAGCTAGCAGTGGAAGTGCTGGATGTGGGTTCTTTTACGGCATTTGAGAGAAGTTTGGATATGTACCTATGTGAGAGGGGTATGATCCAGGTATGGGTTGATGGGACTAAGCAGAATAACAATACTAGATGGGTTAAAGTTCCTTTTTCTCTGCTTTCATGTTCTATGACAGCTCTTTTTTCTGAAGACCTCCGAGTTCCACTTCTCATTTAGGCATCCCTCTTGCCCACAGCATGCTCACCCTGGAACTTCCGGCCACACTAGTCCTTTATTGACAAAAAAAATCAACAACATGACTTTCCACCTGTTTCAACTTCTACTACCTTCCCACCAGTTCCATTTCCTTTCACACCACTCAGAATAAAGCTAATATTTCATGCAAGCTAAAGCAGTGCATTCATAACTTAATCATTTACATGAGTAATACACCTTATTAACAGGTCTGCAGCAGTTATTGCAGTTACACATGTCAGCAGCTCCTCCATCAGTGTTAAATTAACATGCGTCTTTATTACTGCCACTTTCAGTTAAGTAGATATATTCTTCATTCACCCAAAGTGAATGGTAAGTGACAGCTGGCCATTCATAGTATTGCTTACACAATCTCTTGTGGGTGGGAGCTAAGTGCAGCCTTAGCCAACTTAATGAGAGAATTAATTTAGAATGTCTAAATTCAAGTTCCATGACTGTTCTCTTACCCTGCTCCTTTTAATCCCAATATTTGAGATAGAATCTTCACCTGTTGCAACCTCACCATCTATAATAACATTACTTATACCCTCTAGCTTTTACTTCCATTTTGAAAAACTATTCCAAAAGGAACATCTTTTCTCGTGACCTAGTCTCATTTAATTTGTCACTTGGAAATTTCACAGCCTATTTCAGGGCTACAGAAAGTACTAGATGAATATTTTCAGTCTCACCATATCCCACAGGGGATGGAAACGTCCAGGTCATCTTAATTTGATCCATCTCCTTCACTCCAATCAGATCTCATGAGGCCCTGAGAGCGGGTCCCATGCCCACAAAGAAGCAAAGTCAGAGTGTAACTCCAGGTCAGCGTCTTCAAAAGAACCTTGAGAGGGAAAAAAAGAGATAGTGAAGATAGAAATAGAGCTGTTTTAGAAGATGTAAGCCAAGGAATTGCTGTTTAGTGCCAGCAACATAGCATTCAAGGAAGGAGTTTGCTGTTCTTATCCTTCTTGGCTCACGTGTAAATCCAGCTTCATCAAAACTTCCCTCTTTTAAGTCCACCTTGAAGTGGATGGGGATGCCATAGAGTTCACAAAAGATTAGGGATGAGTAACAAATGCATATTCCTATCTCTCATGAATAATAAGCTCAGAATTCCTTCAGTATATATTCTTATATATCCGAGAGAGAAGTCAATGGAACACCCTTGTTATAACTGGCTTCTGTGATTTGTAATCTAAGTTCTTATTGTGGTTATTCGTGTTTATGATACAATTTTTCTTTATACGTTACTATCTGCAAGATTTTCAAATTTTCCTTAAAACTAAGCAAGGCACAATACTTAAAAAGCATTTGTCATCCTTCTGTTTCCTTGCATCAGATTAATAACCAAAATGGGGGGGGTGGGGAAATACCAAAATGGAGAAGGTACAGGGTCAAAGCAGACTAAGACTGAGAGGGGTCAAAGATGTAATGCATTGGGGGAGGGGGAAGGATGCAAGATAGAGTTAATAGGTAATAGCAGTGTTTTCATGCAAACAAATTTCTCTATATGAAGGCCCTAATTATAGTCAATTTTTTCCACTGGGAAGACTGTATCTTGCAAGTTTAATACTAAGAAATTGTAATGAGAAGGCCATTCAGCACCTGATTTCCAATTCACCATCTGATAAGATCATGGCAGATTTGATCTTGGCCTCAAAAGTGTCTTTCTACTCTCTACCCATACTGCTTGTAGTTCTAGTATCTACTACTCTTGACTTTAAATATATTGAATAGTTCAACTACCAAAACTCCTTGGAGAAGAGATCCCCAAAAAATCAAAACCTCTGAGAGAAGAAAATCATCATGAAACAGACTACACAGAGCTCTTGAATGGCAACAGGAGATCATTAAGTGGAAAGCGTGGAAAACGAGGTTTTGGGATGGCATTAAAAAACTATAGTTTATTCATAGACAGCACACAAAAACCATGCCCCAAACTATCCATCTGCTCTCTCTGTATAGTACCTGAAGGTCCAATAATGATCCTATCTACTTCAAAATCCACTAAATTGGATTGAACTGAACTGGTAGGTAAACCATCCTTGAAACCAAGGGACTACCTCACAAGAAGAATTTTGCCATATGCTTTGAAGGTATTGATAAGATTTCATTGGATTGCCTGTGCTGTTATTTGTCATATCAGAACTTATGCTGTTTTGTAATCATTAGGCAATAATACAATAATAAGTTAGATGTAATCAATAAATTGTCTTCTAAACACTTCAAGAGAGAAGTTTTTTACATAACAGTAGCTTGTATAACTGATACTTTGTTGATAAATCCAAAGTTTCCATTACTTGACCACTGGAACTACAAGAGATGACTGGGAAACCAGTGAAAAAATCTTAACCCCACAGATTTATACTGCATTTCTCCTAAGATACAATAATGTTATACTGTATGCTGATAATGTTTACACAAGGGTTGCACAAGTGTGGTGTAGGTGCACACCATTGTTGAGGACTGAGGGAAAAAATGCATAAAACTGCTGGTCAGTCATGAGGAGGCAATTGTCAGTGTGGTTAGTTCCAGGAAGATAAGTAATTATTGATTACCCTATGGCTTGCAGCAGTATATCTTTTTAATACTTCTTATATGACTTCCTTCGTAATGTTCAGAATTGAAAGGAGTTTGCTTTAGATACAATATTATGATGTTAAATCACAGTGTAAAAAGTGGCATTGGGGGACCCATGCTTCGCGATGGCCTATTAAGCAACCATATCTTGAGGTTGCATAATTTATACTTTCATTGATAATAAATGCACTTTGAATCTTCAAATCTTTGAAAAAGTGAATAGTACTGTACACTGAATTTACTGTGTTATAGTTAAATAATAAACACTGTATAATCAAGTCAAGTCAAGTCACTTTTATTGTTATTTCGACCATAACTGCTGGTACAGTACATAGTAAAAATGAGACAACATTTTTTCAGGACCATGGTGTTACATGACACAGTACAAAAACTAGACTGAACTACATAAAAACCAACACAGAAAAAACTACACTAAACTACAGACCTACCCAGGACTACATAAAGTGCAGAAAACAGTTCAGGCATTACGATAAATAATAAAAAAGACAATAGGGCAGTAAGGTGTCAGTCCAGGCTCTGGGTATTGAGGAGTCTGATAGCTTGGGGGAAGAAACTGTTACATAGTCTGGTCATGAAAGTCCAAATGCTTCGGTGGCTTTTCCCAGATGGCAGGAGGGAGAAGAGTTTGTATGAGGGGTGCATGGGGTCCTTCATAATGTTGTTTGCTTTGGGGATGCAGCATGTAGTGTAAATATCCATAATGGCGAGGCGATGATCTTCTCAGCTGACCTCACTATCCACTGCAGAGTAGGGTAGGGTCAGTCCCACTATCTCCAATCAAACTGAGTTTAAGGATGCACTAAATATCACATACTTAACATGCAACATGCTCTTAACCAACAGTATTTTGTATTCCTGTTCAAGTAATAAGAAAAAAAACACATTAACTAAATTGAACTTAAAGGTCAATTAAAGTTAATTTATTCTTCAATCAGTGAACCGTCCAAGTTGAACCAAGCTTGAAAATTTTAGACTGTGATCCAGAAGCATTAAGCATTAAAAGTGTGTCTTATAGCATCCAGAAGGAGACTACTCTCAATGTATTTTAGAAATGTTGTTAATAGAAAAAGAAGACGGATGTAAATAATGGAACAAACAAGAAAGGAAGGAGTTATATCATTAATTTGCATATATTTATCTCCCTATCGTCTCATCAAGGGGATACAAAGTAATTGAAGGAAATTATTTACTTTTGAGATGTAGTTCTACCAATATGGCTGCATCTGCTCACTTCATATATAAATTTTCATCTTGCAAAGTTTAATAGCTTACTTTTGTTAATGGTGGCAAATATTGAGAATAGAATGTAAACATAGACTCTGGCAGATTGCCAGCACTGGATTAAATAGCACCATGAAATCTTTGGGGATGGAGGCATATAAGCTGAAGATGACGCTATACATTTTACTTAACATTCTGATACCCAGGCAGTGATTTTCTACCTCCAATTTTAGACATTCTTGTTAAAATTATCAGCATATGTTACCAAAGTTTCAGTGGAAACTTTATTGGATGCACCTGTATACCTTTTTATTAATGCAGATATCTAATCAGCCAATCATGCGACAGCAACTCAGTGCATAAAAGCATGTGACTATGTGACTTTGACTGTGAAATGATTGTTAGTGCCAGACAAGCTGGTTTGAGTATCTCAGAATCTGTTGATCTCCTGTGATTTTCATGTGCAGCATTCTCAAGAGCAGGGGTTTCCACCTTGGATCCACAGACCCCATGCTTAATAGTACTAGTCCATGGCAAAATAAAGGTTGGGATCACCTGCTCTAAAGTTTATACAGAATGGTGCAAAAACAAAAAAAAAAATCAGTGAATGGGTGTTCTGTTGATGAAAATGCCTTGTTAATGATCGAGGCCAGAGGAGAATGGCCAGACTGTTTCAAGCTGATAGAAAGGAGACAGTAAGTCAAATAGCCATGTGTTACAACAGTGATGTGCAGAACAGCATCTCTGAACACACAACACATCAAACATTGAATGGATGGGCTACAACAGAAGACCATGAGCATATGCTCAGTGACCACCTCATTAGATCCTGGAGATGCCTAATAAAGTGGACTCTGCGTGTAATTCTGTTTAAAGCAATGGGTTTATTCATACCCTTGAAATGGGATAACAATTGTTTCCTTTTTAAACAAAACCACTTTATCCAACAAAGTGAATTTTAGCTGTACAGTAATCCCTTTTATCATATTACATACTGTTCTATGGAATAGTCATTAACCAGTGCATACATTTTACCTATCTCCCTTTCTGCCCATTTCTCTGCTCCTAATGGAAAGCCCCTGCATTTGAAAGGTCTCTCTCTCTCTCTCCCTCAATATATAGAGGATGGTACCAATGTTCTCGATCTGTGGTTTGTGGATTAGACTAATGAACACTGAGTTGAACTGAACTGAACTGAAAAAAAAACTCTCTTTTTGCTCATTCTTTCTTGTTGCTGTTTGCATGATTTGTTTTTTTTAACACAAGTGTGGAATGAGCTGCCGGTGGTAAATGCGGGCTCACTTTTAACATTTAAGAAAAACTTGGACAGGTACATGAATGAGAGGTGTACGGAGGGATATGGTCCAGGTGCAGGTCAGTGGGACTAGGCAGAAAAATGGTTCGGCACAGCCAAGAAGGGTCAAAAGGCCAGTTTCTGTGCTGTAATGTTATATGGTTCGATGAGGTTTGATGTTCTTGTTGCCGTTTTGCACAATTTTTTAAAAATTTGCATTGGGGTGGTTGTTTTTATTTGAATGGGCTCCAGGGATTTATTTGTTTTGTGGATATCTGTGGAGAAGGTCAGTCTCAGGTTTGTATATCGTATACATTCTTTGATAAAAAATGTACTTTGAATCTACCATTGTTTATGATTAGAGTATGATAGTTCTTCTGTGTGCTCTTAATGTCATCAGATGTTACAATAACGTTCTGTCCTGGAGCAATCCATGTCTGCTAATGTTGCTTGAATATTTGTTCAGTTGTCTGTTAAAGCATCTGCTATTTGCTTCCAAAATTAATTTGTGGCAAAGAGTTCCTTTATGATCCATGAACACATAGTTATTGTACATTTACTGCTCAACAGATAAAGAAGAAAAGATCATCCCTCAAATATTGTCTGACTATAATTCAGTCCAGGCAGCAGAATTAAAATTACTTTGTGCTACTCAAATCCATCCATATCATAATCCTTTCAATTCTGTCATTTTGTTCTGACACTTCCACCAAAGATGTGCTTTAAATCTTGTAGGTTTTATTTTCATTCTTGTGTCCTTCCATTACCCTCCAAATAAATACTTACAGTTCTGTTCAATTTTTATGGTAAAACAAGATGAATATCACAACTGTCATTGAGTTCATTAATAGAAAAATCATGGCTACGAGTTACCACTATCAGCACATTGTCCATGCAGGTGTAAATTACCTTCGAAAGAGAGATAATTTAAAGAAGTAATATTTTGTGGCTCACGATTGACCTCGAATTCTTTTGCCTATCATTGTATATAAATTATTCAATGGACCAGTCCACATGAGAGCAATTTTTGAGCGACTGAGAAATATTTAATAAAATGACTCGGAATGATTCATTCATGGGAGTATGGTAGATATTTTCTGTAAATAAAGAAAAAAGAGTACTATTTATGGGCTATCAAAGCATATGTCTTCATAGCCTTACACTCAGGGGCACTTCATTTTAAAGGATTCCTCAAAAGTTTGTAATCAGCAACACTTGATGGTGATTAAATCTGCCTGGCAGGTGTGGTGCTAACACTTCAATGGGCCTGCACAGATTCAACTCAATACCTTTTAAACAAAGCTCATTTTTTTTCTTTATGCAATTTATGTCTGAAATGGTTCAATGGCAATGCAGTGTAAGGAACAAGCATAACTTGTGCTCCATAATATGTGCAATGATATAATATACAATATTAGATGGACAAAACTGATTCTAATTGCCAACAATTTCACAAGTAAGTTCAATTGCATAAGGTCTGATTTGGAAAACTGTCAAACTATTTTCATTCTTCCATTTTTGGTTACTGAGGATAGGATTAATTCCATTATGCACTGTACCTTCACTAAGTTCTTTCTTGAGGGTTCTGCTGTTGGGATGGAACAGAGAAAATATTGTTCAATAAATAATTATGACTGCTCAGGGGCTGCTTGCTATGATACTACCAATCTATGTAGTAAATTCTGATACTTTCTAGTTTGAATAATTATTATGAAAATAAACTTGCCTGAGATCAAAGGTGATTTCTCATCTGTCCTTACCAAACTTCCGATTCATTAAAATTAATGGCTAAGGAAAACAATTGCATATTCCAAATTTCAGGTAAACAGTCACCAGCAAAAAAGTGTTTCTATTTTAGGATCACTAAATTGCAAAAAATTGCCACTTTTTCTTGATAGTTGTTGCTAAATAAAAGGCCTTCCCAAATCCTAGACCTGTGGAATTTTATGGCACTGATGAAATCCATTTCAGCCAACATGACCATGACGGTGGAAGAACAGCACCCATTCCCTACACTCACTTGTTGCTTCTTTTAGGGAAGGGTCCTTAAGTGCCCACTGAAGTATTTTTAGTGCAATTTTGCCCTTCTGTAATATCTTTAAGGGTTTTGATGGAGCAGGTGTTGAAATGAATCTAGTATGAGAGTCATAAACAAGAGAATGTAGCTGAAAAAAAGAAGACACTAGCGATTCACAATTGTGGTGAAGACAAATATCATCTCGCTGAAGATTGTACATCTCTGGAACTCTCTGTCACAGAGGCTGGTGGAGACCAGATCATCAGATTTATCCAAAGTGGAGATAGATAAATATTTTAAAGATCACAGAATTGAGGGTTATGGGCAAATGGCATAGAAAGAAGCTGAGGCCTGAACAGATGAACCAGGATCGTATTGGGTGATGGGCGATCTTGAAGGGCCTGGTGGCCTACTCCTCCTATTTTCTTGCCTCCTTGTGTTGTAGACTGAGTTCCAACATGCAGGATGGAAAATATATTCCTTAGACTATAAGATTTAAGTGCAGGTGTAGGCCATTCGGCCCATCAGGTCTTCTCCGTCATTCAATCATGGGCTGATCCACTTCATCCAGCCGTCCCCACACCCCTGCTTTCACCCCAACCCTTTCATGCCCTGGCTAATCAAGAACCTATCTATCTCTGCCGTAAGTACACCCAATGACTTGTTCTCCAGAGCCACGCATGGCAACAAATTCCACAGATTTACCACCCTCTGACTAAAGTAATTTCTCCGCATCTCAGTTCTGAAAGGATGTCCTTCAATCCTGAAGTCGTGCATCTTGCCCTAGAATCCCCTACCGTAGGAAATAACTTTGCTATATCTAATCTGTTCAGGCTTTTTAACATTTGGAATGTTTCTATGAGATTCCCCCCACCCCCCCCCCCTTTCTCCTGAACTCCAGGGAATACAGCCCAAGAGCTGCCAGATGTTCCTCATACAGTAACCCTCTCATTCCTGGAATCATTCTCGTGAATTTTCTCTGAACCCTCTCCAATGTCAGTATATCCTTTCTAAAATAAGGAGCCCAAAGGTGTTTCATGTTATTCCTTAACTCCCCTTTCGGCCCACTACTGATCACATGCCCGACGGTATTTCACACCTGACATAGAAGCACATTATAGACTTATTTCCATCAGATCTTCTCTTCCACCCACGCAGCCCTCACCTTACGCTATTTCCAAGAAGGGAAGTCTAGCCTATTTAATGCTTGCTTGTAGCTAACATTATTCTGCTCTTGCAACACTCATTATCACCTCTCTGGGTCTCTTTTACAATGTAGCAAACTGATGTGTAATCTAGTTTTGCATTTGAGTGGATTTACAAAGAGAGAGGAAGAGAGACTTCAGGGAGAGAAAGGTAAGAGATGGGAAGAATGGTGAGAGAGCAAGGAAAGAGAGAAAAGAGACAAATGGGAGCTGGGAGGGTGGGCATTGGTAATGATTCATTGTTGTCACATTTTTTGAGATTCAGTGAGAAGCTTTAGTTTTATGCCATCCAGACAGATCATTCTCTACATAAGTACTTCAAGGTAGCACAAGAGAGAAAAATGCAACATATCTCACAAATTAGATTTAAAAGAGTAGAAAGATTATAGTAAATGTAGTGAATAGATTTGTTGAAGGCATCTCACAATGAATCACTGTGCTCCGGCGTACCTTGGAATTCCAAGCCACTTTGTCATAAACATTCAACTAGAGCATGCAGCTGAGAAGACTGTGGGTCAACACTGACAGGGGAGATGCAGCAGCAGATTTGCTGTTCCTGTTGTGGGTCCTGTACATCACTGCTGAATGGCATGTCTTCAGTCATAGGTTGTGCCATGGATGTACATCAAGAAGCAGGAGTCAGGGATCAGGTTTATGCTTGGTGTTTAGTTCAGAGTTCTTTTACACCTGTGCGAGAACACTACAATAAACTTTCCAGGACTTTCCAGTTCTGAAGGAGGGTCTCAGCCAAAATGTCAGTTGTTCATTCTTTTCCACAGATGCTACCTGGCCTGTTGAGTTTCTCCAGGATTTGTGCATTGCTCTGGATTTCCTGCATCTGCAGAATATCTTGTGTTTTAAACTGTCTATAGGCAGATTGCCATTTATTCTTTTAGTCATAGCATCCGACAGCACAGAGTCAGGCCCTTCAGCCCATCATGCCCATGCTAGATTGCACTTACCTATACTGGCTCCTTTGATACATAATAGGCCAGTACATTTATGTCATACCTCTGTACATGACTTGCTCTATCTCTTCTTGTTCAATTACTTTCCTTATGAAGTGTGGATCCTGAAATAGCAATTAAAGTACAAGTATGAGAACACAGTTAATGTAAATAAAAATAAGTAGTTAATACGAGATCAAATGGGAAAATAATTACCCCAAATTCTATTGGTGAATTGTACTTCCCCAATTCCGAAAATTTTATCTGAATGTTGTAATAAATTGGGAGACTTACAGAAGGGAGGCAGGAGTATCATGAGTTTCTTTCATGTCCAGCTAAATATAAATAACTGAGGATTATATTGTGGAGATGTAAAAGACAGAGTAGTCATTAAAGATTAGAGGGTGCCTGTAGATTTTAAATCAGGTCTCAAATCCCTTCACATATATAAGCAGTAGGCACAGTATAATGTAAAAATTCAATATCCATTTTGAGAAAAGATTTTTTTCTGCAATGGCTTAATTTGAGCAATGTTCAAAAAATTCTACCAATTTCAGTGATTAACTTCTCTACAAATATCCAAACTCTGATGAGCTTGGTTGCAGAGTACCATGTAATTCTGAAATAGAACAGAGCAGCATTATGTTAATCTATCCAGCATTAGGCAACTTAAATACTTACAGTCATTATAAACAGGGTAGTGAATACTAAGTACTTTTTTTTAGAGAGCCTGGTAGCATCTGCAGCAACCAGCTATTAAAATAAATAATACTGGCATTATTTTGCGATAATTAATTTCTAGTGATTAATATCAAGCAATCTGTAGTTTAGAGGTGGGAGTTATCAACACATAAATGACCCTCACCTTACAAATGCTTTTACAATCTAAGGAAAGGAGACAAGGATAGATCCACACATGCCCAAACAACAATGTTACTGTTGAACTGCAAGTTTCTGCAATAGCCTATGGTCAAAACCTGAACAGTTTGATCACTCTGCGAGGAACATTAATAAGGTACAGAGCATTTCCCTTGCTGCTTTTCCTGAAGATTATTCGGTGCTGAAGTTCACACTGATTGCCGCCTCTTCTCAGACTAATCTATTCACAATCCCTCTGTGGTCAGGTACTCAGGATTACAAAAGTGCAATCAGTGGGGAATGATTGTTTGATGAGACACTCACAACTACAGAAGGAACTTTGAGCTACACCTGTCCTTTCAACAAAGCCAACTTGCTTTCTGCTTCCAAGCCAGGAGACTGTCAATGCTGAGATGTCTCCAATGTTTGGCAAATGAGCTTCTGCCTTTACCCAGAAAATACATTGAAAAGTGACAAGGTAGAGGTGAAAAGTCTGGATCAAAGAGTTTAACTGTTATTTGTTTTAGTTGCTGACTTTACAGCACAAAAAGAATATATTCCTGGCCTCTAAAACTGAGTGAATTTCTGTATCAGACAATGAACTAGAGGAAGGCATGAGTAGGTTTAACTTACAGAGTGAAGGGAAGATAATAGTGTAAATACAAAATTGATCTATCAGTAAAATGCAGTTTGGAAAATAGTTACATCACATAACTTGTACAAAAATCAATTTCAAATTCCTACTGTAATGCAACTCCAGACATGGTTGAATACACAAAGAGGACTCATCCAACATTACCTTTTATCTGTGAATTTTTGTGTCACCGTGAACTGCAGTACTCCAAATTGGCACACTGGATGTGACTCCTACAGTTTGGAGAATATTGCTGCTGTTTTAATCCTAGTATTGTGTATGTGGCCTGGTTACTCAACAATGCTATTAATAAAAATGCAGCAGACGGGAACTAAGGTTCATGGTTCTTTACTGACAGAAACCGAACTCAGCACACACTTACATATCAATACGCGCCTAATAGCGCATGCTCAATGCGTGCCTAATAGCGCATGCAATGATGTGTCCCTACAACATAAAGTAGTCCCATATTATACTGTAGACCATACAGCACACCTATAATATCCTCTGTACAATTCAGTGCAGAGTCCAATAGTGGAATATAGCCATAAACTCCACAACCAGGTGTAAGTTCCACTTTGATTGGCTTTTAGTTTCCAAAATGACATTTCCATATGGAAATGCTGGTGTTTGCCAGAAAATTTGATTTTCATGACCAATCTCTATAGCCACTAATTTAATCTCTCTTCCACTCATTAGCTGAAGCTGAACCAGATTTTGTGACCTCATATGTATATTTTTGCATGACATACAGTAAAAGGAGTCTAATTAAAACCATCAGGTACATGCCATCTCTCAAAACAACCCTATCAATTCCATTCCCCAACTCCCCCCAACTACTTATTGTGCTGAAATCCATTCTTCACTTGCAGACCCAGTAATTCCACCTTGATTTTAGAGACATAGAAACATAGAAAACCTACAGCAGAATACAGGTGCTTCGGCCCACAATGCTGTGCCCAACATGTACTAACTTTAGAAATTACCTAGGGTTACCCATAGCCCTCTATATTTCTAAGCTCCACGTACCTATCTAGGAGTCTCTTATGAGACCCTATCATATCCACCTTCACCACCATTACCGGCCGCCCATGACACGCACTCACCGCTCTCTGTGTAAAAAACATACTCCTGACATCTCCTCTGTACCTGCTTCCAAGCTCCTTAAAACTGTGTCCTCTCATGCTTGTCAATTCAGCCCTAGGAAAAAGCCTCTGACTATCTACATGACAAATGCCTCTCATTACCTTATACATCTTTATCAGGTCACCTGTCAACCTCTGCTGCTCCAAGGAGAAAAGGCCAAGATCACTCAACCTATTCTCATAAGACATGCTTCCCAATCCAGGCAACATCCTTGTAAATCTCCTCTGCACTCTTTCTATAGTTTCCACATCCTTCCTGTAGTGAAGTGACCAGAACTGAGCACAGTACTCCCAAGTGGGGTCTGACCAGGGCCCTATGTAGATGTAGTATTACCTCTCGGCTCTTTAACTCAATTCCACAGTTGATGAAGGTCAATGAACCGTATGCCTTCTTAACCACAGAGTCAACCTCTGTAGCAGCTTTGAGTGTGCTATGGACTCAGACCCCAAGATCCCTCTGATCCTCCACACTGCCAAGAGTCTTACCATTAATACTATATTCTGCCATCATATTTGGCTTACCAAAATTAACCACCTCACACTGGGTTGAACTCCATATGCCACTTTTCAGCCCGGTTTTGCATTCTAATGATGTCCTGCTGTAACCGCTGATAGCCCTCCACACTATCCATAATACCCCCAACCTTGGTATCATCAGCAAATTTACTAACCCATCCTCCACTTCATCATCCAAGTCATTTATAAAAATCATAAAGAAAAGGGGTCCCAGAACAAGCACTGCATGGGGTACCTTATCAAATGCCTTGTTGAAGTCCACATGCACTATATCTACTACTCTACCTTCATCAATGTGTTTAGTCAGATCCTCAAAAAATTCAGTCAGGCTCGTAGGACATGACTTGCACTTGACAAAGTCATGCAGACTATTCCTAATCATATTATGACTCTCCAAATGTTCATAAATCCTGCCTCTCAGGATCTTTTCCATCAAATTACCAACCACTGAAGTAAGACTCACTGGTCTATAATTTCCTGGGCTATCCCCACTCACTTACTTCAATAAGGAAACAACATCTGCAAACCCTCAATCCTCCAGAACCTCGCCTGTCCCCATTGATGATGCATTCTTGAAGGAGTGAGAAAATTTTGAGTTTAAAAAAAGCAGAAAATGGATTAAATTATTTTGCAGTGGGTATGGCCACAAGTGAATAAACAGTGAGTACTCTGGGTGATATTAATAACAAATAAAAAATAATAATAAATAAATAAACAAATGGATAGATAGATAGATAAATAAATAAATAAATAAATAAATAGATGGATGAATAAATAGATAGATAGATAGATAGATAGATAGATAAAATGGCTGGATACATCATAAAGATAGACGTGTTCAATTGTACAACAGATAACAGATTATGTATACTGAACAAATTGAGCAGTATTTTAAAGCTAATAAAATAGCCAATGAAAAGCCCTGCTAAAGATTGATAAATACGTACAGTGCAATCTCTATAGGTCTGAAGGCAGTGAAGCCTTGAATTCTAAACCTGCTAAGAAATAGAAACTACAGAAAGTGTGTCAATACAGTGTTACATACCTGGAGTATGATGTTATTCCACTCCCATCAGAACCATGATGTCCTATGTGTCTTACTTGTAATACTGTACTGTCTAATGAAGCAATGAAACGATCAAGATTGCAAGAACCCTTCCGTAAAAATCACCCTGAAAAGGCTACTTATGATATTACTCAGTTCCAGAAGATGAAAAAAGCATTTGAAAAGCATTGCACAATTGGATTCACTTGCCAAGAAAGCTAAAAGTGACCTTGACCATGGCCTTATTGCTTCTTATAATATTTCCAAAATTATAGCAAATTGTGGAAAATCTCATACAAATTGTGAAAGATTAATAATGCCTGCTGTATCAGAAGTGCTCACCAAGGTTCTCAAATTGATACCAGTCTTTTTAAAATCAATTCCTCTAGGTAATAACTCTGTAGCTTTGTTGTATTGATGAAATGAGTGAAGACATTGTGCATCCACTATACACAGAGCTACAAAAAGCAGAATTTGGGACACAACTGGATGAGTCAACTGTGCAAGACAATGAGGCATTGCTAATGGCATATGTACAGTTAATCAAAATTGGAAAAGGTTAGGAAGAGGTTCTCTTTTGTAAAAGGTTAAAAACAACTATCGTCAACATCTTGCTGCCAAAGACCTCAGCGAGTGACATGTTTCAAGTATGACTCTTGTAATTTCTGCTATCAACAAATTTTAAGCTCATCCATTAAATAGCAGAAAAACTTGCCAACTATGCTAAGATAATGATGAACAGTTTGAATGATTTCTTCTTCATACTGAAGTGCGTTAGCTGTCAAAAGGCTGCAGTTTAAAATGTTTCTTTGATCTTTCTGTCACTGCGGTAGAATTTTTCCTCAAAGTTGATAAGAGCTTGGAAAACAAGATTGAACTTTTACATGGAGATGCGGCATACCTGGCTGATCTGCACGACAAAATGGACATTCTAAATATGAAACTGCAGGATGAGAAGTTCAACTTAATCCAGGCAAAAAGTGCAGTGTTCACTTTTAACAGAAAATTGGAAATATACAAGCAAAACTTTGAGAGAAGAATATTCTCAGAGTTTCCCTACATGGAACGTATGGCACTCGCTTTCACAGATGGTGATCCACAAGATTACTGCTTACGTGTACAGTCACTGAAAAAGGAGTTTCAGAATCAATTCAGGGATTTGAACGATCTGGAAATTCCAGACTGGGCTATTAACCCAGTTCTTTACAAGGTGGAAGAATAGGAATAGAGCTTGCGAGAAGAAATTACTGAAATTCAGAATGATGGGGAAACAAAAATGCTGGGTTTTGGGGTATGTAGCTATACTGTCATTCTAATTTTCCTGGTCTTTGGAGAAGAGCCAAACTGCTCTTCATTGCATTTCCATCCTCCTACCTCGCTGAATGAGGCTTCAGTGCAATGAACCATTTACTCACAAAAAACAGAAACGGTTTGGACATTGTTATGCATGGGGACTTAAGGCTTTTGTTGTCACAACTTGAACCAGATATTTCAACTCTTGCTAAAAACTATCAAGTTCAAGTACAGTTGGCCTTCCTTATCCACGGGTTATGCATGCACAGATTCAACCAACTGTGAATCGAGAAAACCCGAAAGTTCTCTCTCCAGCACTTGTTGTTTGAGCATATAGAGACTTTTTTTCTTGTCTTTATTCCCTAAACAATGCAGTATAACAACTAATTACAAAGCATTTACATTGTATTAGGTATTATAAGTAACATAGAGATGATTTAAAGTATACTGGAGGATGTGCATGGGTTACCGCAGATTGGGATAAAAAAAAAACTGAAAGTTCTCTTACTAAGTAAGTCAGAACAGGTACATCCGGTATTATTTAGCGTCAGTTGGTCAAACTTTTGTCTTAGTATATAGTTTATATTTTACCTTTCTATGCATATAAAACAGTTAAGAAATGTATGTATTTCAATAGTTAAACCACTGTGTTGCTTAGAAATAATTGTAGCTTTCATTGGGGCAGAGCCTTTCTCACTTTATCCTTTAAAATTGTTCCAAATGTTGACTGACTGTAGCCTAATGCTTTTCCAATGACCAATGGCATTTCACCACTTTCCAATTGCTTTATATTTCCACTTTATTTTCAATCGTGATTGTGATTATTTTCGTGAACAGACACACTGCGGATTCAGAGCTCCACCAGGTCCTAAAGTTCACCGCACTGAGCCAGGTTTAAATAAGGGACTTGAGCATTCACATTTTTTGGTTTCCGCGGAGGGTCCCGGAACCAACCCCCACGGATAAGGAAGGCCAACTGGATCACATTGATATTGCATCTGTGGTGCATTGCACAGGTATTGTGTAAGCTAGGTTTAAGGACAAATATAAATTTCAAACGGAACCATTTTTCTCATGTTAGCATATTCTGGACATGTTTTTACACTATGGGGATGCCCATAAGTATATTGTGCCTAAAGGGGGTGTTGGCTAGTATGAAGATGTTTTAGGGAGGGCACTGGCAAATATGAACGTGCTTTGGGGGGGTGTGCTGGGCTAAGAAAGTTTCTTGACCCGAAAGACCAGAAGTTAAGCCAACTCAATCTTCATTTAAAAAACAGACTTTTCATTCTATTACCCACACATTGATCTGCCTGCGGTAAGAGATATCCACCTGGTGCCAAATAGCTGTTCTTTTACTTACACAACAAGTGTTACAGCAGTGATCCATTGTATTAAGGTGTTTAAGGTGTAACAAGACACAAGTGCCTGGAAGGCTTTTTAATACAGTTACGTTGCTGTTCTGAAGGACCATGTATACGTACATTTGAATAACTGGAATATCCTATAACCTATATGGATCAATGATACAGCCTTTCTACTTCATAAATCTGGTAAGTTTATGATGAATGGTCAGCAAATTAGGCCTGGAAAGATATGATATTCATGAATTTCTGAATGACTTCTTATCTGGAAATGCACAGAAAGACAGTAACATGGAGGACAGGCCCAGGGATGTGACCTTCCTAAGTCTACATGTGACTCTGACCCTCTTACAGGACAGAAGGGACACTGGGAACTGGATCAGTTGCTAAGAAGAGCTGATAAAAAGAGATACTATAAACCAATTGTTACTCTGGGTTAGTACCCTGATTTCGTTTCAGAGAGATGTATTTTACTTTATATCCAAAGAAGTTGTTGAATCCACAACACATTTCCAAGGATTTATATGGGGACGGGGTAATACTGATGGCAGGAGAGCCAAATGTTTCTCCTGGACTGCAGTAAGCACCAGACTTTCTGCTCTTAATGTGGTGGGTACTTGCAATGTCCCATTAAGTGTCAGGTTACAGCTGACAGAAGTAAAACAGTTTGTCCTACTGCTGAACCCATATAGTTGATGGAGGAAGTGGCAAAGGTCCCAATTCATGTGTAATTGTTGTAATTGTGTCCTCAGGAATTTCAACTATGCTTAATTCATACACCGTTCATGTGACAGCCTGCAGCCAACACATTGAAAAACGAACAAGGAAATAAATTAGGGAATACTTTCACACTGACTTTAGCATTGCATTCTGCTGACAGAGTTGTTAGCAGCATGGCTTTCAGTACAGCCCTTAATTTCAGGCTGTCAAGCAAAATTTTAAAAATGAATGTCAGGAATGACAAGAAGATCCCTCCACCACCAGTTCCCAGTGGCTGCATTCTGCACCATGTATTGAATGCTCAACAGCAACTCACTTCAGCTTCATTAATAGGGTCTCCCCAGTCTGTTAATGTCACTGTTGTGAAAGGCAAGCGAAGAAAGTGCATGAAAACACCACCATCTGTGAGTCCTCAAACACGATTCTGACTTTAAATGCGAGGGGTGATTGATAAGTTCACGTCCTAAGGTAGAAGGAGTCAATTTTAGAAAACCTAGCACATTTATTTTTCAACATAGTCCCCTCATACATTTACTCCTTCTACCTTAAGCCACAAACTTATCAATCATCCCTGATGCGTTATTAACTGATGAGTTATTAACTTCAAACTTTCTGCATGATCACTCAAAGAGTTGACCTGCTTGTGCATGTAATGAGAGTTGTATAACTCACCTCCTTCTACCTTAGGCCACGAACTTATCAATTACCCCTGCTGTGGACATTTTCTGGAGGTCCAAGATCCATATGCTCCATGACCACTGGACTGTGTGTAAATGTAGGAGGGGACTATGTTGAAAAATAAATGTGCTAGGTTTTCTAAAATTGACTCCTTCTACCTTAAGCCATGAACTTCTCAATCACTCCTTATATATTATTAATTTTTCATCTTCATTCAGGCTAGAGTCCATTATTCCCTACCTATCAATAATGTGGAAGGAATTTCTTTACACAAAATGCAGTGATTCTACAGTGTGGCTCATTTGCACGCTTGCTAAGGGCTTGAAGAATGGGTCTGAAACGTAGGCCTCGGTAGTATTGTTGACATTTCATCGATTGTCCTTATCTAACTTAGATACAGAACCATCATAAACTGGAATGTGAACTGAGTATCATCTATTCATTGGGTACAAAGCAGCCTATTGAATCCATAAGTTGAGACAGAGGAGACCTGTACTCAGTTCTTATTGGAGATAGGCTCCCCACTGCTGTAATACAGACAAAATTATTTCTGCACTGTGTTCACAGTAGACACAGACTTTGGCTGTCTGTGTATTCAGTTGTGTGACATCCTGTTTAAGATACCATTACTCAATAACTTTAACTTAATTTAGCAAGTTGTGATAGATGAAGGCAGGAACGCTGTTCAGAACGCATGCGTAAGTGGATCTCTGCAGGTTAGAGTCATACAACATGGAAACAGGCTACTTAGCTCAACACATCTCTCCTGACTATCAATCATCCATTTAAACTAATCCCATTTCATCATCCCACATTTCTATTAGTTCCTCCCATTCTAACATACACCTACACACCACAGGCAATTTACAGTGTTTAATTAACCTACCAACCTACAGATCTTTTGGATCTGGAAGAAAACTGCAGGAAAGGAAGACTACATTATCTAGGGCAGGGGTCGGCAACCCACGGCTCCGGAGCCGCATGCTACTCTTTCATCTCTGTGCTGCGGCTCCCCGTGGTTTGTTAGTTTTTGAAATGTAATTCGAAATTTGAAGATTATGGTGATCTTGTACAATCTAAAAATGTTGTGGAGACCCCATTTCCTGGCACATCCGAACCGGCTCACAATTAGCCACCATTCCGGCTAAGGGAGATAGCCTACGGGGGTTTGTGAGTACGTGTCTTTTGGAGCATCCGCGCCCACGGGGACAGGTTGATGGAGGATTTGAATTAAGGCTGTTTAGTTCGAATAAAGTTACCTTTGACTGCAGTGTCTTTATTTTAGTGCTGCGTGTAGCACACCGCTACAAAGTGATTTTTATCGCTATTAATATACATCACCACTGCCAATGCCTGACACCCGCCAGTTCGTGCTTTCTTTTAGTTCTTCGATCCAAGGTAGGCTAACTATGGAGTAACCTTCAACCTAACGTCTTTTTTTCAGAGTTCAAAATGTTTTTGTTGCATGCAAAAATGTAATTTCGTTTTCTCTGCAGGAGTTCATCAATTTCATAAATGCAACACATTATAGTTTGTTTATACATAGCATAAAGGCAAAAAAAAACCCATTGTATGCAGTGTTATTTCATTTTAAATGTCAAATGGGTTTTGTGGCTCCCAGTGTTTTCTTTTCTGTGGCAAATGGGTCCATATTGGCTCTTTCAGTGGTAAACGTTGCCGATCCCTGATCTAGGGATAAGTACAAATTCTTAACAAACTGACGTTAAAACTGAATCCAGTTTGCTTGCTCTGTGAAGTAAAAGGTTTACTAGCTGGTATTGGTATTGGTTTTATTATTGTCATGTGTACCAAGATACAGTGAAAATCTTTTGGTTTGCCTACCATCCTGAAATATCATCTTTACACAGTTATATCAAGGAAGCAGAAAGAAAACAGAATGCAGAATAGAATGTTGCAGTTACAGAAAAGATGCTATGAAGGTAGACAAATAAATTTTCAAGAGTTCCCCTTTAAATATCTGAAAGGTCTATTCAGGAGTCTGTTAACAGTGGGATAGAAACTGTTCTTGAGTCAAGTGGTTTGTGTTCTCAGCCTTTTGTTTCTGCAGTCTAGCAAGAAAGGGAGAATAAAGAATGACCAGTGTGGGAAAAGTCTTTAATTACATTAGCAACTTTCCCAAGGCAGCAGGAATTGTAGTCAGAGTCAATGAAAGGGTGCTTGGATCTATGTGATGAACTGGCCAGCATGCAGAACTCCCTGCATTTCTCAGTTTCCTTGGCAGAGCATTTTCCATTCCATGCAGGGATGAATTCAGTTAGCATACTATCAATGGCACATTTACACTCAGTGGTCACTTTACAAGTGTACACCTGCTCATTAATAGAAATATCTAATTAGCCAATCATGTGGTAGCAACTCAGTGCATAAAAGCATGAGGATGTGGTCAAGAGGTTCAGCTGCTGTCCAGACAAAACATTTCAATGGGGAAGAAAGATGATTTAAGTGACTTTGACCGTGTAATGATCATTGGTGATGGGGTGGTTTCAGTGTCTCAGAAACTGCTGATCTCCTAAGATTTTCACACAAGCAGTATCTAGAATTTATAGAATGGTGAAAGATACCAAAATTATCCAGTGAGCTGCAGTTTTGTGGGCAAAAACACCTTGTTAATGTAAGAGGTCAGAGAACGGCCAGACTGGTTTGAGGAAGACAATAGTAACTCAAACAACCAAACATTACATCAATGGTGCGCAGAAGAGCCAAAGAGTTCATGTGGCTGAACGAAGCAAATTGTTGGTGATATTGCACTGAGGAAGCGGAAGCTCTCAGCCACTGATGCTCTGCACCACTGAGCACCCCTTAGGCACCAAGCAACTTGTTAAATTTTCAAAATATGGAAAAGAAAGTAGAGCAGCAAGATGGAGGAATTTACCTCTGTATCCCCTGTAGAAAGGCCATGGACTACTTTACAACTCTGGTCAGGAACAGGTCGATCTAAATTTTAAATAGGATCATGTCACTCTTAAGCCAAATGACCTGACTGAGCTAAAGCTGCTGAAATGGTACTTTTTGTGAGCATTCTGGCACAACTTGGATTAATAATTCATGTTGATCTTTGTTGCTGGAGGAGATGTGAAGGAATCACTGTAGTCAGAGCAATCAGATTAACTGTATAAATTGAACAATGAAGGTAGGATGAATATACAAGCACAGCAAAAGAAAGGTAAAGTCTCTAAGATCAGCAAATTTCAAGAAAATAGTATTGTTAGGAATGCTAGCATGAGTTAAAATACAGATTTAATGTAGACTAGGGCATCTGAGCTTACCCTTCTGCACGGGGAGCTAATTAAAAATCGTGGCAGGCTGCTGAAATACATCAAATGCTCAAACGGTTTCCAACAGCCTCAAAAATGAAAAGCTGAATGCTCCAGATAAACTGATAAACTGGAAAACAGGCTATAGCTGCCGGGAGATGACTGGGGTGAGGAATCATAGAAGATAAAACAGTGCTGAGATGAACAAAAAATATCTCTAATAAGTAAAATACTGAGCGAATGAAGAGCCAGGAGAGATTGTTGATATCGGGTGAGGTCAATGACTTTCTAAAGGGATGCAACTTGCTGGAAATTCCAAGTTAACACCAAGGGTGCTCTGGGTGTAAATGTCTTCAACTTATTTATTTTCATCCATGGCTCATAATTAAGAGTAAAATAATCAGGGGAATAGGTCCATGAACTCTCAGCAGAGCCATTGGATGGGGCTCATTCTTAAAGACAACTGCTTCAACTGCTTTCAGCTACCTCCCAAAAATTTCGGCTGTTCCAGTCCTTCCTTATGCAGTACCCAGAACATTTTAATTAAATGTTGCTGCCATCACTGATGTTGTCTCATTTCTCCCTAATTAGTTTTCATTGTCATTTCATGTAAGTCCAACACAATTATCTTGTCAGCAACAACAATAATAATTTGCATTTATATAGCAGTTTTAATGTAGAAAAAAATGCCAAGGCAACCCACAGAAGCATAATTAGACAAAAAAATTACATTAAGCAGAAGGAACCATTAAAAGTATAACTCAAACCTTGATCAAGGACATTATTTTAAAATGAGTTTTAAAAGACATAGGGACGTTGAGAGTTAGTCAGTATTATGGAGATAATTTCAAAGTTAGATACCACAATTCAAAAGGCATGTCAGAAGAACAGAGAGTTCTACATGGATACAGAACAGCCAAAGTTCACAAACAAGGACAAGGCCATGAAGGGATTGAATAATAAGGATATTAAGATTTTAAATGAAAGTCACTGGGTGTCTGTTTTCAACATAGGAAAAAAACAACTAGAGGGGTAATTTATGTGAAAAAAGTTTTAAAACAAAGCAGCACACACAAAATGCCAGAGGAACTCAGCAGGTCAGGCAGCATCAATGGAAAAGAGTAAGCAGTTGATTTTTCGGGCTGAGATCCTTCTTCAGGACTGGATAGGAACTGGCTAAGTCAGGATACGAAGGTTGTGGCAGGGGAAGAAAGTACAAGGTGGCTGGTGATAGGTAAAAATGGGAGGGGGTGAATAAAGAGCTGGGAATTTGACTGGTGAAGGAGAGAAAGGGCTAGAGAAAAGGTTATCTGATGGGGGAGATAGAAGACCATGGAAGAAAGGGAAGGGGGAGGAGCAGTAGCGGAGGTGATGGGCAGGTTTGTAGTTAAGATAAGAGAGGGAAACAGGAGTAGGGAATGGTGAGAGGGGAGCAATTACTAGAAGTTCAAGAAATGGATGCTGATGCCTCAGTGAGTTCTGTGTCCACCGTGGCACTGATCTTCTGCCGCAAGGACTCTCCAGCTCAAACTGATGTCACCTTCACCCATCTTCAATCCTCTTTCCCTTCCTGGACATTGTGCTCTGGGTCTTAGAAACATAGAAAACCTACAGTACAATACAGGCTCTTCCGCCCACAAAGTTGTGCAGAACATGTCCCTACATTAGAAATTACTAGGGTTACTCAGAGCCCTCTATTTTTCTGAGCTCCACGTGCCTATCCAAAAGTCACTTAAAAGACCCTATTGTATCCACCTCCACCACCGTTGCCGGCAGCCCATTCACCACTCTCTGCGTAAAAAACTTACCCCTATCATCTCCTCTGTATCTACTCCCCAGCACCTTCAACCTGTGTCCTCTTGTAGCAACCACTTCAGCCCTTGGAAAAAGCCTCTGACTATCCACATGATCAATGCCTCTCATCATCATAAACACCTCTATCAGGTTACCTCTCTTCCTCCGTCGCTCTAAGGCCAAATTCACTCAACCTGTTTTCATAAGGCATGTTCCCCAATCCAGGCAACATCCTTATAAATCTTCTCTGCACCCTTTCTATGGCTTCCACATCCTTCCTGTAGTGAGTTGGCCAGAAATGAGCACAGTACTCCAAGTGGGTTCTGACCAGAGTCCTATATAGCTGCAATATTACCTCTCAGCTCCTAAATTGAATTCCACAATTAATGAAGGCCAATACACCATATGCCCTTTTAACCGCAAAGTCAACCTGTGCAGCTGCTTTGAGTGTCCCATGGACTCGGACCCCAAGATCCCTCTGATCCCCCATGCTACCAGAAGTCTTACCATTAATACTATATTCTGCCATCATATCTGAACTACAAAAATGAACCACTTCACACTTATCTGGGTTGAATTCCATGTGCCACTTCTCAGCTCAGTTTTGCATCTTATCAATGTCTCTCTGTAACTTCTAACAGCCCTCCACACAACACCTCCAAATTTAGTGTCATCAGCAAACTTACTAACCCATCCCTCCACTTCCTCATCTAGGGCATTTATAAAAATCACGAAGAGTAAGGGTCTCAAAACAGATCCCTGAGTTACACCACTGGTGACTAACCTCCATATGGAATATGACCCATCTACAACCATTCTTTGCCTTCTGGATCCACACTTTACTTTCTCAATAAGCCTTGCATGGAGTACCTCATCAAATGCTTTGCTGAAATTCATTTACACTATATCTACTGCTCTTCCTTCATCAATGCGTTTAGTCACATCCTCAAAAAATTCATTCAGGCTTGTAAGGCACGACCTACCCTTGACAAAGTTATGCTGACTATTCCTAATCATATTATACCTCTCCAAATGTTCATAAGTCCTGCCTTTCAGGATCTTCTCCATCAACCTATCAACCACTGATGTAAGACTCACTGGTCTATAATTTCCTGGGCTATCTCTACTCTCATTCATGGATAAAGGAACAACATCCACAACCCTCCAATCCTTTGCAACCTCTTCCGTCTCCATTGATAGTTCAAAGATCATTATCAGAGAGTCAGCAATCTCCTCCCTCGCCTTCCACAGTAGACTGGGGTACATCTCATCCAGTCCTGGCGACTTATCCAATTTGATGCTTTCCAAAAGCTCCAGCACATCCTCTTTCTTAATATCTGCATGCTCAAGCTTTTCAGTCCACTGCAAGTCATCACTACAATCACCAAGATCCTTTTCCATAGTGAATACTGAGGTAAAGTATTCATGAAGTACTCTGCTATTTCCTCCAGTTCCATACACACTTCCCCGCGGTCACACTTGATAGGTCCTATTCTTCCACGTCTTATCCTCTTGGTCTACACATACTTGCAGAATGTCTTGAGGTTTTCCTTAATCCTGCCCACCAAAGACTTCTCATGGCCCCTTCTGGTTCTCCAGATTTCCTTTTTAAGCTCTTCTGTCTGCATTGTACCTTATCATTGCTAATGAAACATCAACAGTCTCTACTTTAGCACTCCTCACTCCAATTCTAACCACACTCTTTCTGAACGTGCTGCTCTCCACTCTCCCCGCAACAATCCTAACCTTACTATCAAACCCTCAGATTAGTGGGGTGCTGTAGTAGTCGGCCGTACTGACCTCTACCTTGCTGAGGCTCATGAACAACTCTTAGACACCTCTTCTTCCTTACTGCTCGAACAGGACCCCACTAAGGAGAACCAGACCATTGTCTCCCACACCATCACTGACCTTTTCAACTTTGGGGACCTCCCACCCGCTGCCACCAACGTTATAGTTCCTTTACCCTTCACTTCCTGTTTCCACCTCCTACCCAAGCTTCATAAGCCTGTCTGTCCAGGTACACCCATTGTTTCTGCTTGTTCTGCCCCATTGAACTTATATCTGCATACCTCAACTCAGTTTTATACCGTCCTGGTTCAGTCCCTTCTTACCTACATCTATGACATTTTACACTCTCTGGATCTTCTCAATGACTTCAAGTTCTCTGGCCCTGATCATCTTATTGTCACAACGGGTGCTCGGTCCCTAAACTCCTCTGTCCACCATCACGAGGGCCTTAAGCTCTCCTATCTGGACAACAGATGCAACCAGTTTCCCTTCACCACCACTCTCCTCCATTGGCAGAACTGATCCTCACTCTCAATAATTTTTCCTTTGGTTTCTCCCACTTCCTCCAAACCAAAGGTGTAGCAATGGGTACTCCCATGGGTCCGAGCTATGCTTGCTTTTTTTTGGTCGGCTACTTTGAACAATCTATGTTCCAAGCCTAAATTAGTATCACTCCCCAATTCTTCCTACACCACACTGATGACTGCATTGGTGCTGCTTCCTGCTCCCATGCTGAACTCGTCGACTGTTTACTCTTTTGCATAGATGCTGCTTGGCTTACTGAATTCCTTCAGCATTATGTGTGTGGTGCTTTGGATCTCCAGCATCTGCAGATCTTCTCATGTTTGTGATATTAAAACAAAGGTTACAAAATTGATCATGAAAAGCAAAACATATCTAAGTTCTTTAATATCAGCAAATATTTTGTAAACTGTAGAATATTTAAGCAAATTTATTCTATTTGATAATGATGAGTTGTTTTTTTGATCTACCATAATCACTCAATATGTGCTTTGTTGTTCACCTTATGAAGCAATGAAGGCTTCTTACAGATTGGATAAGTGCTGACAGCATTGATGTTGGAAGCACATTCTTAAAAAAAACTTTCTAATACTGATGGATATAATTATTAAACTGTCTGAATTTTGAAGTGATTTGTTTTATTTTATTAGTCCCAGATGTGGAACTTATTCCAAGCTCCTAAATGACAATGTAATAAATAATATAGACAATGTTGCCTGACAATGAGTAATTTCAGAATAAAAGCTAATTTACTCATTTAACTGAATGTAAACTCAGAATTAATTCTGCTTGTTAAAATCCTGGAGTGCTTTGTTGGTCCTTGTCTTCATGCATCGAATAGAATTGTTACCTTGGTTTCACATGAAATAATTTAAATCACAGCTCTTATTTTAAAAAATAATCATGATTCAATTAGATTCAAGATAATTATGGAGAAGGTTGAGAGTGGTCCTCACGGTGGGATTCGAAATTGGAGAAAGGGCCGATTTTGCTGGCATCAGAAAGGGTTTGGAATTGGGATAGGTTGTTTTCTGGCAAAAGGATGCATGGTAAGTGGGAGGCCTTCGAAAATGAAATTTTGAGAGTAGAGTTTTGGTGTTCCTGTTAGAATAAAAGGCATGGATAACAGGTTTAGAGAACACACACAAAATGCTGGAGGAACTCAGCAAGTCAGGCAGTATATATGGAAATGAATAGAGAGTCGATACCGCAGGCCAAGACCTTTCCTCAGGTCATGTTTAGGGAACCTTGGTTTTCGAGGATATTGATAGCCTGGTTAAGAAAAAGCGGGAGGTGCATAGCAGGTAAAGGCTTCAAGTTACAAATGAAATGCAAGAAAATACTTAAGAGGGATATCTGGAGGGTTAAAAGAAGTCATGAGGTTGCTCTGGTATACAAGATGAAGGAGAGTCCCAAATATTTCAACAGATATTTTAAAAGCAAAAGGATAGCAAGAAAGAAATTTGATCCATTTGAAGATCAGCTTGGTCATTTATGCACGGAGCCAAATACAAAGTAGATAGGGATATCTTAAATGGACTTTTTGTATCTCTATCTACTCCAGAAATGGATTCAGAATCTATAGATCTGAGGAAAAAGAGCAATGACCTCATGAAACATATTTGCTCCCCACTACACCCTGGATTATGGAAGAGGAGGTTCTTGTTGTTTTGAGGCAAATTAGGTGGATAAGTCCCCATAGCTTGACAAGGTAACCCCTTGGACTTTGTGAACGTCTAGTGCAGAATTTGCAAGGGCCTGACATTGGTACTTGAAGTGTCCTGAGCCACCGGTGAAGTGCCAGATAACTGGAGAATAGCCAATGTTGATCTGTTGTTCAAGAAAGATTCTAAGAATAAATCATGAAATTATAGGCTGGTGAGCCTGATGTCAGGAATGAGTAACTTATTAGAAGGTATTCTACGGGAGTGGATATATAACTATTTCAATAGTCAGGGCGTGATTAGGGATAGTCAACAGGGATTTGTGCATAGGAGACTCTGTCTAACCAATCTTAAAGAGTTTTTTGAGGTTACTGTAAAAGTTGACAAAGGAAAGGGAGTGGGTGTTGTCTACATGGACTTTAGCAAGGCCTTTGAGAAAGTCCCAGATGGGCGGCTGGTCGGGAAGGTTCAGCAGCTTGGCGTTCATGCTAAGGTAGTAAATTGGATTCGACATAGGCTTTGCAAGAAAAGCCAGAGAGTGATAGTAATCTTGAGGCCTGTAGCTAGTGCTGTGGCACAGGGATCAGTGCTGGGTCCTTTGTTGTAATATGATAAACCGGTTCAGTAAAGTTGCAGAAGACACCAAAATTGGGGGTGTAGTGGAGAACGAGTATAGATATTAAAAATTGCAGCAGGATCTGGACCAGCTGGTAAAATGGTAGGTAGAATATAATGCAGACATGTGTATAGTGTTGCACTTTGGGAGGAGAAACCAGGGTTGGACTTACACAGTGAACATTAGGGCATTGAGCAACAAGATAGAATAGAGAGATCTTGGAATACAGTTCCATAATATTTTGAAAGTGGTGTCACTGGTAGATAGGGTAGTGAAGGTAGCATTTGGTACATTAGCCTTCTAAAAGCAAAGTATTGAGTAGAGGATTTGAAATTGTATTTTGAAGTAGCATAAGCCATTGTTGAGGACAAATTTGGAATATTGTGTGCTGTTCAAGTTCTTACTGACATGACATTTATCAATAAGATTGAAAGAATACAGAGAAAATTTATGTATTTTGCCAGGACCTGAGGACTTGAGGCTGAAAAGATTAGGACTTTTTTCCTTTTGATATTCAAAATGATGAGGATCATAGATAGGGTAAAATCAAGCAGGCTTTTTTTCCCACCGAGGTTGGGTAGCACTAGAACTAGAAGTCATGGGTTAAGAGTGAATTGTAAACTATCTAGAGGGAACCTGAGGGGAAATACCTTACCTCTGAGCATGTTGGGAATGTGGAACAATCTGCCAGTGGAAGTCTTGGATGAGGGTTCTTTTGCAGCATTTTAGAGCAGTTTGGATCAGTACATGGATGGGAGGGTGTGGAAAGTTGTGGTCTGGATGCAGGTCAATGGGATTAGGTAGAACAATATTTCAATATGGACTAGATAGGTCGAAGGGCCTTTTTCTGTGCTGCTGTGCTCTATGACTCTAATTAAGACACTGTTTCTGAGTTTGCTGATTTCTATTCTTACTAATCATTGGTGTAGAGCTGAGTATAATCAATGTAAGCAGTTCAATTATCTGGACATCCTTTGTACAGATGATTGAGCCCATCTTTCAGGGAAAAAAAAGTCTTAAGGGGAAAACGGAAGAAAAGATTAGTTCTTAGCTTTTTCACTTAATTTGTGAATAACTTTAGTTATATTATTATACTTGCACAAAATATAGAATACTGTAAATAGCTGCAGGTCATGGATACCCAATTTATCAAATAGTTGAATATTACTGAAAATGGGTTTATGATGATTGATAGAAGAAACCAAAGTGACCTGAGGAAAAATATATTTTTTTCTGCAGCGAAGGTCTAGCAGCTGAAATGCATTTATCTGATAGAATGGCAGGGGCATTGGCAGATTTCGTCAGGACTTTCCAAAGAGAACTAGATTAATACCCAAAGAAGAAAACTAATGTCACAGGATTAAAGGATAAGGGCGAAGAATAAGACTAGTTGTATTGGTAGTGTAGAAATTTGGCATACACTCCAAGCTCTTCCAGAGCTACCGTCATTTTGTGATTCTCAGAATCAAAATCAAAGTTTATTATCACTGACATATTTCATGAAATGTATTGTTCTGAGGCAACAGTACAGAGCACACATAAAAATCACTATAAGGTACAATAAAAAAGAATAAATATTGCAAAAATAGAATGGTGAGGTAATGTTCATGGATTATTCAGAAATCTGTTGGCAGAGGGAAAACTAACTGTTGTTAAAATGTTGGGTTTAGGTCTTCAGGCTCCTACCCCTCCTCTCTGATGGTAGTAATTAGAAGAGAACATGTTCCAAAAGGTGAGGGTCCTTTTTGACAGATGTTACTTTTTTGAGGCACCATCTCTTGAGGATGTCCTTGATGGGGAAAGGCTGTGTTTGCGATGGAGCTGCCCAAGTCTAGAAACACTCTGCAGCCTTTTTCAATCCAGTGCACTGTAGCCTCCATACTAGATGGTGATGAATCCCGTCAGAATGCTCTCCACATTACATCTGTAGAAATTTGCTTGAGTCTTTGGTAACATACCAAATATCTTGAAGTTCCTAATGAAATATAGCCACTGGCTAGCTATCTTTGAGTCTTTGGTAACATTGAATATTCAGTGCTCATGGTGCAGACAACTTGAACTTCAGTCAGACATGGATCAATGGAAGCTAGTTTCTTTTCCTTGGCACCTTGCAATTTACTGAAGGTGATACCAGCTGGTCTGGAAACTCAGTCTAGGACAAGGGTTCATAACCATTTTTATGCCATGGACCAATACCTTTAAGCAAGCAGTCTGTATACCTCAAGTTAGGAACACCTGGTCTAAAAGGTGCTGCAGATGTCCCTCCAGTTCTGTCCAAAATGATCAACACCCCAGTGATCCTTTCGATGATCAGTGATGGCAACAGGATTTCTTGCTTCTCCTCAGAGTTCTTGGAGTTCTCCATCATCTTGTCTGTTAAATCAACATCATGTCTTCTTTTTTGTCCCCTGATTTCCTTCTTAAGTGTTCTCTTGCATTTTTTATACTCAGTACCTCATTTGCTCCTTCTATCCTATACCTCCATTTTTTCTTAACCAGGGCCTCAATATCACTCAAAAAATACGTTCCCTAAACATATTATCTTTGCCTTTTATTCTGACAGGAACATATATACTCTGAACTCGGAAAATTTCACTTCTGATGGCCTCCAACTTACCAAGTACACTTTTCCCAGAAAACCTATCCCAATCCACCCTTCACAGTCCTGTTTAATACAATCAAAATTGGCCTTTCTCCAATTTAGAAACTCAGTCTGAGCACCAGACCTGCCCTCCATAATTATTTTGAAACTAATGGCATTATGATTATTAGATGCAAATGTTCCCCAACGCAAACTTTTGTCATCAGCTCTGTCTCATTCCCTAGAATCACACTCTCTGTAAATGGGAATTCTATTTACTTATTAAGGAAACTTTCCTGACATAAAGGACTCTCACTATCCGGTCATGCTCTGTTCTTGCTGCTGCCATCAGGAAGAAGGTACAAGAGCCTTTGGACCCACACCACAAGGTTCAGCCACTGTTAATACCCCTTCAACCATCAGGCTCTTGAACTAGAAGGGATAACTTCATTCAACTGAACTTCATTCAACAGTTCATCGCTGAACTGTTCCCACAACCTATGGACTCACTTCAGGTTATCTATACTTATTATAATTATTATTATTACTACTTTTGTGTATTTGCACATTTTCTTGTCTTTTGCACATTGGCTGTTTGTCTGTCCTTTTGGGTGCAGTCTTTCATTGATTCTATTGTGTTTCTTGTGTTTACTGTGAATTCCCACAAGAAAATGAATCTCAGGGTTGTATATGGTGACATATATGTACTTATAAAATAAATTTACTTTGAACTTTGAACACATTTGACAAACTCTGTACCATCCAACCCTTTTACAGGATGTGAGTCCCAGTCAATACCACAACCTTATGTTTCTTGCAATAGTCTGTGATCTCGCTATATATTTCCTCATCTAATTCCCATGGACTGACGGGTGATTTATAACCTAATACAATTAATGTGGTCATCCCTTTCTTATTCCTCAGTAGATGAGCTCTCCAGTCTGTCCTGATGAGTACTGCCATGACATTTTCTCTGACTGGTAATGCCACTGCTCCCCCTTCAATTCTTCCTCCTCTATCACATTTAAAACAATGGAACTCTGCAAAACTGAGAGCTACTAGTCCTGCCCCTCCTGCAACCAAGTCTCACTACTGGCTACAGTGGCATATTTACTCATGCTGCTCCATGCCCGAAGCTCATCTACCTTTTCTATGTTACAAGTATCAGCCCTTGTACTAATGATCAGGGAGACACAGAGAGAATCTGTAATTTCTGATAAGTACCTTTATTGTTTCAACGGAAGAACACATGAACTTACACAGCCAAATACCTGTCTGCACACATAACATGTTTTCTTTCCTTTCACGAACACTCAAAGAAAAGAAAATACCATACCAGCTAAAAAGGAGTTTCTGCTGCTGGCCATATATTCCTCATTGTCCAGTTTCGAAGCTTCATGTCTGTGGGGCACTTCAAATCCACAATAGTGAATCTCCAACTGAGTCAGAGTCATCGCTGTTTTGTATGTGGAAACCTCAGCTTTTATACTCATTTCTTACCAATTCAAATATTGCATTCCAGTCTCATTGGCTGACCTTTAACACCTTTTTATTGTCTCTACTACAAGCTAGCATCCATTTGATGCCCTCTTCTCAGCAAATGACAATTGGTAATGTATTGCTCTTTGTTCTCAAGCAGCATCCAGCTTGGATCACACAGGGCAGATACATACCACTAACAGTCACGAACCTGCAAGTTATGTCCAACCACAGAACACTTCACAAATAACTTCTTATTTGGAAATGATCGCTAGTTCAACAGATTTCCTGAGGCATCATTATGTCTACTTTAAAACACTAATCAAGCCAGGCCACTTGGCTCACAAAATTAGAACACTGTCTCTTCATGAAATAGCAGCCTCCATCTCCTTCCTCATGGCAAGAATGAAGGCAATTGGTCTGTCTTCTTACACTGTCTTTGATTCATTTGGATTCACCAATTTGTAGATTGTAGTTCTTTCTGGGCAATACCTACAATATGCTAAAATATACACAACTCAATATATTAGTCACACTGTGCGCAATCTTTCAATTCTGAAGTACTTAATGAATTGGTCTTCTTTTAACCTTTTCAAATCTATAGAGAATAACCTTGTTATTTTCAGTCTATCCAGCTAAATGTAATCCCCCAATCTTAGAACCGTCTTCATACTTAAGTAGGATAGGGAAGGAAGAATTATGAAGGCACAACAGCTATGGAAAGAGCAGCTATCGTTGGTGTTCATTCTTTGTCGCACAGTCAGCTTCAAGTTGCATATTTCTTTCTTAATTAACTGAACCAGTAAATTGATCATTGTGAAACTACATTCTAAAAACCTGGAACTGGTCTCAGCTAGAATCTTGTCAAAGAGGTAGATTTACACATTTTATGACAGCTAGAGTATAAAATGTACATTTTTTTATTCCTGACAGGTAGAATTGGGACTTACAGCAAGCAATAGCTCTACTTCAGCCTCTAGTTTCCTGGATAAACTATGTTGACGAAACAGATATTTGATTGGACTATCTATAATGGCCAATATTTTTTAACATAAATCTGTACTAAGATCAGCTATAGTACAGTCACCTCAGCAGCACAGCAATGAGTGCAATGTTATTACAGCTTAGGGTGTCAGTTGTCGTCATCCTCCATAAGGAGTCTCATATTTCTTTCTTATGGAATGCGTGGATTTTCTCCGGAATCTCAGGTTTCCTCCCACAGTCCAAAGATTAATTGGTCATTGTAAATTGTGTCGTGGTTAGATTAGGATTAAATCTGGGCTAACAGGGTTTGCTCGATGGTGCAGCTCAAACGGCCAGAAGGGAATATTCTGCATTGCATCACTAAATAAAATAAAAATAGCTTGTTAGTCTGATAGGAGTACAAAAAAGAAGGAAAATAAAAAAGAAATGCATTTTCAGTTTAACTGATATTTTAATTCCCCTTAATAGACAAATTTTGACTGTAATGTCTCTCACTTATAGACTTCTATTTTGGCAAAAGATCTGGTAGCACAGTGCTTAGATTTTTGGTTTGGTATCTAGAGGCCTGGATCATTGATCTAGTGATGTAAGTTTGAAACCTACTCTGACATCTGGGGAATTTAAGTCCAAGTATTAAAATAAAATTGGAATAAATGTGTCAGAATTGGTAATGGTGACAATGAAACAACTGTGCTGCTGTATAATCTCATTTGGTTCATTTCAGGGGTATTTATTTGTCACCATGTCTTGATTACAAACATACCAATGCAACTGACTCATAAGTTTTCTTCTGAATTGGGGGACTAATAAATGTCAGTCTTGCAAAAGATGGCCACATCTCATAAATGAATAGTAAATGAATTGGTTAAGTACGGTAGCATAGCAGTTAGCATAACTCTATTACGATGCCAGCGACCCAGGTTCAATTCTATCACTGCTGGTAATGAATTTGTATGTTCTCCCTGTTTCCATCAAGTGTCCCAGTTTCTTCCCAAATTCTTAAGATGCATGGGTTGGTGGATCAATTGGTTACATTGATATAATCGGGTGGCGCAGGCTCGTTGAGCTAGAAGGGCCTGCTGCTGAGCTATAGCTCTGAATTAAATTTAAAATTAAAGGAAAGTTTTGCCGCATTAGTCAAGAAAAGTGGATCTGACCCCAAGCTAAATGACCTCTGTGAGTGAGCTCAGTGGAAATGAGCCAAGCAAACTTCCCATGTGGGTGCCAAATTTTACTGAAGGCTTTAAGCTAAGAATATCCTACAAAGTCTTAGCTAGGGGTATTATTTTGGAAGATCATTGACATTTCAGTGAATTCTGCTTGCTCACTAATAACTCTAAACATTATTCAAAGTCCCTTAGGGGGAAAAAAAAAACACAGAATTGGCAGGATGAAGTGCACACCGGGGCTGCCAAATGATTTCCCGGTAAGATTTAATGCTGCAAAATCAGAATTTCAAAATATGTTGAAGATATAGCCTTGTGCAACGCTACACCTACCATTTTGATTATCCCATTTCAGAGCTAGAACTTTTCTCTTCTATTGTTCTGTGTTGGATTGTGTGCTGAGCATTACTGGGTACAACAAAACACAAACCTGTACATTAAATATGTAAGATATTTCTGGGGAAAAATTAATACTTGGAGTAATAATGGATCATTTGATATATTTACACGAATTCTCATTTCCAAGAGCTACCTCATTTCAGTAAGTCAACAAAAGAAAGAAAAAGAACAAATTCTTATTTGCTGCATTAAGACAGTCCTTTTTATAATTTGCATGGAATTTGCATTAAGAATCTGCCAAATATTTTTATGTTACAAAATAATGGCAATAGGTAACCACACTAAGAATATACAGCTGCAGCTTAGTTCTGGTGCATGTATGTTTTGATCTCAATAATAAGGCCTGGTATACCAGCGCATTTCTTAAAACATGAATATGAATGGTAATATTGGAATAGAGTCATAGTTATAGAGCATGGATTTAGGCCTTTCCTCTCATTGCCTTTATATCTTTCACCTGTCAACTTAAACCTGTCTTATAGGTTTAGGCTCTGCTACCATGGGAAAAAAAAAGATTGTGATCATCCATTTTACTTATGCCTCTTATAGTTTCATAAACGTCTGCAAGGTAACGCCTCAGCCTCCATTATCCCAGGGAAAAATCCCAGCCTATCCATTCTCTCCTTGTAACTCAACTCCTTGATTCTCAGTACCATCCTTGTGTATCTTTTCTGCACACTCTCAGACTAAATAACATCCTTCCTATAGTTTACCTGACCCTTCAAGTTTGTTCCACTAAGAAATTAGATCATAGCTGTTATGTACTAATCCCTGACTTCACTACTAAAAGTGTATCAATGATGATCTTGAAAATTCCAATAAGATTCAACAGTTCAGATAAGTAATTTATCCATCTTCTGCCTTCAAGACAATATAAACTTGTAGAAAACAAGAATCCTGTTTCTACAACACACTTAAAATGCTGGAGGAACTCAGCAGGCCAGGCAGCATCTATGGAAAAAACCCTTCTGCCCAGAACCTCAACTGTGCTTTTTTCCATAGATGGTGCCTGGCCTGCTGAGTTCCTTCAGCATTTTATGTGAATTCCTTGGATTTCCAGCATCTGCTGATTTTCTCTTGTTTGTAATCCTATTCCTGCTCCTGGTCTCCTGGATAAACAGTATTATAGATACCAAATCAAGATCTTCGTAATGGGATAAATGTATTTATAACTCTTTACTTAGATTAGCCAAATAGCTAATTTGTCTGGACAGAATATAGAAATGAGAACTGGGAAACAAGGATAAAACAAATCTTCAATTTAACTGAGCAATTAATTCCTTTTGATGGATAAAACATGCCACATACTTTGTACATCTTTTATTTACTTATATAGCTGCTTATTTTTAACAATTAGTGTGATAGCACTGTGCTTATATTACTGGTTTAGTATCTAGTGGGTTGGATTATTGATCCAGAGACATGATTTTAAATCCCTCTAGTGGCACTTAGCTGTGAATAGGTTGTGTACTGCCACATGCAGAACCAATACTTTGTTCTTGAGGTGCTCTGTACAGGTGAATCCACAGCAATCATTCACCAACAGCAAGGAAGGAAAAGCTGAGCATTGCAGGACAAAGGAAAATATTACTAGGCATAATGTTTCATTGGGAAACTCACCATCCAATTTCCTTCCAAGCTCACCTTGATGAGAGGTGTAAATTAACGAAAAATCTAACCTTTTGTTACAAGGATTGAAAGCACAGCAAATATTCAACATACCTGTATTTTCTCAGCTCATCAAGCAACACATGCACATTCAGGTAGCATGACACAAGAAAAACAGCCGGTGGGTTGACTGTGTTCTTGATGTCATGTTTTTTTTTGTTCACATAATGGTTTCACACATAGTCTGTCAATCTCATTGCAGCATTAAACACAGGACGCAAACTGAATGATAAATGAATGTACAAGAATTGTCTCATTTTAGAATGTATTGCATGTTTCATGATGCTTTTTATTGCCGGTTTACATACTGATTACTTTATATGCACACTATTACGTGTAATGGAATGCATTACTGTATATTATGACCTCTAGGTACAGTGCTCTATAATTCAAAAATAATATTCAGCATTGTGTGAAAGAAGCCAAAACCAGAAGCCAATAACCAGTGTTATTCAAGAAATTCAATGATATTGCTTAAAAAGCAGTGTTTTATATTGTCATACTTTGATGACTCCTGACCTATTAATACGTGAAAGATTTTAAGAAGAAACTATAATACCATTCTGTTATTATAACACAGTAGAAAATAATAAACTGGCAGAGTGCTGTAAATTACATAGATACCATATGTCAGAGCTGGTGAATTTATCATATAAGAGCTGTTTTGACTTAAATCTATGGCAAGGCTTTTGTATTATATATGTTGTGTACTGAGTTTACAGAAGTTATTTCTCCTGTTCAAAAGATAAGAACTTTGACAGCTTCTGTGAATTTTAACGGTTTTCTTGAAGACACAAGAGAGTGCAAATGCTGGAATCTGGAGTAAAAACTCACTTCTGGAGGAGCGTAGCAGGTCAGGAAGCATCTGTGGAAGGAGATAGACAGTTGGCATACAAGGTTGATATTCTTAATGTGGATAGGAGTGAGATTGTTGGTAGAAAGAGATGAGTGGAGCAAAATCCGGCAAGTGATAGGTAGATCCAAGTGAGCCAGATGGAGAAGGAATGAATAGAAATAGCAACAGAGGGTGGGAGATGATAGATGGAGGCAACAAAGGTCTGCAGGTGATGGAAAGGAAGGTGGAACATAAACCAAATAAGGGAGGTGTGGTGGGTAGATGGGAAAAGTAGAGGAAGAGGACCCAGTGGGATTAATGTGTGGATCACACATGTAGAAGTGGGCAGAAGAAATAGAGTAAGGAGAGGCTGGTGGATTGAGTTTGTGTACAGGAAACTGAGTAAATCAGGTGGAGAGAAAGGATATTGAGGGAGAGTATGTTTTCTGAAATTGGCAAATTTGCTGCTGATATTGTCAGTTTGTAGACATGGGGATTAGTGTCAAGAGCCAATATCCGTTGTTCTCTCTTTCCAATGTTTAAATCTAGGAATTGTCTGTTCACCCAGTACTGAATATTGAATAAACAGCAGGATCTGTCAGAGACCACAGCAAAGTAGAGAGAGTAGTGATGATGTCAGGGAACATTTACAGCCTGAATCTTTGCGATGTTGTGAAAGGGAGCATATCAATGACAAAAAGCAGTGTTCCAAAATATTTCCAGGGGTAACTGAACTGGAAGAAAATCTCCAAGTTTTTCTCAATTTCAAATGGAATGGAAAATGAAATTCAATAGTAATCCTACTGAAACACTCAGAAAGGGCTACATGTCCAAACACAGCAGATGGATAAAAATATCCTACTGTATGTTTCAATGGCTTGTATTTGTTGTAAAGCATGTTGAAATATCTTGAGCCTGAAGAAAATATTCTATTAATTAATTGTTTCTTTTTTTTCTTTCTTATCACCTGACTTCTACATATGTACCCCTTCTTCCACGAATCACTAGTTATATACTACTGTGTTGCTTCTCTCTTTTTATTTCAAGGACATTTGTTGAAGGACTATAAACATTTGGATAAAGAAATACCAGCTTAACTGACATGGAATTAATTCAGGGCAGCATTTCTACCCAATTTTAATTTTAATCTTAATAAGAATGTTGCTGGGACTGGAAGGCTTGAGTTATGAGAGACTGGGTACCGTGGAAGTTTGTTCAAGGGATATAAAATCATGAGTGGCAAAGATAAGGAGAATGGTAAGGGTACGGGAGTATGAAGGTTTAAGATGAAAGCAGAAAGATTTGAAGTAAGTAAGAAGGACAAGTTTTTCACATGGAACATAGTGGAGGTATGTGGAATGAAATAGTAGAGATGGGTAACATCTTTGCACAGTACATAGACGAGAAAGTTCTCAAGGATCTGCTCCATACACAGGCAAATGTGACTGGCATAGTTTAGAATCTTTGTCAGCATGGGCGAATTGATTCCATTTTCTATGATTCTACCCTTGGAACCTACATGGAATGAATGAAAGCCAATTGACTTCTTAATTGCTTGCTGACCCTGCTTGTAAATTGTTGTTTCTTTTAACAGAATTCCCAGACCCATTAGTACACCAGCATTTATTAGTTTCTCACCAATCAATATTAAAATTCTTCAGCTTTTCTCTTTTTTCTTCAAAAATGAATTGTCGCACATACAGTATATTCCATCTGCTAACTATGCCCATTTATTTAATCTCTGTGTATTCCTTCTGAACGACTGATGCTAGGGGAGAGAAAAAAAACAGAGGACATGGGTTAAGGGTGAAGGGGGAAAAGTTTAAAGGGATCATTGGGGGGGGCTTCTTCACGCAGAGTGGTGGGAGTGTGGAATGAGATGAAGTTGTAAATGCAGGCTCACTTTTAACAGTTAAGAAAAGCTTGGACAGGTACATGGGTGAGAGGGGTATGGAGGGATATGGGCCAGGTGCAGGTCAGTGGAACTAGGCAGAAAAGTGGTTTGGCACAGCCAAGAAGGGCCAAAAGGTCTGTTTCTGTGCTGTAATGTTCTATGGTTCTATGGTTCCATTCCATATTACTTTCATACCAACTTTACACCATCAGAAAATGCTAAAACTCTTGCTTAGAAATCAGATGATTTGCACAGGTGCCTACTGTACACACGCATCACACACTGAAATTGTATGTTCACATCAGATTGGATATGTCCATTTCCAGGTCAGTCAGTTACCAACCAAGAAATTGGTGCAGTTACCAGTGGCTGCTCTGCACAGTTGGATGACATTTACACGCAGCAATTATACAGCTAAGGGCATCATGGGTTCCACAACTCACATTTCCACCACTGCAGGTGTGAGTCAGAACTTCTCGTATAAACCTGCAACCTCCAACGATAACTCAGAAAATCCATGAGCACAAGATGAGGTGGTTATTAAGTGATCTGGACAGACATGTTGCTTTCCTGAACACAGCACCTTCCAAACTCACTTTTCAAATGCCCACATCATGTCAGATAATTCACAGATGCTCCCTTCACAGATTGCAGTCCTTCAAAAGTGAAAAAAAAACTATTGTGAACAACACACACAAATCTATGGCACTTTGATCAGTCCACAGCTGGCTGTGGTTTAGGCCACTGGGGCCTGGAAGTCAGTTCAAAGCATGGGGCATTGTAAACACAATGCAGACAACTGTGTGCATCCCCTGTCTTGTCTGTGTTTTCCCTCATCATTGAGGCAGCCTTTCTGCCACTGTACTGTGGTTGCTAGTGAGAGCACTTTAACTACAGACTCACTTTCCCGCTTTGAATCCAGCAATTGCACAACAGCTGTGAATTCTGCATACTGTACACTCGCTGCAGTATCCCATTTTAAGTTAGAAATATGTATGCTAAATGCCAATGTGCTAGTTTTGGCATAAGTTTGCTTATTCACTGCTGAGCACAGCAAATGCGTAGTCCAAAAAGAAGGGACTCCAATGCCCTAAAATATTTTGTAGCTATTAAAACTGATAATAAATATCAGAAGAGAGAAGCATCCGTCTAGCCTACCGACCCAAAAGTGATCCATATTTTCTGCCATTTCACCAGACCAATCTGGTACAAATGCTCTCAGAGACATCAGGTACCAATGTGATGGAGGTAGATTGGATTCATCTGGAGAAAACATTTTTTATGGCTCCTCCAGCAGAGACACCTTTGCTAGCTAGAAATAAATGCAGTATTGGAAAGTGCCACAGATACCAACAAAGGATACCTGAAGTTATTTCTGACATCTCAACTTCTTTCTGTAATTCAATCACTTCCTTGCTTCTTTCCAAGAATTTAGAATTGTTTTTATTGTGGCATGTTCACCATTCATATTTTCTTACCTCCCTCATTATTTCCTTTTAACATTCATGCTATTCTAAACAACACATAAACATCAAACTTTGATATCTGAATACAATATGAATGAAGATGTATTTTATCATGCGGATCTGATCTGCTTTAACAGCTAAGTTGTGAAGTGGCAGTGATGCTGCCGGAACTAGCACTGCAGATAATGGGAATCTGAAATAAAATCAGAAATTGTTTGAAATGCTTAGTAGGGATGGAGAAGAACAAATCTATTAATATTTTAGATAAATGACCCATAGAACTGAAATGTTAACTTCACAGATCATGCCTGATCTATTGAGCATTTCCAGCATCTTACTTTTTTTTCTTATTAGTGACTTGATGTTCATGATATTTCACAGCTCTTGATCAAAGTTCTTTCTCTTGCCCTTTGAGATTTTTGTCCTGTCCTCTTTCAGACACTCTGGTAACTGGTGTGAATATGAAATGTACTTGTTTCAATCAGGAACATTACTTTTCCAAAAAGCTGTTCTTTTTTATTTTCATCTAGCCTGGGAATTTCCACTTTGGAATTGATTTGAAACTGTGTGTTTTGGTCCTCCGTGGCAGCTTTTTTGTAATCAAAAGCTGATGACTGGTGAGATTTGTTGTTCCACCACAGGAGGCCTTTTTAAATAAATGTTACTAAATGAAATCCAGAGGCAGATTGCAAGGAAATTATCAATCCTCCCTGAGAAACATCATCTGCTGATAAATCAGTAACCAGTGGTGGATCTTAGTCCACTGTTTACTTAGTAACCGTACTAACCTAGACCTATTAGAGGATGGGTAGGTGTAAAATTACTACAAGTACGGGTATTGAAGTCATCTTTTAAAACAAAATCTATTAAACTATTCAATTGTTTCTTTCTCATGTAGTTACATTTGAAAACAATGCTTACAGCTTCACCAAAGTCTAAATACTTATCAGTTATTAGATGATATGTATATGAACAAAATGCTAACTGACCTTTAAGTTTAAGGGTTTCAGATTATTAGTTTGCTGACAATTGTCTCATGTGAAAGCCCGTGCAAAGTATATTTTATGTACAACTTAATATGTTAATGATTAATTAACACTGATTAATTTTATAATGAAATTATTATCAATAGAAAGTAATCTGTCTACCAAAATGGGATTAGTAGTTTAGCAGTTTTATGCATTCTGTGCATTTACTAAGCTTATCAGTCTGTTAAAATGTTATACAATGTTTAGCAATAGAAGTGGCTTAGAAATTTAATTGTTCAAATTGATCGTGAATGCAATGAATGTTTTCATGTTCAAAAAGCATGCATTTGGATTGCTGACCTCCTCATGCGTATCATATACCCATGCAGGGTTTCTGTAGCATATGTGGGAATGAAATCTAGCAGCATGCAATGGGCAATGATGTTGCTTTGTGAAAATACATGCTGGCAAAACAGCATGAACTCTAATTGCAAATGGTGTACAGTACTTAATATCTGAATGAAGGTCGGATAATGGATGATTTAAAGAGACTGAGTCAATATTTAAACAACTGATGGCTAAAACACAAATGAAGTTGACATAGAACCTTCTCCAATGGGAGAATTGTCATAGGAAGGGCACAGACATGCTTTGTGGGGGTAAGAGAGATTGGCAGTTGCCCAAGCATTCTGATATTTAAACTTCCACCTCTGAAAGATTCATTCTCCTCTCAGAGATGCAAAATACCTATTGTATCACCCAGCTCCTAGAGCTGTTTCAGGCTGTAGATTCAGCCCCATTTCTGTTCCTATTACTTTGATGAAGTTTCTCTGATTACAGGAAACTCTACAGGCTCAGTTCAAGGAATGAGATCTCCTAGAAACCTACAAAACTCTTACAGGACTGGACAAATTAGATGCTGAAGTATGTTCCCAATGGATATGATACCAAGACAAAAAAAAGTCATTTAAGACTCTGATGGAGATTAATTTCTTCTGGCAATGAGTTGTCAACCTCTGGAATTCTCTATTCTAGGAAGCAGTTGAAGCCAAATGTATTTCAGAAGTACTTAGATGATGTCTTTAGGGCTAAAGGCATCACTGGATATGGAGAGAAATTGGGACAGAATATGTAATTTGGGCATTTTGCAATGATTATCTTAGTGACAGAGCAGGCTTGAAGAGCCATTTTAGAGTCATAGAGACATAAAGCACTACAACACAGTAACAGACCCTTTAGTCCATCTAGCCTATGCCAGCCTGGTCTGCTTTGTTCCATCTACCTGCACCAGGACCATTCCCCTCTCATCCATGTAACTTTCTCTTAAGCATACATTTGAACCCATTCACCATATCCACTGGCAACTCATTTCACACTTGCACTTCTCTCTGAGTGAAATAATACCCCTTAAGTACTTCACCTTTCAACCTCTGACTCTAGTTCTAGTCTCACCAAACTTGAGAGAAAAAAAGCCTGCATACATTCACCCAATCTATACCCCTCACAATTTTTTATACTTCTGTGCGATCTCACCCTATACTCCTGTGCTCTAGGGAATAAATTACAAACCTATTGGCTTAATGTTGCTCCTATTTTCCATATTTATATGAGTTCTATATTCATACTTTTCTCCTTCTTTTGTTTTTCAATGTTTTGGTTAATTTTCACATAGAAGAATACAGAGTATGAGGATATATATTATGAATCAAAAAAGATAGAATAGTACAAAATACATTATATTTAAATCACACTTGCAATCGCAGTACCCTATATTCACACTTCTTGAATTGATCTGGTAATAATGTTACAACACCAAAACACATGTTCTACAGATATGAACATTTCTCCACCATAGCCTTCGGAAATATTCAGTGCTCCACTGTATAATGCAATTTTAATATTTTTTGAAAATATTGTATAATATCTACTTAATAATAATAATAAAACACATATTAACAGATTGTTTTGGCACAGTATCTTGGTCTGAAACTGATCTGGAAAATTTACAAAGGGAAGTAAGAACTGAAATGACCAATTTCAGAAAACACCATGTACACTTGAATGCACTTGGATTAACACTACTTAGGACAGAAGGAAGAAGAGGAATAACAGACATTAACAATTTACACAGCAGTTAGATAAAATCTTTAAGGATATATTGTCATCAACGAAAACAGGATTGACTAATGGAAGATCATGACCCTCCATAGAAGACATCCCCACAATCTGAGCAGACTAGATGTTGACAAGGAAGCATCAAATAGCTACCTAAGAGTTGGAGCACTCCTCCCAGAAACCATAAGACATTGGAGCAGAATTAGGCCATTTGGCCTGTTGAGTCTGCTCTGGAATTCAATCATGGTTGATCCTTTTTTTCTCCTCCTCAACCCATTTCCCAGTCTTCTCCCCATAACCTTTGATGTCATGTCCTTTCAAGAACCTATCATTCTCCGCTTTAAATACATCCAATGACCTGGCCTCCACAGTTGCACGTGGCAACAAATTCCACAAATTCATCATCTCTTGGCTAAGAAAAAAATCCTCCACATCTCTGTTTTGAATGGACACCCCTCTATTCTGAGGCTGTGCCCTTTTGTTCCAGACTTCCCCACCATGGGAAACATTCTTTCCAGATCTACTCTGTCTAGTCCTTTCAACATTCGAAAGGTTTCAATGAGATCCCCCTCATCTGGTTAAATTCCAATGAGTACAGACCCAGAGGCATCAAATGTTCCTCATATGATAACCCTTTCATTCCCAGAATCATCCTTGTGAACCTCCTCTGGACCCTCTCCAATGCCAACACATCTCATCTAAGATGAGGAGCCAAAACTTTTTCACAATACTCAAGGTGAGCCTTGACCAGTGTACAGCCTCAGCATTACACCTCTGCTCTTGTATTCTAGACCTCTTGAAATGGATGCTAACATTGCACTTGCCTTTTTCACCTCCGACTCAATCTGCAAGCTAACATTTAGGGTGTACTGCACATGGACTCCCAATCCCTTTCCATCTTAGATGCTTGGATTTTCTCCCCATTTAGAAAATAGTCCGCACATTTATTTCTATTACCATAGTGCATGACCATGCATTTTCCAACATTATATTTCATTTGCCACTGTCTTGCCCATTCTCCTAATCTGCCTCAGTCCTTCTGCATCCTACCTGTTTCCTCAACACTACCTGTCCTTCCACTAGTTTTCGTATCATCTGCAAAATAGGCAACTAAGCCATTTATTTCATCATCTAAATTATTTATATGCAGCATAAAAAGAAGTGGTCCCAACACCAACACCTGCAGAACAACACTAGTCACTGGCAGCCAATCAGACAAGGATCCTTCTTTCAATCAGCCAATGCTCTAACCATCTTAGTAACATTCCTGTAATACCATGGGCTCCTAAATTGGGAAGCAGCCTCATGTGTGACACCTTGTTGAAGGCCTTCTGAAAGTCCAAAGGTACAACATCCACTATATCCCCTTTATCTATTCTACTTGTAATCTCCTCAAGGAATTTCAACAGGTTCGTCCGGCAGGATTTTCCCTTAAGGAAACTATGCTGACTTTGTCCTACCTTGTCCTTTGGCACCAAGTACTTCATCACCTTGTCCTTAACAATTGACTCCAACATCTTCCCAACCACTGAGGTCAGGCTAACTGTCTATAACTTACTTTCTGCTGCCTTCTTCCTTTCTTAATATTGCAGTGATATCTGCAATTTTCCAGTCCTCTGGCACCATCCAGATTCCAATGATCTTTGAAAGATCATTTCTAATGCCGCCATAATCTTGAATGCTACCTCTTTCAGAACCCTAGGGTGCAGCTCATCTGGTCCAGGTGCTTTATGTATTTTTTGATCTTTCAGCTTTCTGAGCACCTCTCTTGTAATAGTAACTGCACCCACTTCTCTTCCTTCACAAACTGCAACATCTGGCACACGGCTAGTGTCTTACATAGTGGTCTGATACAAAATACTCATTTAGTTCATCTGCCATCCTCTTGTCCCCCATTATTATTTCTCCTGCCTCATTTTCTAATGGTCCTATATCCACTCTCATCTTTCTTTTATTTTTTTACATACTTGAAAAAGCTTTTACTATCCACTTTGATACAATTTAGAAGCTTGCTTTCATATTTCATTTTTTCCCTTCTAATTATTCTTTTAGTTGCTCTCTATAGGTTTTTATAAACTTCCCAGTCCTCTATCTTCCCACTAATTTTTGCATTTTTATTTTTACATTAACTTTGACTTCCTATGTTGGCCATAGTTATACTATTTTGCCATTTAAGTATTTCTTCACTTTTGGAATACACATGTCCTACTGCTTCCTCATTTTTCCCAGAAACGCACACCATTGCTGCTCTGCTGACATCCCTGCCAGCAGCTCCTTCCAATTTACTTTGGCCAACTCCTCTCTCATACCACTGTAATTTCCCTTACTCCATTGAAATACTGCTACATTAGACTTTACTTTCTCCCTATCAAATTTAAGTGGAACTCAATCATATTGTGATCACTGATTCCTATGGGTTCTTTTACCTTAAGCTCCCTAATCACCTCCAGTTCATTACATAACAACCCAATCCAGGACAACTAATCCCCTTCTAGGCTCAATGCCAAATTGCTCTAAAAAAACATCTCTTAGGCATTCAGCAAACTCACTCTCTTGAGATTCATTACCAACCTGATTCTCCCAATCGACCTGCATGTTAAAATCTCCCATGACTATCATAACATTGCCCTTTTGACACGCCTTTTATATTTCCTGTTGAAACAGAAGTGTTCCCTGGGCAAATCAGGACCAGGTGATTAATACAAAAAAATATCCCAAATACGTAATAAAAGAGCAAAAAATTCAAAATGATAAATGCAGAAATTGCCAAAAGAAACCAGAAACAATATAATACATTGCAGGCTCTACTTCCTTCCTGTAACAAGTCTGTACCAGTTTAAGTCAATCTGATTACTTACACAGGCACAATCAAGAGGCAAACATCATTCATCAAAATACAAGCTCATAAAAGAAACCATACCTGATTACAAGTAGAAGTATCATCCAATTTTGAAGCCAGATTCCCACAAATTATATTATGACCAGTTTGTTATGACAGATTAGACAAACTGTAATAAATGTCTGAATGTAATAATACAGCATAAACAAGTAAGACCAACTTACTTAATAGATATAGCCATTCCAAACACACATTACATACTAAAATCAATAAGTGAAGAGCACCAGAAATATGCCAAATTGAAAGGGGAAATTGAAAGACTGTGGGAGATGAACAGGGTATACATTGTCCCAACAGTAATATCTACAACTAGTATCATCCCGACAGCACTGTACAATAGCATTAAACAATTAGGGCTGCACAGCAATATTTAAGTAACTAGCAAGAAAGCCACAACACTAAACACCATTAGAATAGTCTAAAAGTTTCTTGTAGTTCAGAAATGAGTGTGCTTGACTATACCCATACCTCAGTTTTCACCAGATTGAGATGAGAAAAAAATTAATGTACAATAATAATATTAATAATAAATATTATTATACAACTTCATATTGTTAATATTATATATTATTAATATATTAATTATTATGTTATATTAATATCATAATATTAATTAATTTTGTATTATATATAATCATATTTCTATTGTATAATAGAAGTAAAATTTCATTAACATTAATTCATAAATAAGTAACTCTTCATATTATGAGAACATTGGTAGAAATTATTTTACCTGCTGTCTTTGAATTTTATTCCATTGATATGGCGCTTTAAACAGCATAGCAGTTAGGATGACACTATTCAAGATTCAAGATTGTTTTATGTCATTCCCCATACACAAGTGTAAAGAAGGATGAAATCATTGGTGCTCCAGATCCAATGCATCACCAAAAGATGACAAATGATAAAACACACAATAAATCTAAATACGTTAGATAGCTTCCATACTTAGATTGATTGTATGTCTATAAAGTGACAGTACGCTGAAAATAAGGTGAATCAGAATCAGGTTTAAGATCACCGGCATATGTCATGAAATATGTTAACTTTGTGGTAGCAGCACAATGCAACACATAATAATAGAGAAAAAAACATGAATTAAAATATATGTATATTAAATAGTGTGTCAAATAGTTGTTGTGATGCATCTAGTGTGGAGTGTTGTGGGAAGTGCTTGTCGCCATCACTTTCAACTTGCACCAATGGCTAGCACTCTTGTGAAAAAGGAGAACTGAATGTGTAAGTCTCTCCCTGCCAGTACGTAGCTTCTCCAACAGCAATCCTCATGCAGTGCCTCCTCGCTGGAGACACACGGAAAATTAACTCCTTTTGGATTCAAGCTGAAGTACAGAGACGGGGAGGAGGTCTGGCCCCTGCACACACAGCACACGGGCCCATTGGTTTGTGAACATGCTCTGGTGCTCATGAACCAGATCCCCAGCTATGGATAAATAGCCCAAATGCCTTGGGGGCAGCCACGGAAGAGACGAAGGCTACGGATGTAAACTCAGACAGCAAATCTGGAGTGGAGACCCTAAGGCAGCTGGATATCATTGAAAATCCTTCCGGCAGCTCCTGTAACCAAGCTGATGTCAAATGTGTAGCTTTGCTTTCCTTTGGTTTACACCGGTGAGGCTGAGAAGGGGATTTTGATGACTGGGAAACTCAGGATTTTCATACCTTCCATCCAGGCTTGTGATAATGATAATCACCCATTGTCCTTCAAGACAGACAGATGCCAACTTTTTAAGTCATTAAATTAAATAAGTAGTCCAAAAATGGAAATAAAGAAGCAGAGAGGAATTGTTTATGGATTCAATGTCCATTCAGAAATTGAGTGGCAGAAGGGAAGAAGCTGCTCCTGAACAATTGAGTGTGTGCCTTCACTCTTCCGTACCTCCTTCTTGGTGGCAGTAATGCAAACAAGACATGACCTGGGTGATGGCGGTCCTTAATAATGGATGCAGACTTTTTGAGGCATTGCTCCTTGAAGATGTCCTGGACACTTCAGAGGCTGTGTCCATGATGGAGCTGACTAAGATGACAACTCTCCAAAGCTTACTTCAAGCCAGTGCAGCAGCCTCTGAACCATCCCACCACCACTCCCCCTCCATACTAGATGGTGTTGCAGCCAGTTAGAACACTCCACACTGTAGAAATCTGCAAGTCTTTTACGTGACACATCAAATTTCCTCAAACTCATAATGAAATATCTTTGTCATGCCTTCTTTTTTAGCTGCCTCAATATGTTGGGTCTAAATTAGATCCTCAGAGATATTGACACTAATAACTTGAAACTGATTACTCTTTCCACTTTTCATCTCTCTATGAAACATAGAAAACATACAGCACAATACAGGCCCTTCGGCCTACAAAGTTGTGCCGAAAATGTCCGAAATTACTAGGCTTACCCATAAGACAAAGGAGCAGGTCGGCCATTCAGCCCATCAAGTATGCTCCACCACTTCATCATGAGCTTATCCAATCTCCCCTTTAGTCCCATTCCCCCACCTTCTCACCATAACTTTTGATGCTCTGACTACTCAGATACCTATCAATCTCTGCCTTAAATACACCCAATGACTTGGACTCCACTGCCGACCGTGGCAACAAACTCCATAGATTCACCACCCTCTGGCTAAAATTTTTTTTTGCATCTCTGTTCTGAATGGGCACCCTGCAATCCTCAAGTCATGTCCTCTCGTACTAGACTCCCCCACCATGTGCTCATGTGGTTCCATTTGAAAAGGGTTCTAGAAGTAAGCCTAGCAATTATAGACCTGTCAGTTTGACATCAGTGGTGGGTAAATTAATGGAAAGTATTCTTAGAGATAGTATTCATAATTATTTGGATAGACAGGATCTGATTAGAAGTAGCCAGCATGGATTTGTGCGTGGAAGGTCATGTTTGACAAACATTATTGAATTTTTTGAAGAAGTTACGAGGAATGTTGACGAAGGTAAGGCTGTGGATGTAGTCTATATGGACTTCAGCAAGGCCTTTGACAAAGTTCCACATGGAAGGTTAGTTAAGAAGGTTCAGTCGTTAGGTATTAATGCTGGAGTAATAAAATGGATTCAACAGTGGCTAGATGGGAGATGCCAGAGAGTAGTGGTGGATAATTGTTTATCGGGATGGAGGCCGGTGACTAGCGGTGTGCCTCAGGGATCTGTTTTGGGCCCAATGTTGTTTGTAATATACATAAATGACCTGGATGATGGGATGGTAAATTGGATTAGTAAGTATGCCGATGACACCAAGGTAGGAGGTGTTGTGGATAATGAGGTGGGTTTTCAAAGCTTGTAGGGAGATTAATGCCGGTTAGAAGAATGGGCTGAACGTTGGCAGATGGAGTTTAATGCTGAGAAGTGTGAGGTTCTACATTTTGGCAGGGATAATCCAAATAGAACATACAGGGTAAATGGTAGGGCATTGAGGAATGCAGTGGAACAGAGAGATCTAGGAATAACAGTACATAGTTCCCTGAAGGTGGAGTCTCATGTAGATAGGGTAGTGAAGAAAGCTTTTGGAACGCAGGCCTTTATAAATCAGAGCATTGAGTACAGAAGTTGGGATGTAATGTTAAAATTGTACAAGGCATTGGTTAGGCCAAATTTGGAATATTGTGTACAGTTCTGGTCACCGAATTACAGGAAAGATATCAATAAATTAGATCGAGTGCAGAGACGATTTACTGGGATGTTACCTGGGTTTCAGCACTTAAGTTACAGAGAAAGGCTAAACAATTTAGGTCTCTATTCATTGGAGTGTAGAAGGTTGAGGGGGGATTTGATCGAAGTATTTAAAATTTTGAGAGGGATAGATAGAGTTGACGTGAATAGGCTGTTTCCATTGAGAGTAGGGGAGATTCAAACAAGAGGACATGATTTGAGAGTTAGGGGGCAAAAGTTTAAGGGAAACATGAGGGGGTATTTCTTTACTCAGAGAGTGATAGCTGTGTGGAATGAGCTTCCTGTAGAAGTAGTAGAGGCCAGTTCAGTTATGTCATTTAAGGTAAAATTGGATAGGTATATGGACAGGAAAGGAGTGGAGGGTTATGGGCTGAGTGTGGGTAGGTGGGACTAGGTGGGATTAAGAGTTCGGCACGGACTAGGAGGGCCGAGATGGCCTGTTTCAGTGCTGTGATTGTTATATGGTTATATGGTATCCTGCACAAGGACTCCCAAATCCTGTTGCATCTCAGAACTTTGAATTCTCTCCCCATTTAAATAATAGTCTGCCCGTTTATTTCTTCTACCAAAGTGCATGACCATACACTTTCCGACATTGTAATTCATTTGCCACTTCTTTGCCCATTCCCCCAGTCCATCCAACACTCTCTGCAGACTCTGTTTCCTCAGCACTACCGGCCCTTCCACCTATCCTTGTATCATCAGCAAACTTAGCCACAAAGCCATCTATTCTATAATCCAAATTGTTGATATACAATGTAAAAAGAAGTGGCCCCAACACGGACCCCTGTGGAACACCACTGGTATCTGACAGCCAAACAAAATGGGATCCCTTTATTCCCACTCTGTTTCCTGCCAATCAATCAACCAATGCTCTATCCACGTATGTAACTTTCCTGTAGCCCTCTATTTTTCTAAGCTCCATGTACCTATCCAAAAGTCTCTTAAAAAACCCTATTGTATCTACCTCCACCACCGTTTCCGGCAGCCCATTCCATGCACTCACCACTCTCTAAGTAAAAAACTTACCCCTGACATCTCTTTTGTATCTACTCCCCAGCATCTTAACCTGTGTCCTCTTGTGGCAGCCATTTCAGTCCTGGGAAAAAGCCTCTGACTATCCACACAATCAATGCCTCTCATCATCTTATACACCTCTATCAGGTCTCCTCTCATCCTTTGTCGCTGCAAGGAGAAAAGGCCGAGTTCAATCAACCTACTCTCATAAGCCATGCTCCCCACTCCTGGCAATATCCTTGTAAATCTTCTCTGCACACTTTCTAATGCTTCCACATCTTCCTGTAGTGAGGCGACCAGAACTGAGCACAGTACTCCGAGTGAGGTCTGACCAGGGTCCTATATAGCTGCAACATTACCTCTTGGCTCCTAAATTCAATTCCATGATTGATGAAGGCCAATACACCATACGCCTTCTTAACACAGAGTCAACCTGCACAGCTGCTTTGAGCATCCTATGGACTCGGACCCCAAGATCCCTCTGATCCTCCACACTGCCAAGAGTCTTACCATTAATACTATATTCTGCCATCATATTTGACCTACAAAATGAACCACTTCACACTTACCTGGGTTGAACTCGATCTGACACTTCTCAGTTCAGTTTTGCATCCTATCAAGGTCCCGATGCAATCTCTGACAGTTCTCCACACTATCCACAACACCTCCAACCTTTTTGTCATCAGCAAACTTACTAACCCATCTCTCCACTTCCTCATCTAGGGCATTTATAAAAATCAAAAAGTGTAAGGGTCCCAGAACAGATCCCTGATGCACACCACTGGTCACTGACCTTCATGCAGAATATGACCCATCTACAATCACCCTTTGCCCTCTGTGGGCAAGCCAGTTCTGGATCTACAAAGCAATGTCCCCTTGGATCCCATGCCTCCTTATTTTCTCAATAAGCCTTGCATGGGGTACCTTATCCAATGCCTTGCTGAAATCCATGTACACTACATCTACTGCTCTTCCTTCATCAATGTGTTTAGCCATATCCTCAAAAAATTCAGTCAGGCTCGTAAGGCATGACCTGCCCTAGACAAAGCCATGCTGACTATTCCTAATCATATTATACCTCTCCAAATGTTCATAAATCCTGCCTGTCAGGATCTTCATCAACATACCAACCACTGAAGTAAGACTTGCTGGTCTTTAGTTTCTTGGGCTATCTCTACTCCCTTTCTTGAATAAAGGAATAACATTCATAATCCTTCAATCCTCCGGAACCTCTCCTGTCTCCATTGCTGTTGTGAAGATCATCACCAGAGGCTCAGCAATCTCCTCCCTTGCCTCCCACTGTAGCCTGGGGTACATCTCATCCGGTCCCGGCGACTTATCCAAGTTGATGCTTTCCAAATGCTCCAGAACATCTCCTTTCTTAATATCTACATGCTCAAGCTTTTAACTCTGCTGCAAGTTATCACTACTATCACCAGGATCTTTTTCCATAGTGAATACTGAAGCAAAGTGTTCATTTAGTACCTTTGCTATTTCTTCCGGTTCCATACACACTTTCCCACTGTCACACTCAATAGGTCCTATTCTTTCACATCTCATCCTCTTGTTCTTCACATACTTTTAGAATGCCTTGGAGTTTTCCTTAATCCTGCCCACCAAGGCCTTCTCATGGCCCCTTCTGAAGACTGCTGTGTTTTCCCTTGCCTTACCCTTTCTAAAGTCCACAATCAGTTCTTTGGTCTTACTGACACTGAATGCAAAGATGTTGCTGTGACACCACTCAACCAGCTTGTATCTGTCATTCTTATGCATTCTCACATCACCATCTGAAATTCTGCCAACAATTTATAGATAGCATTTGAGCTGTGCCTAGCCACCCAATAATGGGTGTAGAGAGAGTAGGTCAGTGGGCTGAGCCCACATCTGGAGTGTGCCAGTGTTGATCGTCAGCTGCCTTGGTTAAAATCTCAAAAATGATGAGATGACATCAGGATTCAAAGTACATTTATTTTCAAAGAATGCATAAGTTACACACCTTGAGATTTGTTTGCTTACGTGCAGCCACAAAGCAAAAAAACCTGAATAACCCAATTTTAAAAAAGATCATAACTAATGTGCTCAGAGGAGGACAAATGGACACACACATGTCTTGCTAATGATAGGAGCAAATGAAAGCATTGCAAACCAGAATGAGTCCTCAGATCTGCTCCCCAAGGGCTGTTTCATGTGTGTTGATAACATCATTCAGTTCATCTGGGACCGGTTTTGCACTGGCTTGAGCTGGGATGTACACTGCTGCCAAGGTAATTACTGAAATCTCCCATGGCAGTTAAAATGGACAGCATTTGATCATGAGGTGTTCCAGGTCTGGTGAACAGGAATGCGACAGTATCGCCACGAGGAGCTGACCATGAAGCAGCTTTCACCTCCTCTGTCTTTGAAAGACTCAGCAGCCCTGTCTTGGCGATGTGTCATGAACCCATCAAGCTGTATCACTGCATCTGGGATTGAAGGGGTTAACCAAGATTCCATGAAATGCAAGAACTCATTCGGTCCTAATATCCCCCTGGTACAATACTCTAGCTCTGAGATCTTCAATTTTATTTACCAGAGACATACATTTACCAGCAAAATGGTTGGTATTGGCAGTCAAATGCTGCACTTTGTTAGACAAACTTTTAAGCCAGCCCGGCATCCTCTCTTCCACTGTCTTAAAGGGGAACCATGCCAGCAACCAGAGTCCCTTCGAGTTCTGTTGATTTGAAGTAGCAATAGATTTTTTAAATCACTTTAAAACAGTGTTACTAACTGTACAAACTTCAGATGCAGTGGCGGTTCTCAGCTGCAGCAAACTAAAATGGGAGTATTTGTTGGTTTCCATTGGAGCTGCTTGCACACATCACCATCTTGATGGCATCCCAGGTGTACTTAGTACTGCAAGGAAGTAATAATACAGTGGTGGAGTTAATGGAATGAGGTGTTGATCAGCCTTACTGCTTGGGGAAGTAACTGTTTTTGAGTCCAGTAGTCCTGGCATGGATGCAATGTTCACCTCCTCCCTGATGGGAATGGGACAAATAGTGCACAAGTAGGGTGGATAGGATCCTTCCTGATATTACTGGCCCTTTTCTGGTTCATATACTGTATGTCCTTGCTGGCAGGACAGGTAGGCTGGTGTTGACGATACATCGGGCAGGTTTGACTACCTGTTGTAGTTTCTGTCCAGCACAGTGCAGTTTTTGTACCAAACACTGATGCAGCTCCTAGGAATTCTCTCTACTGTGTATCTGTACAATGATCTGAGTAGGGATGTACAAAGCTCTCTTCATCCTCCTCAGAAAGTACAGGCATTGGTGAGCTTTCTTACCTGTGTAGGATGTGTTTTAGGACCATGAGAGGTCATGTGTGACGTGCACTTTCAGGAGCCTGAAACTGCATGCAGTTTGCACTGCTCTACTGCCAATGTAAAGGGGAATGTGAGTGGTACAAGTCCTCCTGAAGTTGATAACCATGTCCATTGTCTCGTTGACATTAAGAAAGTGGTTATCTGCCTGGCACCAGGCCATAAGCTCTTCCACCTCCTCTCTGTAGGCCATCTCACAATAGTTGGTGATGAGCCCCACCACTGTCGCGTCATCAGCAAACTGGATGATATGATTGCTTGGGCGTTGGGCTATGCGCTCAAGAGTGAGCAGAGACCATAGCAATGGGCTCAGCACATAGCCCTGCAGGGCACCATGTTGAGGATGATAGAGAGGGAGGAGCGGTTGTGCATCCTGACTATCTGAGGCCTGTTCATTAGAAGTTCCAACACCCAGTTAGTTACACAGTGGTGTATTTAGACCAAGGTGTAAGAGTTTGTTCACCAAGGTCTGTGGGACAATAGTGTTGAATGTCAAACTGAAATCCAGACACAGCATTCCGACACAAGTGTCCTAACTTTCTACATGTTTTAGTGACAGGTATATGATAGATGCTATTGCATCAGTCGTAGAACAGTTCTGTCAGCAAACCTATTAGCGATTGGAAATTGTACCCTGATTATACAGTTTCAGCTGTAAGATTGGGGTTCAATTTACACCAGTGTGTAAAGAGTTTGTACATTCTCCCCGTGACTGTGTGGGTCTCTTTCGGGTCCTCTGGTTTCCTTCCACAATCCAAAGAAGTATGTCCATGCTGGAAGCATGGCAACACTTGCGGGCTACCCCAGTACAATTCTCAACACTTCGATTTGATGCAAATGACGTATTTCAACACATGTTGTGATATATATATGCGGCAAATAAAGCTAACACCTAACCTTTGATAATACCACATTATAGTGATTAAGTTAAGAACTGGTAGAGGCTTGTCCCTTTAAATTTTACAGTTAAAATGGCATGTGAACAAAAGTGTGCTGTTAGACCAGGATTCTGCTTGAGCAACCAATCTACCCTAATGCAAAATGCTCCAGTTTTTATGGAGTTCTTGCCAAGCTGTCTGATGTCTATATATTACCAATATATGTCTATATATTATATACAGTAATTCAGAATTATCACATTTAAATGCATTAATCATAAGACTGAAATGTTTCGAAAAGGGTATTGCATTTATCAATATCACTTATAAAGATCCCTGTGCTTTTTGAATCATAAAAAGTCAACCCTTATTGCATTTAAAAGAACACTTTATGAAGTTATATGATGGCAACTAATAGGCTTTTAAAATGTGAGACTCCACAGTAAATATTGCCAGTATCAGTGCTGTACTTCATATCATTTGAAATTCAGTTCACAAATATCACACAACTAATATACCTGTCACAAATAATCCCTGCTGTCTTTAGACTTGGTGGACATTTTACTTAAGGTTTCACGATCAAATCTTCCACTGTCATGAATCCAGGTTCCTCCTGTAATCAGAATGAGAGAGGAAAAATGACAGTATGATTCTGCTTCCAACTTTCAAGTACAACCTGTGACATTCAGATAACAAAATTCTGCACTATCAGTGTTATAAAGTATGTAAGATGATATATATTACCATAGTTATAATTATTTAAATAGAACTTGACATCTCAAAAATCCTTTGCTATCGCAGTAATAGAGAAGTAATACTGCAGTTAAAGATTGGTAAGAAAATACCTCTGAGAAAATGCAGTGTTGTCATCTTGGGTGTGGCCGCTAATTCCAATTGTTTGGCTGTGCAGAATGAGACATGGTTTACTCCCAGCACACCAATATGGCAATCAAACCCAAAGGCTTCTCAATTCACTGAATGGTCCAAACAGCTGATTCAGTAAAGGCAAAAGGTGGAGGTATGAACCTCATGCTGCTCCGATGTGGCAGCTTTGTCAAACTCATGTTCCCCTAATGGTCAAATGCCATCTCTTCTATTTACCTAGAAAGTTCTCTTACATAATCCTGACCGTAGTTAACATGCCACCAATGGGCAACTATAATCAAGAGCTTAAGATAGTGCATGATGCCACCTCACGTCATTGTCAGGACTTCAACTAAGCTTGTTTGAAGAAAACCCTGCCCAATCACCATCAGCAGATAATCTGAAGCACCAGATGTCCCAACACACTAGACCACTGTTATAAAAAGATAAGGAGTGCTTACCGTTCCATGCCCAGACGGCATTTCAGTAAACCTGATCCCTTGGCTGTCTTTCTCTTATCTGCATACAGGCAGAGGCTGAAGCACAAAGCTCCAGAAATTAGGGTAACAAAGAGCTGGTCAAGGGAGGCAGAAGAGTACCTATAGCATTGCTTTGAGTCAGTGGACTGGGCCACATTCAAGGACTCATCCGTGGATCTGATTGAACACAGCATGGTTGTCATGGATGTTATTAAAAAGGTAGTAGACAAGTGTGTCCCGACAAATCATTTATAGTCTTCTCCAACCAGGAGCCCTGGATGAACCATTAGATCAGCAATCTGCTGAGATTCAGATCAGAGACATTCACCTCTGGTGACCAAAAGAGTTACAAGAGGTCCATGTACAATTTCCAGAAAGCCATCTCATAAGTGAAGTGGCAATTCTGGACTAAACTACAATCAACAAAGGATGCTTGATGTTTGTTGCAGGGTTTGAATACCATCACCACTTGTAAAGTAAAATCAATCAACATAGGCATCAACAGGGCTTCATTTCCAGATGAGCTCAATGTCTTCTCTGCTTGTTATGATCGTCAAAACATGAAGGAACCATCACAAGCTCCCACAGCCCCCAATAATCCTGTGATTTCAGTCTCTGAAGCCGACCTGTGATTAGCCTTCAGGAGAGAGAACCCACGCAAAGCAAATGTCCCAGATGGCCAAATACTAAATGCCTGCACTGATCAACTGGCTGGAGTGACTGAGATCTTTAACCCCTTGTTTCAGCAGTCTGAGATACCCACCTGCTTCATGCAGGCTTCAATTAAACTGGTGCCTAAGAAAAATGTGGTAATCTGCCTCAATGACTATCATACAGTGGCACTTACATCCACAGTGATAAAACATCTTGAAAGGTTGGCGATGAAACATATCAACTACTGCCTGAAGAAGTGACTTGGATTCACTCCTTGTCTACCAGAGCAACAGGTCCACAAAAGATGCCATCTCACTGGCTCTTCACTCAACGTTGGAACATTTGGACAGCAAAGGTGCATATATCAGGATGCCCTTCATTGACCATAGTTTGGCATTCACTACCATCATCCCTTCAAAACTATACCATAAGCTTCAAGATCTTTGCCTCAATACCTCCTTGTGCTCTGGATCCTCGATTTCCTCACTTGCAAACCCTATCAGTTCAGTTTGAAAACAGCATCTCCTCCACAAACTCCATCAGTACATATACGCTACAAGGCTGCATGGTTAACCCCCTGTTCTTCTCGCTTTACACTGCAGAGCTCCAATGTCATATTCAAGTTTGCTGATGACACCACAGTCATAGGCTGAATCAAAGGTGGTGATGAATCAGCATAGAGGAGGGAGATTGAAAATCTGGATGAGTGGAGCCTTAACAACAATCTCTTACTCAAAGTCAGTGAGACCAAAGAGCTGATCGCAGACTTCAGGAGAAGGAAACCAGAGGTTGATTAGCCAGTCCTCATCGGAGGATCAGAAGTGGAGAGGATTAGTAACTTCAAATTCTTGCATGATATTATTTCAGGGGACCTGTTCTGGGCCCAGCACATAAGTGCAAATACAAAGAAAGCACAATAATACCTTTACTTACGTCGGAGTTTGCAAAGACTTGACATGACAACTAAAACTTTGACAAACTTCTATAGATGTATGGTGGAAAATATATTGACTGGCTACATCACAGCCTAGTATGGAAGCACCAATACCTTTGAACAGAAAATCCTACAAAAAGTTGTCAATACAGCTCTGTCCATCACGGGTAAATCCCTTCCCACCATTGAGCACACCTACACAAATCACTGTGGCAGGAAAAGCAGCATTCATCATCAGGGATGCCCACCACTAATTGACTTACTTTCAAGGACTCTTCATCTCACGTCCTTGATACCTATTGCTTATTTATTTATTTATTTGTTTGTTATTGCATAGTTTGTTGCCTTTTGCACAAAGGTTGTCCGCCCAGTTGGTGCTTTTCTTTGCATTGTTTCTATTATAGCAGTGAGAGACGGGAGTATTAAAGAATTTTTCAGGAACATATTTTTCTCTTTACACTGTGCTGGCAGAGGAAATGATGCAATCAGGCACAATGACTACATTTATGTGGTGTTTGGACAGACATTCAAATAAGCAAGGGCGAGCTGGAGATTGATTAGTGTAGGAAGATATAAAATGAAAATTAGTGCAAAATGGTCAACATAGACAATGTTGCTGTGTTGTTTGGCTGGGATTATGATTTAGAACTGATAGCAGAGCTGGCAGGATATCTGCCAGTGTACTCACTCCTAATGGGAAGGAACAGAAAAATGCTTAATCTTCCTGAATCACTCACAATAACAAATTCTAGACTTAAGATATAGCTGAAATGGCAAATTTCTTGAGAAATCAGCACCAATTACTGTAACCATTGTGACTGATTAACAATGAATTCAATTCCATCTTTGCTCATTTCACAAATCCTTCCACATTGCACCTAAGTAATTAAAGGGGAAAAGCAAACATTATCAACTTGGGCAAAAAAAAATTCAAACATGGACACAAGTCAAAAACAAAATGCAATGTGAAAGATAATGAAGCCTGCAGAAACAGTTGCACTGAAGGTCAAGACAGGTACAGGAGGGATGTGAATGCAATGTAGAGTCATAAAACACTACAGTACTGAAACAGACCTTCAGCCCATTTAGTCTGTGCCTAGTCCTACCTACCTGCAAATGGGCAGTACCCCCCCATCCATGTTGTCATAAGTTGGGTGTTGAATCAGGACCCAACTGCAGGACACAGACACTTGAGTCCCGGAAACAGGACGAGATGGAACCCAAGGACGGGACGGGATGCAGTCTGGGCAGGGGAAGCAGGACCAGGACGAGGGACTGGGAACAAGGAGCCTGGGGTGGAGTCCGAGCCCGAGACTGGACAAGGACCCAGAGCTTGGGTCTTGCTTCAGACACGGACCACCAAACCCAGGCGAGGACATGATGAGGCTTGGCTAGGGACTAGGGGTCTTGAGGCTTGGGTCGAGGCTTGAAGCTGGAGGCTGCAGGTTTGGGTCAAGGCTTGGGGAACTCAGAGGCAGACTAGGAAATGTACATCAACATGGAACTGGGGCTTATCCTCCGACAAGCCAGGACTCATCTTTAACAAGGTGCTGACATGAGACGGGACAGTACACAGACATAGAGCCAGGACTTATCTACCGACAGGCCAGGACTCATCTATAACTCCACACCAAGGTGGGGCAGGACCATCCATTGGGTAACAACAGAACAGCCCACGGAGGCAAGGGCAAGACAAGACAGATCCCCCCACAGGGCAACAGCAGAACAGCCAGACTTACCCCACAGGGGCAAGGACAGGAAGAGACAAACACCAAGGAATGACAGACAGTTCCACCTCTGCACCGGGGTAGCTCCGAGTAGCTGCTACAGCTGGTAACTTTGGCTGGCTACAGAAACAACCAGATCTCTACCTAGCTCAGAGTGGCTACGTGATATTATGTCTTATTTAAAGTTAGAAAAGATCTGCTGCTCGGTCTTGAATTCGGAACAATCTTTTTTATGATATCTGGGGACCTTTCCTAAATTACTTTTCCAATTTATAAAGTTTTACAGTGCACAGACTTTCATGTATATTTTTATCTTCTCTTCTTAAGCAAATATGTTTTTTTTCTAATTATCCATTGTCATCCATCAGCTTTTTTCTTTGGTAGTTGGTAGGGGGTTGACTTTATTTATATAATTTTTTTTATGATGTATGAAATTTTTAAATATTTAAATTTTTGATTACAGAGTGGTATACCTTTGTGTTATGCTATACCATTTTGATCAATTTTATTACAATATATGAATGTACACAAGTTATGTTGAGATGTATCTATGTGTTGCACTCTGTAAATCTTGTTTTTTCTTCTGAAGAACAATATTGTAAGAAAGAAAGCTCAGAGTGGCTGACAGCCACCCAGCTGGCCCAGGAAACAGCTGAATCCATACCACAATGACCACTCCAACTACTACCAGCAAGGCTCCCAGAAGCCATGGTTCTCCAACACAGCCCCAAGGAAGGCAAGAGTCCATTCTAGCCTTCCACCAGCCACCTGTGCCATGAGCATCTTGACAAGACAACCCCCAACCACACTCAATACCAGGGCCACTTATATTCCCAGTTCCAATATGAGCCTCAGGTGTTTCTAGTTAAGTTCAACCGCAGCAAAGGACCGCCGGAAAACCCGGAGTCCGGTGTCCGTGGACCGGACCACAGACTTCAAACTGAACCACCGCACATGTATTATTCCAAATTTCTCTTAAATATTGAAATCAAATCAGCATCCACCACTTCCACTGGCAGCTAATACCACACTCACACCATCCTCTGAGTGAAGAGGTTTCCACTCAGTTTCCCCTTAAACATTTCACATTTCGCCCATAACCAATACCCTCTAATTCTAGTCTCACCGAACCTCAGTGGAAAAGGCTTGCTTACATTTATCCTATCTATGCTCCCCATTATTTTAAATAACTTCATCAAATCTTCCCTCATTCTTCTGCACTCTGGGGCAGCCCTTTTTGTTCTGCAGTTCTTCCAGGTGGTTTTCAATGAGACTCAAGGCTTTCTGATATCCTTCCTCACACTCAAACCCAAGCAGCAGCGGAAATGTTTCAAAATTTCATTTTGCAGCATGAATTTTCCAAAGATTCTGTTTTCTTTTAAATCCAAGAATCTTTTTACTTGAATTCAAAACATTTTCTCCAGTGCCTTGCAGAGGCTTGTTCAAGTGGTCCACATGATGAAAAATGTCTGTTATGTAGGTAAGTTTCTGCAGCCATTCTTCATCTTCAAAGCACTCAGCAAAATCTGGCCGACTATATCCTTGAAAGTACTCCTGAAGTTCACCCCTCAGCTCAAACACCCTGGTGTGAACTCTTTCTCTGCTAAGCCACAGGATTTATTTATGTAGCAGGAGATCCATGTGATCTTTCTCCAGGTTTTCACACTGTTTTTAAACGTAAAACTGCAAGACCATAAGATATGGGAGCAGATTTAGGCCATTCAGCCTGTCAAGTCTGCTTCAGCATTCCATCATAGCTGATCCTGGATCCCACTCAATCCCACACTCCTGTGTTCTTGTCATAACCTTTGATTCCCTGACCAATCAGGAAACTATAATTTTTTGTTTTAAATAGACCAACGGTCTTGTCCTCCAGAGCTGCCTGTGGCAGAGCATTCCACATATTCACTACTGTCAGACTCAAAACATTCCTCCTTACCTCTGTTCTAAAGGATCACCCCTCAATTTTGAAGTTGTGGACACCATAGGAAACATCCTCTCCACATTCACCTTACCTGGTCCTTTCAACATTCGGTAGGTTTCAATGAGATCCCCCACCCCCCCACCCCCCGCATTCTTCTAAATTGCAGTGAGTACAGGCCCAAATCTTGTTCCTCATGTGTTAACCTCTTCATCCTTGGAATTATCCTGCTAAACCTCCTCTGGACTCTCTCTGATGAGCACACATCCTTTGTGAGATATGAGGCTCAAAACCATTGACAATACTCCAACTCTGGCCTGACTATCATCTTATAAAGCCTCAGCATTATCACTTTGTTTTTATATTCTATTTACTTGAAATGAATGCCAACATTGCATTGGCCTTCTTTACCACAGAGTCAACCTGTAAATAAATCTTTTGGGAGTCTTTCACGAGGACTCCTAAGTCACTTTGCACCTCTGATGTTTGAAATTTCTCCCTACTTAGATAACAGTCTGCACTTTTGTTCCTTTTACCAAAAGGAATTATTGTACATTTCCCAGCACTGTATTGCCACTTTTTTGTCCATTCTTCCAATTTGTCTGGTCCTGCTGCAATCACATTGCTTTCTCAGTACTACCAACTCATTCACCTATCTTCATATCATCTGCAAACTTTGCCACAAAGCCATCAATTATATTACCTAAATCATTGACAAACAATGTGAAAAGTAATGGTCACAATACTGACCCCTAACGAACACCACTAGTCACTGGTCCCACTTGCTGTCTCCTGCCTGTCAGTCATTCCTCTATCAATGCCAGTATCTTTCCTGTAAACCCATAGAATTTTATATTGTTACGATTCCTCATGTGTGGCACCTTATCAAATGCCTTCAGAAAATCCAAGTAATTGACATCCACTGCCTCTCCTTTGTTCACCCTGCTTGTTAATTCCTTGAAGAATTCTAACAGATTTGTCAGGCAAGATTTCCCTTTGAAAAGTCATGCTGACTTTAGCTTATTTTATCATTAGTCTCAAATACTCCGAAACCTCATCCTTAATAATGGACTCCAACATTCTCCCAACCACTGAGTTTAGGGTAACTTGTCTATAATTTCCTTTCTTTTTCTTTCCTTCCTTCTTAAATAGTGGAGTGGCATCTGCAATTTTCCAGACCTCTGGAAGCATGCCAGCATCAACTGATTCCTTAAAGATCATGACCAATGTATCTGCTGTCTCTTCAGTAACCTCTTTCAGAACGCTGGGACGCAGTCCATCTGGTCCAAGTGACAGATCCACTTTAAGACCTTTCAGTTTTCCTAGTATTTTTTCCTTTGTGATAGCAATGGCACTCACTCCAGCTCCCTGACACTCATGGATCTCCGGAACACTGCTAGCATCTTCCGCAGAGAAAGCTGATGCAATGTACTTAGTAATTTCATCCGCCATTTCTTTATCCCCCATTACTACCTCACTAGTATCATTTTCCAGTGGTTTGATACCAACTTTCACCTCTCTTTTACTCTTTAGATAACTGAAAAAAAAGGCTCAGTATCATGCTTTATATTATTGACTAGTTTTCCCTCATTTTTCATCTGTTTCCCTCTTATGGCTTTTTAAGTTGCCTTTTGCTGGATTTTAAAAACTTCCCAATACTCCAACTTCCCACTTACTTTTGCACTTTGGCTTTTATGCAATCCTTGATTTCCTTGGTCAGCCGCAGTTGCCTACCCCTGCCATTTGAGAATAACTTCTTCTGTGGGACATGACTAATCTGCAAGTTGTGAACTGTCCCCAGAAACTTCAGTCACCTCTACTTCACTCTCATCCCCACCTCAAGTGAACTGGTCTTTGTTTAATAAAGTTAACCATTTGTATAACATCATCTAGTATTTTTATCATTTCATCTCCTAGAATTTTTGACATCACCACCTTTGTGAAGAAAGCAGTGTGTTGTGAAAAAGTCAATATTTTATTTTTTTTTACAAGAGAAACACACCTCTCATAGAGCCCACCATTGATGGGACACCATCAGCACAGATGCCACACAGTTCTTCCAGTACAGTCCTTTTGTTTCCAGATATAAAGGCAGAATAGTCTTGGCCTTCGCTTGCTTCGGGCAGCTCTTTGCAACAGAAAAAGTTTTCTTGAATTTCACCATCATTTACAAATCTTACAAATGTTACAACATAACATTTATTGGCAAAATCTGTTGACTCATTAACCTGGATAAAGAAGCTGTTGTTTTTCAGTTTATCACACAAAACCTCTTCAGTACTATCTGACATATCATCAATATGCTGACAACATACTGTTTGACAATGGAACCTTTTCAACCTCTTACACTGCATGATGTCCTAGCATTTTACATGCTGGCATTATTAGGTTCTTACCAATTGTATGACTTTTCCTTTTCTGGGTAATAAGTTCAGCTACTAAATAATTTGCTTCCCGAATCCTTTTACTGACCGTGACTTTAGTATCAAAAGTGTTGCTCTTTTTTGTGAATCCAACAGCTGTTTAAAATAATCAGCACTTTTATGTGTCATATGGCTATGATTTGTAGTTAAGTATCTTTTCAATTTTGCTGGAGCCATTGCTGTATTTGTAAGTCATTTGCCACAGACTAGGCACAATGGAATAGGACAACTTGGATCTCCAGTCCATATAAAATCCATTGAGAAGTAAATTCCATTGTAAAGATGGACTTTGTATGTCTGTTGTTGCACTAGTGCAGTGAAATGGCTCAAAAGATTGTAATTCTTCACCAGAATTAATCAGAATTGTCCGTAGGCCTAAGCCTAGAATCCTCCTCTTCTATCTCACACCTCCACTTCAAAAATCACCACACTGGACTGTCAGGTATGTCTATAAATCACAGGGGTTAATAAAACATAAAAAAGACGGCATAGTAAATAACTAAACAAGAAAACTGCAAAAAATATGAAAACTTGGAGAGGGAGTGATTAATGTCACAACCCAAGTTGGGTGAGTCAATTCAATACTTGGGAAACACATTTCATGCTCCTCATCAGCCAGCTGTCCTCCCCTCTGTGCAATACAGCTCTCAGCATTTATCAATGACCTCTCCTATCTCGTGTCAAAAACTGAGGATGGACTCAACCAAACAAACATGGCTGAGAGACCTCTAATGAGATTGCTAACTAGGCTTCTCTGTCACTACCCAATACTTCAAAAGGCTGATGTTTATTTTTTTAATCTCAATCCCTCACAGAATCCTGGGGTTCTGCAAAAGTGCAGTTGAGTGCAACTGCTCTAGAGAATAAAGTCTTAACCTTTTCATCCTTTCTCTTTAACTCAGGTCCTGAAGCCCTGGTAACATTCTTGTAAATTTCCTAGCACTCTTTCAGTCATATTGATATCTTTCCTGTAGGTTGGTGACCAGAACTGTACACAGCTGCTTCGCTAGGATGTTACCTGCGATGGATCATCCAGCTATGGATAGTCTAGGTTGGTTATCAAAGTCAATTTATTATCAAAGTACGTATATATAACTATATACTACTTCTAGATTCATTTTCTTGCAGGCCTTTACAGGAAAAAAAATCCAATTGAACATGAGAAACTATACATAAACAAAGACTGATGAACAACCAATATGAAAAATATGTACAAATAAATATAATAAATAATATTGAGAGCACAAGTCGTAGAGTCCTTGAAAGTGATTCTGTAGGTTTTAGAATCCGTTCAGAGTTGAAGTGTGTTTCAAGAACCTAATGATTATAGGGTGGTAACCACTTCTGAGCCTAGTGCTAAGCCACCTGAGGTTCCTTTATCTCCTGCTCAATGGTAGTAGTGAGAGGAGAGTAGGACCTGGATGGTCCGAATCTTTAATGGTGGATGTTGCTTCCTTGTGGCAGCACTCTTTGTAAATGTGCTCTATGGCGCTCAGAGCAGAGAATGCTGAGGGGACTGTAGAAGAAACATAAAATTAGAGGGGGGCATGGATAAGGAAGGTAATAGCAGTGGTGTCTTTAACCAGAAGGCATAGAGTTAGTACAGAGATATTCAGTGAATGGTATATACACGGTGCAGTGTATTATGATTCAATGACTTATTAACTTTTGAAGTAAATTATCAGCAAGATTATTGAAATAAGCAGTGTAACTGATTTTGTGTGCTTCTAGGTAAGTGAAATGATTGCAAAATTAGTGAGAAATAAAGTAAGTGAATATGATGCAAGAAGGAGTGACAGGCTAGATTCCCCCAAGTTCTTTCATGATTCCTGGATATTCTGTCATTCTCTGTTTCCTTAAAACAATTGAAACCAAAGGGAAACAATAATGAAATAAACTTATGAGAATTATAATTACATACTTGTGTTAACTTATTGGCACTTTAAAATTTAAGATCCACCTTTGAACTGTCATAACATGCTATATATCTACAGAGTTTAATAGGTTATAAAAAATTAATGGCTGCTGTGGCAAAACCATCACAGACACCAGCCTTTGTGTTTGGTCAGCATGTAATGGATATTTGATAGAAAATAACCTCCTACTTGTCAAAGCATATCATGATACACTTCCTGATACATTTGAAATAATTTGATCTGTAAAGGATAATCTAAAATTAGATGACATTCTTTATCCTGTTGTTGAAGCACTGAAGAGTGAAGAAGGTGACTATTAACACAAGAACATTTTGATCGGGTGTCCTTCTGATCCCGGAACAATGTAATTACTCATTGTTTGGAATTTTGATTTACAATGAAGTATTTAAAGTTAGTTCAAAGGTGCTGACCTGGAACTTATGGGTACAATCACCTTGCTTGTTTTGGTAGTGGTCATCCAAATGTTGATCTTGCCTCACTGGAATCAGAAAGGCTTACTTTGATTGCTCCAAATTCCCTGAAGATGACCAATGAGTCCCCAAGCCATGACCCAGTTTTCTCCAATGCAAAAGAGTGATGAGATCACCAGATCAAGCAACCCCCCCAGCAAGCTCAAAACAATTGATATCCGACATATACCCACCCTTTTATTCCCCAAGTCCTACATTTTTGGCTGTCAGAATCTTTCAATATTTCTGTACATTTTTTACATTAAAGGTGGAATAAAACTTTATGACATTTCTAAAATAATTAGAAAAAAATAAAATGTAAATCAGGGAAAAAAAAACTAATTAAAAAATTAAGTAATCTACAAATTAAAAAGGATGTCACAAATATCTTCCCCTTTTAAGCCCATAGATCACAAGTCCACTGAAATAAATGGGACATCAGGCATTCCTCAGTATCAAAAGGAAGCTTTATAGATTGAAGTATTGTCATACTCAAACAGACTTTTTTGGACTTTATGGGTACTGTACCCAGAAATTGGCTTACTAAGCTCAGACAGTGGGTTGAGATTTCATTGGCATTTTGATTGGCATCTCCCTAGAGCGAAGGGTTTAGATGGGGTGGAGTTTGTTAGCTGCGTTCGGGAAGGTTTCTTGATAAAAAATATAGATAAGCCTACAACAGGAGAGGCTGTACTTGATCTGGTATTGGGAAATGAACCTGGTCATGTGTCAAATCTCTCATTGGATAGCATTTTGGAGATAGTGATCATTATTCTATCTCCTTTACAATAGCATTGGAGAGAGATAGGAACAGACAAGCTAGAAAAGCATTTAATTGGAGTAAAGGGAATTATGAGGTTATCAGGTAGGAAATTGGAAACAGATGTTCTCAGGTAAAAGTACAGAAGAAATGTTGCAAATATTCGGGGATATTTGTGTTGAGTTCTGTATAGGTACGTTCCAATGAGACAGGGAAGTTATGGTAGGGTACAGGAACTGTGGTTTAAAAAGACTGTAATAAATCTAGTTAAGAAGAAAATAAAAGCTTACAAAAGGTTCAGAGAGCTGGATAATATTAGAGATCTAGAAGATTCTAAGGCTAATAGGAAGGAGCTTAAGAAGGAAATTAGGAGAGCCAGAAGGGGCCATGAGAAGGCCTTGGCGGGCAGAATTAAGGAAAACTCCAAGGCATTCTACAAATATGTGAAGAGCAAGAGGAAAAGATGTGAAAGAATAGGACCTGTCAAGTGTGACAATGGAAAAATGGGTATGGAACCGAAGGAAATTGCAGAGGTACTTAATGAATACTGTACTTCAGTACTCATTATGGAAAAGGATCTTAATAATTGTAGTGATGACTTGCAGCAGACTGAAAAGCTTGAGCATGTAGATATTAAGAAAGAGGATGTCCTGGAGCTTATCAAGTTAGATAAGTCATCGGGACTTGCCGAAATGTAGCCCAGGCTACTGCAGGAGGCAAGAGAGGAGATTGCTGAGCCTCTGGCAATGATCTTTGCATCATCAATGGGGATGGAAGAGATCCAGAGGATTGGAGGATTGTGAATGTTGTTCCTTTATTCAAGAAAGGAAGTAGAGATAGCCCAGGAAATTATAGAGCAGAGAGTCTTACCTCAGTGGTGTGTAATTTGATGGAGAAGATCCTGAGAGGCAGGTTTTTCTGAACATTTGAAGAGGTATAATATGATTAGGAATAGTCAGCATGGCGTTTTATAGGACAGGTCATGCCTTACGAGCCTGATTGAATTTTTTGAGGATATGACTAAACACACTGATGAAGGAAGAGCAGTAGGTGTAGTGTACATGGATTTCAGCAAGGCATGTGGTAAGATTTTCCCATGCAAGGCTTATTGAGAAAGTAAGGACGAATGGGATCCAAAGGGACATTGCTTTGTGGATCCAGAACTGGCTTGCCCACAGAAGGCAAAGAGTGGTTGTCGACGGGTCATATTCTGCATGGAGGTCGGTCACCAGTGGAGTGCCTCAGGGATCTGTTCTGGAAACCTTACTCTTTGTGATTTTTATAAATGACCTGGATGAGGAAGTGGAGGGATGGGTTAGTAAGTTTGCTGATGACACAAAGGTTGGAGGTGTTGTGGATAGTGTGGAGGGCTGTCAGAGGTTAGAGTGGGACATTTAAAAGTTGCAAACTGAGCTGAGAAGTGGCAGATGGAGTTCAACCCAGATAAGTATTAAGTGGTTCATTTTTGTAGGTCAAATATGATGGCAGAATATAGTATTAATGGTGAGACTCTTGATAGTGTGGAGCATCAGAGGAATCTTGGGGTCCAAGTCCATAGGACGCTCAAAGCAGCTGCGCAGGTTGACTCTGTGTTAAGAAGGTGTATGGTGTATTGGCTTTTATCAATCGTGGAATTGAAATTAGGAGCCTAGACGTAATGTTGCAGCGATGTAGAACCCTGGTCAGTCCTCACTTGGAGTACTGTGCTCAGTTTTGGTCGCCTCACTACAGGAAGGATGTGGAAACCATAGAAAGGGTGCAGAGGAGATTTACAAGGATGTTGCCTGGATTGGGGAGCATACCTTATGAGAATAGGTTGAGTGAACTTGGCCTTTTCTCCCTGGAGCAAAGGATGTTGAGAGGTGACCTGATAGAGGTGTACAAGATGATGAGAGGCATTGGTCGTGTGGATAGTCAGAGGCTTTTACCCAGGGCTGAAATGGTTGCCGCAAGAGGACACAGGTTTAAGGTGCTGGGAAGTAGGTACAGAGGAGATGTCAGGGTAATTTTTTTACTTAGAGAGTGGTGAGTGCATGGAATGGGCTGCCAGCAATGGTGGTGGAAGCGGATATGAGAGGGTCTTTTAAGAAGCTTTTAGATTGGTACATCGAGCTTAGTAAAATAAAGGGCTATAGGTAAGCCTAGTAATTTCTAAGGTCGTGAGATGTTTGGCACAACTTTGTGGGATGTAGGGCCTGTATTGTGCTGTAAATTTTCTATGTTTCTATGAGATTTCTACAATCATGTATTAGCTGTGAAGTTCAACAGTATTTTCCAGACAAATAGTTAATTCTTGATGAACTAGAGAAAAACAATCTATTGATGTTCTTACTGAATAAAAATTAAAGGAATATTTATTTCAAGCTTCTTTATGCAATAGGTTTATTTTAGCCAAATGTGCAATCTTAATTAATAGATTATAAGTGCCCCTCAAATGTTAGCAGATTTCCTTGAGGAAGACAAGTAACTGGGAGCATTAATTCAAAGAATGTGGTGAATCAATTTTGTAAACATACACACTTGCTAGTAATTCAGTTGAAATGCATTTATGTACAATTGTTCAGGAAAGTTCTGACTGTTGCTGATCATTGGGGTCATACCAGCCAAGTGTCTAGACAAATGTAAGTCTGCCAAAGTTGCTATGAGCAATCGGGAATAATCCCATAGATAATGATGAATTAATTTAGAATTATGCTGACCCTATTTAGATTTCATTCTTTTTAGAGATACAGCACCGTAACAGGCCATTTCAGTGCAACGAGAATGAGCCGTTTCAACTACATCCATATGAGCAATAAGCTGACTCACCCATAAAACCTAGAAGCAGAATTGGGCCATTCTGCCCATCAAGTCTGCTCTGCCATTCCATCCTGGCTGCTTTATTATCCCTCTCAAACCCATTCTCCTGCCTTCTCCCCATAACTGTTGATGTCGTGATAACTTCAGAAACTATCAACCTCCATTTTAAATATACCCAATGACTTGGTCTGCACAGTTGGTCCTAGACTCACCCACGAAAGGAACATTCTCTCCACAACCACCCTATCCAGACCTTTCAAAGTTCAAGAAGATTCAGTGAGATCCCCCCCTCACCCTTCTGAAGTCCAATGAGTACAGACCCTGAGTCATGAAACACTCCTCATATGTTAACCTTTTTACTCCTGGGATCATCCTCATGAACCTCCTCAGGACTCTTTCAAATGCGAGCCCATCCTTCTTTAGATAAAAAGATAAAAACCTGCTCATAATACTCCAAATATGGTCTGACCAATGGATTATAAATCTTCAGTGTTACATCCTTGCTTTTGAATTCCAGTCGTATCGAAAGGATTACTAACACAGCATTTGCATCCTTACCACCAATTCAACTTGTAAGTTAACCTTTAAGGGATCTACAGGACAATCCCTCAGTTCATCTGCATCTCTGATTTTTGAAAGTTCTCCCTATTTACAAAACAGTCTATGGCTTTATTCCTTCTGATAAAGTGCATGAGCAGTCTCTTTACATTATATGCAATCTGCCAGTTTTTTGCCCATTCCCACCATCTATCCAAGTCCTCTGCAGATACCATTTTTCTTCAGCACGAGCTACCCTTCCACCGATTTTTGAATCGTTCACAAACTTGGCCACGAAGCAGTCAATTCCTTTATCCAAATCATTCACATACTATGTGAAAATAAGCAGTCCCAACGCAGACCCCTGTAGCACAATACTAGTCACCGGCAGCCAAACAGAAAATGCCCCACTATCCCACTTTTTGCCTCCTACCTGTCAGCCGCATTTTTATCCATTCTAGTCTAGTTCCTTCCCTGTAGTACTATAAGACAATAAGGTCCAGGAGCAGAATTGGGTCATTTGGCCCATCGAGTCTACTCCACCACTTTATCATGACTGATGCAATTTTTCTCTCAGACCCAATCTCCTGTCTTCTCCCATATACCTTCATGTCCTTACCAATCAAGAATCTATCAACCTCTGCCTTAAATATACATAAAGAATTGGCCTCCACTGTTGCTCGTGGCAAAGAATTCCTGTGATTCATCACTCTCTGGCCAAAAAAATTCCTCATCATTCCCATTCCAAAAGGCTGCCCCTCTATTCAGAGGTGGTGTCCCCTGGCCTTAGATTCTCCCACCATAGGAAACAACCTCTCCACATGCTCTCTATCAAGACCTTTCACCATTTGATAGTTTTCAATGAAGTCCCCTGTCATTCTTCTGAACTTGACTGAATACATGCTCAGAGGCATCAAACGCTCTTCATTTGCAAGCCATTCAATCCTGGAATCATTTTAGTGAGCCTCCTTTGAACCCTTTCCAGTTTCAGCTCATCTTTTCAGAGATAAGGGGACCAAACCTGCTCACAATAATCCAAGTGAGGCCTCACCAGAGCTTTATACAGTTTCAATATTACATCCTTGTTTTTATATTTTAGTCCTCTTCAAATTAATGCAAACATTGCTTTTTACTTCCTCTCCTCAGTCTCAAATTCACTTTAGGGAATCCTGCACATGCACATGGGCTCCCAAGTCTATTTGCACCTCAGTGTTTTGCATTTTCTCTCCATTTAGACAGTAGTCAAGCCTTTAATTACTTCTACCAAATTGAATGACCATACAATTGCTGAGACTGTATTCCATCTGCCATTTTTTTACACATTCTCCTAATCTGTCTAAGTCTTTCTGTATCCTATCTACTTCCTCAAGACTACCTGTCCCACCACCTATCTTCATATCACCTGCAACCTTTGCAACAAAGCCACCAATGCCATCATCAAAATCATTGACATATAATGCAAAAGGAATTGGTCACAACACAGGCCCCTGAGAAAAAACACTAGCACGGGCAGCCTACCAGAAAAGGCTCTCTTTATTCCCACTCTTTGCCTCCTGCCAATCAGCCACTGCTTTATACATGCCAGAATCTTTCCTATAATACCATGTGCTTATAGCTTGTTAAGTAGTCTCATGTCTCAAGAGGAACTTGTCAAAGGCCTTCTGAAAATCTAAATACACAACATCAACTGATTCTCCTTTGTCTATCCTGCTTGTTATTTCTTCAAAGAATTCCAAAGATTTGTGAAGCAACATTTTCCCTTGAGGAAACTATGTTGACTATGGCCTATTTTATCATATGCCTCCAAGTACCCTGAGACCTCATTATTAATAATTAAATTCAACATCTTTCAAACTACAGAGTTTAGAGTAACTGGTATACAATTTCTTTTCTTCTGCCTCTCTCTTCTTGAAGAGTGAAATGACATTTAAAAGAATTTTCCAGTCTACTGGAACCATTCCAGAATCCAGTGATTCTTGAGAGATGCCTCCACAATCTCTTCATCCAGCTATTTCAGAAATCTAATCCAGGTGATTTATCTATCTTCAGACCCTTCAGTTTCCAAAAAAACGCATCTTTCTTATTATGGTACCTTCACAAACTTTATGACTCCTGACACCTGGGAATTCCACCATACTGCTAGTATCTTCCACCATGAAGACTGATGCAAAATACCTAATCAGTCCATCTGCCATTTCATTGTTCCTCATTACTTCCTCTCCAGCATCCAGCATTGTTTTTCAGTTGTCCAGTTTCCATTCTTGCCTCTCTTTTACACTTTATGTATCGGAGGAATCTTTTGGTAACTTCTTTAACATTATTAGCTTGCTTACTTTTGTATTCCATCTTTACCTTCTTAATGACTTTTTAGTTGCCTTCCGTTGGTTTTTGAAAGCTTCCCAATCATTTACCGGTAACTTCCCACTGTTTTGCTCTATTGTATAACATCTCTTTGACATTTATGTTGGCTTTCACTTCTCTTATTATCCACCATTGTGTATCTTTCCATTAGAGTACTTCTACCTCTTTGGGATGTATATATTCTGTACCTTCTGAATTGCTTCCAAAAATTCCAGTCATTGCTGCTGTGCTATTATCCCTGCTAATGTTCTTTTCCAATCAATTTTGGCCAACTCCACTCTCATGCCTCTGTAATTCCCTTTACTCTACTGTAATACTAATATATCTGACTTCAGATTTTTATCAAATTTCAGGGTGAATTCTATCATATTATGATCATTTGCCCCTCAGAGTTATTCTACCTAAACTTTCTAATCAATTCTGATACATTGAACAACACCCAATCCAGAATAGTTGGTCCTCTAGTAGGCTTAATCACGAGCTGCTCTAAAAATCCATCTCATAGGCACTCTAGAAATTCACCCTTGTGTAATGCAGCACCAACTTGATTTTCCCAATGTACCTGCATATTGAAGTACACCATGACAAATGCAACTTTGCCCTTTTGACATGCATTTTCTATCTCCCATTGTAATTTGTAGGCTATGTCCTTATTCCTGCTTGGGGGTCTGTATACAACTCCCATCAGGGAGTTTTTTTTACCCTTGCAGTTCCTTAGTTCAATTCACAATGTTTCAACATCTTCCAATCCTCTGTCCGCTCTTTATAATGATTTGATTTCGTTTTTTACCAACAGAGCAACGCCACCCCTTTCGTTTTTCTGCTTATCCTTTCAATACAAAGTGTATCTTTGGAAATTAAACTCCCAGCAATAATATTTCAGCCATGATTCAATGATTCAGTAATACCATGGGAGACTATCTTGTTAAGCAACCTCATACGCATCAACTCATCAAAGGCCTTCTGGAAATCTAAATAAACAACATCCACTATTCTCTTTTATCTATCCTGCCTGAATTCTAACAGACTTGCCAGGCAAGATTTTCCCCTTTAGAAAACCGTGCTTACTTTGACTTACTTTATCATGTGCCTCCAAGTACCCCAAAATCTCATCCTTAATAATGGATTCCAACATCCTCCTAACCAATGAAGTCCAGCGAACTGATCTATAATTTCCTTTCTTCTGTCTTCCTCCCTTCTTGAAGAGTGAAGCAACATTTTCCATTTCCCAATCCTCTGAAATCATTCCAGAACCTCGTGATTGTTGAAAGAACAATGCCTCCACAGTATCTTCAGCTACCTCTTTCAAAACTCTGTGGTATAGTCCAGCTGCTCTAGGTAACTTTTCTACCTTCACTTTTTGATTTCTCAATCACCTTTTCCTAATAGCAAAAACACTCACTTTTGCCTTCTGACAACTTCACAATTCTGGTGTTCTGCTAGTGTCTTCCACTGCAAAGAGTGATGCAAAATACTTATTCAGTTCATCCACCATTTCTTTATCCCCCATTGCTACCTCTGCAGTGTCATTTTCCTTGGTCTAATATCCACTCTTGCCTTTCTGAAAAATCTTTTTGTATTCTCCTTTATATTATTGACTAGCCTACATTCACATTTCATCTTTTCTCTCTTCATGTCTTTGTTAGCTGCTTACTGTTGGTTTTTAACACCTGCCCAATCCTCTACCTTCCCATCACAGCTTCACTTTAAATGACTTCTTCACTTTTGGGATGTACCTTTCTGGGGGATGAATTTCCCGCAGAAACACACAACATTGCTGCCTGTTGTCATCCATGCTAGTGTCCCCTTCCAATCAACTTCGGCCAGCTCCTCTCTCATGCCTCTGTAGTTCCTTTTACTCCACTGTAATACTGATGTATCCAATTTTATCTTCTCCTTCTCAATCTGCAGAATGGATCTATCATATTGTGATCACTGCCTCTTAAGGGTTCCTTTACCATAAGCTTCCTAATCAAATCTTGTCATTACACAAACAACACCCAATCCCCTAGTGGGCTGAACCACAAGCTACTCTCAAATGCCAGATAACATTCTATAAATTCCCTCTTTTGGGAACCAGAACCAGCTGGATTTTCCCAATCTACAATACCTACTTATTAAAATCCGCCATAATTATCACAACATTGCCCTTCTTACGTGCCTTTTCTATCTCACATTGTAAATTGTAGCCCATACCCTAGCTACTGCTTTGAGGCCTGAATATAACTCTTGTCACAGTCTTTTTTCACTCTTGCAGTTTCTTAACTCTACCCACAAGGATTCTACAACTTCCAATTCTATGTCACCTCTTTCTAAGGGTTTGAGTTTTATATTTTGAAATAGAACCAACTCACTATTACACTTTAACTCATCCCACAGCCTGCAATTTTCCCCTGTCGGCTCCCTGTCCTTCCTCACATATATGTTTTTGAAATGTGGGAGGAAACTGGAGCACCCAGAGGAAACCCATGCAGTGTAAGGGAGAGCATATAAATTCCTTACAGACTGTGGCAGGAATTGGACCTGTGTCATTGGTGCTGTAAACCCTTATTGTCACTCTATCATGTCATCCGCTAATGGAGAAGCAATCCGCAATGAAATATTTACCATTTTGTTACATGCAGTGAGTGGTGAAAAGAACCATCCTGACTGTGTATTTAACAATATCCTGTCGTTAAATATGTTATGCCTTATCCTTTAAACATTGTTTCTAAGTTACAAAAAAATGGTAAAATTTGAGAAAATGCAGAAAGTATTGACAGGTCTGTGTTGGTCAGACATCATCTGTGGAAATAAAAACAGAGTCGATGTTTCCTTCTTCCCCTCTCTTCACAGATGCTGCCTGACTTGTTGAATATTTCCAACATTTCTGCCTTTATTTCTAAGTTACAGCTTGTGTCAGTGCTGTGACCTTCTGAAAAGCTTCCCAAGCCACAGCTGTTAACATTCTGTAGGGTTTGGTATGCATTTACCTGTTTACCATTGTCAAAGAGCAATTAATGATCCCTTTTAATAAAATATGAGTTAGTATAGGCAATGAAATTGATCTTTCTCTCCAACTATATGTCCTTTACTGCTTGGCTGGAATCCAGATTCCATCCTTCTTTTCCATCTTAAGCTCAAACCAGTCTTCAATCGTCCTGTTCACTTTTATTTTTGTCTCCTTATATCACGTTTGCCCTACAGTCTCATATTACAATGAAGTAACCAGTTCGGGGGGGGGGGGGCAGTGGTGGGGAGGCATATTAATCCAATAACGGTATATGCAATATTTCTCAATTCCAGTTAAAAAAGAACACAAAACAGAGTTCACACTGACGAAAGACAGCCCATCTAAGCTGATTTATAATAATTTTAATGATTCTTCAAATTTGCCCAGTAGAATGTCTTACAGAATGAAGAACAACATGTTCTGATTCCCTGAAATGTTAAACATTAGTTTTTCTTCAGTGAACAGTCTTAATATTTGACTACCGTCTCCCTTGCCATTTCTTTAAACTTCTTTTAGACAGATATATACTCCACGTCGGCTTGTCTAGACAGTAATTGAAACAGGAAAACCTAGGTTAAACAACTCGGACACTTGCAACTCCCAGGCTAAGTAGTCTAAGTTCATAATTCAACAGGGAAGATAGTATTATGAGTGATTTTTTTTTTTAGCTAAGGATAAGGGTTCAGTAACTAGATATACAGAGCATCAGGGATAAAATGATCCGAGCTACATTCTCTGCAGTACAGCAGAAGAACACAAAAAAGAAAACCACTAAAAATCCCTCAATCCTGCATTGTTTAATATGATTACTAATGACTCACTCAAGCCCTCATCCATGCCACATTCCCATAGCCCTCAGTATCACAATTATTCTAAAATTTGCCTATAAGGCCATAAGAATTAGGCCACTCTGCCATTGAGTCTGCTCTGCCATTCCATCATGGCTAATTTATTATCACTCCCAACCTCATTCTCCTGTCTTCTGCCTGAAGTCTTTGATGCACTGACTAATCAAGGAACTATCAAGTTCCGTTTTAAATATACTCAATGACTTACCTTACACTACCGCCCGTAGCAGATTCACCACCCTGTTCACTAAAGAAATTCCTTCACATCTCTTAAATGGAAATCCCTCTTTTCTGAGGCTGTACTCTCTGGTCCTAGACTCACCCACTGTCATGGTCCGGTTCATGAGGTCCACGTTCCGGTTCATGGTCCGGTCCATGTTCCTTATTCCAGGATTTCTGGGTTTCCCCGGTTTCTGTTGAGGCAGCTGATTCTTGTTTGGGCTGGCCTCATAAATAGCTTCAGGATTCAGCCTCAGGCAGTTGGATTGTTCCTGTCTTTTTTTTTAAACTTTTTTTATTGCATTTTTAAATGATTACAAAGTATGAAAAAACAATGTATATAACCCATACCCCCTCCCCTTAACTCCTCCCCCCTAACTGCCCTATAGAAAAAAAAGAAAGAAAGAAAGAAAGAAAGAAAGAAAGAAAGAAAGAAAGCCTGGTTATTGGAAGATCTCCACATGCTCCATGGAATTCGTAATAATTTTAATATGTATATTTATTTCTTTCCCCTAATAACCTGTCTTAACCCCTTGTTTGTATCCCTCTCCTCCCACCCCCTCTCTCCCTGGAGCCTTGCCTTATTTGGAACTATCTGTCTGTGTCCATGCATTTGCTAGGTAGGTCTGGCTGTTTTGCTGCTACCTAGTGTTGGGAACTGTCTTATTGTGTTCAGTGTGCTGTGTGATGAGTCCCAGCCCTATGTCCTGTACCCAAGGAGGGGTCCTGGCTCTGTTCTGTGTGATGAGTCCCAGCCCTATGTCCTGTACCCAAGGAGGAGACCCAGCTTGGTGTTTCATGTTCCTGCCTCTCCCTCGGCTCTGTGTTCTCATCATGTCCATGTGCCTTGCCCAGCCCATTGCTGGGATTCCCTCGTCCTGTGCTGAGGTTCCCCTGTTCAGAATTCTCATGTCCAGTCCTGTTGTCTCTCCCTCGACCAAGGCTCTGTGTTCTCGTCATGTCCATGTGCCTTGCCCAGCACAGGAGTACCTTGCCCAGCCCATTGCTGGGATTCCCTCATCCTGTGCTGGGGTTCCCCTTGTCCTGTCCAGGAGTCTCACGTCCAGTCCTGTTGTCTCTCCCTCAACCAAGGCTCTGTGTTCTCGTCAAGTCCATGTGCCTTGCCCAGCCCGGTACTGGGATTCCTTCATCCTGTGCTGGGGTTCACCTTGTCCTGTCCAGGAGTCTCTCGTCCTGTCCTGTGCCTCTCCCCATCCGGTAACCTTGTCATATCCTTGCCTGGTTCTGGGGTCTGAGCCCGAGTCAAGACCCAGCTTCTGGATCCTTGTCCAGTCTCTGGCTCGGAGTCTAAGCCCAGGCTCCTAGTTCCCAGTTCCATATCCTGGTTCCCTATCCAAGTCAAGTCCTAGCCCAGGCCCAGAGTCCATGTCTCGTCCGGGGCCTGTGTTGTGTCCAGCGTCCTTTTACCTCTCTTTCCTTGCTTCCTTCTCATGCCTACTCCTGTTCCAGATATTTCAGTGTCTGTGCCTTGCTTTTGGGTCCACTCCCAACACCCACCCTATGACACCCACTATGAAAAATATTCTCTCCACACATCCATCTTGGCTTTTCAATATTCAATAGGTTTCAATGAGATCTCCAGCAAGTAAAAGCCAGAGCCATTCAACACTCTTCATATGTTAACCCAATCATTCTTGGAATCATCCTTATGAACCTCCTCTGGACCCTCTCCAATGTCAGCACATCTTAGATACGGGCATAAATCTACTCAAGTGTGTTCTGACCAATGCCTTACAAAGCCTCAGCTTCAATCCTTGTTCTTGTATTCTAGTCCTGCTGAAATGAATGCTAACCTTGCATTTGCCTTCCTTCCCACCTACTCAACTTGCAAGTTAACCTAGCAAGTACCTTTGCACCACTGATTTTTGAGTTTACTTCCTATTTAGAATATAGCCTATGCCTTTATTCATTCTACTAAAGTTCATGAACATATACTTTCTTACACTATATCGCATCTGCCAATTCTTTGCCCATTCTCCCACTCTGTACATCCTGCAGATTCCCTGCTTCCTCAACATTACTTGCCCCTCCATCTATCCTTGTGTAATCTGCAAATTTGGCCACAAAGTCATCAATTCTGTCATCCAAATCATTGACATGTAATGTGAAAAGAAGTGGCCCCAGTACCAATTCCTACCTAATACCACTCTTGATTCTTGAAGACTATTACTAATGCCTTCACAATCATTTCACCTAGTTCTTTCAGAACTCTGGGGTGTCGTCCATTTGGTCCGGGTGACTAAGCTACCTTGAGATGTTTCAGTTTCCCTAGATCCTTCTTCATTGTAATACCAACTACACTCACTTCTGCCCCCTGATACTCTTAAATTTATGGCATACTGCTAGTGTCTTCCACAGTGAAGACTCTGACACAAAATACTTATTATGTTTCTCCGTCATTTCCTTATCTGCTATTACTACCTCTCCTGCATCATTTTCCAGCAGTCCCATATTCTCACTCACCTCCCTTTGGATGTGATATACAAATACATTTTGTATATTTGAAAAAAAACTTATGGTATCATTTTTGATGTTATTAGCAGCTAGTGTCCCCTTACAATTAACTTTGGCGAGCTACTCTCTCATGTCTCCATAATTCATTTTATTCCACTGTAATTCTGTTACATCTGACTTTACCTTCTCCCTCTCAAACTGCAGGGTGAATTCTCTCATATTATCATCACTGTCTCCTAAGAGTTCCTTTGCCTTAAGCTCCCCAATCAAATATGATTCATTACATAACACCCAATTCAAAATTGTCGTTCTCCTAGTGGGCTTTAACCTCAGCTGCTCTAAAAAGCCATCTCATAGGCACTGTGAAAATTCCCCCTCTTGGAATCCAGCACCAAACTAATTTTCCCAATCTAACTGCATATAAAAATCCCCCATGACTATCTTAACATGGCCCTTATTACATGTCTTTTTATATTTCCCATTAAAATTTATATTTGACATCCTGGCTACTGTTTGGAAGCCTGCATATAACTCCCATCAGTGTCTTATTGCTCTTGTAGTTTCTTAGCTCCATCCACGAGGATTCTACTCCTTCCAGTCCTATGCCATTTCTTTCTAAAGATTTTTCACTTTTTTTTTACCAACAGAGCTACCCTGACCCCTCTGTCTATCAGTCTATCCCTTCATACAAGGTGCATCCTTGGATGTTAAGCTCCCAACTATGATCTTGTTTCTACGACTCAGTGATGCACACAGTGTCATACCTGCCAGTTTCTAAGGTTATGTTCCTTATTCCTTATACAGCGTGCACTCAAACATAATGACGTTGTGTCATAAATACTATGATGTTTTGGCCATTACAGAGACTTCGATGACTCCAGGGCAGGAATGGCTGCTGAATGAACCAGGCTTTAGATGTTTCACAAAGGACAAGTAGGGAGGCAAAAGAGGTGGGGGAGTGGCACTGCTAATCGGGGACAGTGTCATGGCTGCAAAAAAGGACAAAGTCATGGAGGGATTGTCTACTGAATCATTGTGAGTGAAAGTCAGAAACAGGAAGGGGGCAATAACCCTACTGAGTGTTTTATAGACCACCCCCCCCCATATTGAGTATATTGAGGCATATTGAGTAGCAGATAGCAAGGGAGATTCTGGAATGCTGTGATAATAATAGGGTCGTTGTGATGAGTGTTTTCAACTTTTCTGATATTGACTGACAACTCCTTAAAGCAAGGGGGTTATATGGGTTGAGTGTGTTAGGTGCATTCAGAAAGGTTTCCTGACAGAATATGTAGATAAGCCAACTAGAAGAGAGACGGTACTTGATCTGGTATTAGGAAATGAACCTGGTTAGGTGTCAGATCTCTCAGTGGGAGAGCATTTTGGATGTAGTGATCACAACTCTATCTCCTTTACCATAGAGCTGGAGAGGGATAGGAGCGGAAAATTTGGGATACAAAGGCTGGGGGTGTTATGGATAGTCTGGAGGGCTGTCAGTGGTTACAATGGGACATCGATAGGATGCAGAACTGGGCTGAGAAGTGGCAGATGGGTGTCAAGTCAGATAAGAGTGAAGTGGTTCAATTTGGTAAGTCAAATTTAAAGACAGAATATAATATTAATGGTAATACTCTTGGCAGTATGGAGGATCAGCGAGATCTTGGGGTCCATGTCTATAAGACACTCAAAGCTTTTGCACAGGTTGACAGTGTTGTTAAGAAGGCGTATGCTGTGTTGGCCTTCATCAACCATGGGATTGAATTCAAGAGCTGTAGATTTTCTATGTTCTGTGTTCTATAACACCTTCACCATTTTCAATTTTGACTCTGTTATGCTTCAACTAATCCCATTGACTAACATTGTTGCCCTATCTTCCTGTCCTTCTTCACTATCTCACTACACACTGCATCCACTTGTATATCAATTGCCTTATCACTCCAGTTCCCACCCCCACATCAAATTAGTTTAAACCCTCCCCAACAGCTCTAGCAAACCTGCCCACAAGGATATTGGTCTCCCTTGGGTTCAGGTGTAACCTATCCTTTTTGTACCTTCCCCAGAAGAGGTACAATGATTCAGAAATCTGAAATCCTGTCCCATGCACCATTTTCTCAGCCACTCATTCATCTGTCAGATCATCCTATTCCCCTCCTGACTAGCACATGATACTGTGAGCAATCCAGAGATGACTACTTTGAGGTCCTCCTCTTCAGCAACATCCCTAACTTCCTATACTCACTCCACAGGACATATCAAACAGTAGTAACTCAAGGCCACTGGACTTGTGTTGTCTGGAAGATGTTTCACCACCCATCCAAGAGACTTCTTCAGTTCCTATCCATGGTGGGTAGTCTTCTGACTTATAAACTCTGTTGTTTAAAGGCTTAGCAATCTCATGAGGATCATTAAGGGTCATAGAAGTAATGAGAGGGTATTCGTCTTATCCTTGCATGAATGGAAATGTGAACTGTTGTGGAGATGCCGGGTTAGAGATGTTAGGACTGCATTGTAAGTAGCTGCACTGATGGCATCGTACCACAACTCCTTTGTTCAGGGATGGGTTTTTTTCCCACTTTGAAGAAAATGGCTTCTTTAACCCCTCTTTCAAACCACCTGTCCTGCCTGTCCAAAATGTGCACTTTGTTATCATCAAAGGAGTGTCCCTTGTCCTTTAGGTGCAGAAATACAGCTGAATATTGACCTGAGCTGTTAGCCCTCCCTTGCTGGATCACCGGTTTGTGAAGTGTTTGTTTTATCTCACTGATATACAGAGCTGTGCAGATCTCATCGCACAGGATAGCAATATTGCTCTGTTTATATTTGGGTGTAGTATCCTTGGGGTGGATGAGTTTCTGTCTGAGTGTGTTAGTATGTTTGAAAAGATTTGGTGTTTGTTGAAAATCCATCTGAGCTTCACTTGAACTCCAGCTACATACGGGATGACAATGTTTTTCCACCGCTTTGCTCCTGTCGGGCTGATGTTCCTGCTGGTTTTTGTTGCTGTCTTGATGAAGGCCCAGTCAGGGTAGCGGCAAGCTTTCAAGGCTTCTCTCAAATATTTGTCCTCCTTATCTTTAGTTGTAATGTTAGTGGGCACATTCTCGGCGTGGTGATGTGGTGTTCTGATAACCCCCAATTTATGTTTTAATGGGTGATGGGAGTCAAACCATAGATACTGATCTGTGTGGTTGGTTTCCTGTAAACTTTAGTATCTAGATGTCTTTTTGTTGTGATAAATACTGCAGAGTCTAAAAAGGTCAGTCTATTGTTCTCAATGTCTTCTCGTGTAAATTTAATGTTATCATCCACTGAGTTCATGTATCCTTTGAAGGTTTACACCTCATGGATTTTGATCTTAACCCAGGTGTCATCCACATACCTGAATGAATGACTGGGTGATGTTCCATGGAAGGTGTCCAAGGCTGTCCTTTCTACTTTTTCTATGTATCACTTGGCTACAAAAGGAGACATTAGTGAACCCATGGCACAACTGTCTTTCTGCCTATAGAAGAGATGTTTGTATTTGAAATAGGTAGTCTTGAGACAAAGGTCGAGTAGAGTGCATACCTGATCTGAGTTGAGTGTGGTTCTACTATCTAGGATACTATCCTGACATAGCCATTTTTTAACTATCTTGTTAGCTTGGTGACTCAGGATATGCACAAGGCATCCTTCTCCTTTTATACGTATGTTATTGGTGTCAATGTGCACCACAACCTCTGGCTGCTTACCCTCCTCTTGAGAAACTTCAGCAGCTGCTCTGAGACATCCTGGGACCTAGCACCTGAGAGGCATCACACCATGCTGGCTTCTCTTTCACAGCCACAAGGTCTGCTCCTGTCCCCCAAACTATCGAGTCTCCTATCATTATCACTCTGCCTGATTTACCCTTCTCTCCTGGGCCGCAGAGCCAGCCATAATGCCACTGGCCTGGCTGCTGCTGCTCTGCCCCGACAGGTCATCCACCCCAGCAGTATATCCAAAGGGTCTTTAAATGTTGCTGAGAGGAATAGCCACAGGGAAACTCTGCAGTGAGTGCCTACTCTCTTTGCTTCTCCTTGTGGTCACCCATCTACTATCTGAGCCTATCACTGAGGGTGAATTTAAAAATCACTGAGGATCTCATGTGGTTATACCGACTGTGTGGTGAAAAGAGCTCAACAGTACCTCTTTCACCTCAGATGGTTGAAGAAGTTTGGCATGGGTCCCCAAATCCTAATGACTTACAATGAGCACAATTGAGAACATCGTGACTGGCTGCATCACTGCCTGGTATGGGAACTGCACTTCCCTCAATCGCAGGACTCTTCAGAGAGTGGTGCAGACAGCCCAGCACATCTGTAGATGTGAATTTCCCATTATTCAGGACATTTACAGAGATAGGCACATAAAGAGGGCCCGAAGGATTGTTGGGGATCCAAGTCACCCCAACCACAAACTGTTCCAGCTGCTACCATCCGGGAAACAGTAGCACAGCATAAAAGCCAGGACTAACAGGCTCCTTCCACCAGGCCATCAGACTGATTAATTCACGCTGATACAATTGTATTTATGTTATATTGACTGTTCTGTTGTACATACTATTTATTACAAATTACTATAAATTGCACATTGGATATTTAGATGGAGATGTAAGGTAAAGATGTATGTGGAGGATGTAAGAAATAAAGTCAATTCAATTCAATTTGCTCTGGATGTGACCACCTCAATAAAAGTCTCATCTATGATGGTCCTGAATGCATCCAAGTTCCTTGACCTTGTCAGTCAGGAGTTGAAGTTAGGTATACTTTCCATAGATGTAGTATTGAGGGAAATCATTCAGTATCATGAAATCCCACATCTACCTGAACTACCCCTCTGTCTACACTTGTTATACCTCTAACTTCTCAACCTTCTGTTCTAGCCTACTCCTGTTCTCACCAAAGCCTGACCACTCTAACACTGTCCACACTTGCAATGGCAATTCTGCTTAAACCTCACTGCTTTGTATTGGCCCTTGCTAAGTTATTATCAACCCAAGTAATCTCCTGCTCTGCAGGCAAGTCCTGATAGGCCCCACTGTCTTTTTAAAACTGGTGTGTAATGTCTACAAGGAACTGTTGCCAACTCACTCTGTGACCTCCTGCTCCTCAGATTAAGTCCTGACAGGCCTTGCTTATGGGGTGATGAGTGTAGTTTTCCACTTTGAGTTTTTACAGTCATTTTTCACTAACACTCATCATCTGCTGTTCCTCTGAGGGGTATTTCCATTGGAAGTCAGTGAATGTTAGACTTTATGAACTTATTTCCTTTCTTTTCCAGGGTGGTGTCTCCAAGGGTCTCTCAATGCCACCAGCATCAACTCCACCCTACACTTCCTCATCTATCTGTTGCACTTGGTCACCTTTGAATATATGAGAGAGTTTACACACATAATCTAACAAAACAAAGTTCCATTTCGCCATTATCACTTATGACAGTTCCAAGACATCCACATTGCCTGACCGTTTCATCCTGCTTCCTATTCCGCTAATCACAAGGAAAATTGAAATTACTTTCTGTTTCATTGGCACAAATTCCATTCCCCTCATTGGACACTAGTTCATGCTAAACAAAAAGAATGCAACTCATTTTTATAAAATGAAAGGATACAACACAGATATAGCCCTTTAGCACATTACTCGGTCTATGCTGACCATCGAACTGCCGAATTACATTGCATAGTCCTTGTGTTGCAAAATTGATAGCAAATATACTTCTAGCCCAATAGCTCTCCCATGCCACAACATTTTTAGCTGTAGAAATTGAAACAAAGATTCATATTTGTCATTGGAACTGCATGCATTAATTCCCTTTCCTGGAGCCAAAATTGTCTTGGACCTGCAGATGGCAGCCTAATATTCACTGACTAGTTTTAGATTTTGAGGATTAATTTGAATGTGATGTAATCTATTCAGCTGCTTACTGGAAGTGCTGGTTATGATGTTATTTTTGTTTGCAACAAATATTGAGAGACAAACTGCCATGTTTTTAATTTAATTTGTTTACCTTCCATTGCTGTTGCTTCATCAGTAGTAAATGATGCTGAAAATTTTAAATAATGATCTTAGAATCAGCATTGTTAGGGAGAATTCTGGAGTTAAGTGAATATAGCAGATACGAATTCAAACAAAAGCCAGTTTTCAGTTATTAATGTGTTTTGAAAATTGCAATCAGTAATTTGAAGTTAGAAGTATAACTTTGCAAATAAACAATATTGCCTGTGTAGCACAGACAAAGAGATATAGTTTGCAGATTGGGGACCATGATATATTTGCATACGCATCAGCTAAACATTAAGACGATAGAATGAATCCCAAACAAGAGAAAATCTGCAGATGCCAGAAATCAAAGTAATATGCACAAAATGTGGAAGAATTTAGCAGGCCAGGCAGCATCTATGGAAAAAGGTAAACAGTCAACATTTCGGGCTGAGACCCTTGATCAGAACAGGTAACAATGAAAGGTCTCAGTGTGAAATGTTGACTGTTTACACTTTTCCATTGAAGTTGCCTGGCCTGCTTAGTTCCTCCAGCATTTTGTGTGCATTAGTATCATATAGACAACAGACAGTGTTAACTGGCCTGCATCAAGCAGGGTTTGAGTGTTTAAATAATTTGTACAATTGTAAACAAGTTCAAGGAAACTTGCAGACTGCACTAATACTATCAAGTAGTTCTATCAATAGTTGGGTGTCTGGATCTTTGTTGACAGGTTTATAGAATATTTGTGTTAATTAGTTTCTCCAGGAAAATGTGTTTGAACTTTTAGAGGTGTCTTATCAGTTATAACATGCTTCTACTGTAAATATGTACCTCAAATGAACCATTTGTCAACCCAAAGTATTGAAGTAAATAATGCCATTTTAACTATTAAAACTACATTGAATCACCTAGTTATCTTTGATAGTAACGGTATAAAAATGTGATGTACTTTGAGTTTGTGACCCTCTACCAAGAGTGTGTCCAGAAGAATGTTGGCTTATTATAATGAATAAAGGCTGTTGTATCACCAGCTTCAATGTCTCTCCAGTGACTTTGATCACAGTCACAACAAACAGCATCCAAACAAAGCAAACGTCTGTGGATACAGTTGTGTCAAATCTTAATTATGCATATTAATATCAAATTATAAACTGAAACCAGTGTGAGATCATTAAATTCAGTGAATTAAAATCACTAAAATACAATAATAAATGGATCCCTCAGCAAGACGAAGAGAGATTCCTACTGAATACTAAAGCATCATTATGATTTTTCTGCATGTTTCTGAGAAAATTAAATTTAAAACAATTCCTTACAAGCAAAGGAAAACATAAATTAATCTAGTAAATAATAAATATTAGTCTTCTGATAGGATTCAACAGCAATGAAATGTCCCGCTAAGATGAAAGTGGACTATTAACTAAATAATAATGCACAGCTGGGCCATGCAGATCAACATTCTGCGTTTGTGCCAAAGGAATGCAGACTGTTTGTGAATTCCCACAGAGTCTTATTCTATAACAGCTGAGATGTGAAAATGTACAATGTTGATCTTAATTTTTATCAAAATATTTTATGTGACTAAGGCTTATGATAGTGTAGGGTAATGTATGGATGAAAACATAAAGATAATTCACGAACACTAACATTAAGAAGTTGAGGTTCACTTTATGAAGCCAGTCTAAAGTGATGACATAGTGGTGTGAAGCTTTTTACTGCACTTTATATTCTGGGTTTTGTTAACAATAAAGGAAGTTGTCATGGCTTCCTTTAAACTTAAAATGCCTCTGCTGCTTTATTTACGAAAACCTACACTGCACACATCCTGATGGCATGAACATTGACTTCTCTAACTTCCGTTAATGTCCCTCCTCCCCTTCTTACCCCATCCCTGATATACTTAGTTGTTTTCCTGTTCTCCATCTCCCTCTGGTGTTCCCCTTTCTTTCTCCTGAGGCCTCCCATTCCATGATCCTTTCCTTTCTCCAGCTCTGTATCACTTTTGCCAATCACCTTTCCAGCTCTTAGCTTCATCCCACCCCCTCCAGTCTTCTCCTATTATATCACATTTTCCCCTCCCCCCACTACTTTCAAATCTCTTATCATCTTTCCTTTTGGTTAGTCCTGACGAAGGGTCTCGGCCCGAAGTGTCGACAGCTCTTCTCCCTATAGATGCTGCCTAGCCTGCTGTGTTCTACCAGCATCTTGTGTGTGTTGTTGTTTGAATTTCCAGCATCTGCAGATTTCCTCGTGATAGCACACATCCTGCTTTGTCAACATCCCACAAATGCAATCACCGGTCTTTCCAATCATTAGATCTTAATGATTACATAAATACCTGCTACCATATTTAGACAAAAAGATTGTGGTACCAGCTGATAATTTCTATATACTGTATATTAGTTTATTATGTATACATCTGTGCTGTATTGGATATCCCCATGAACAATCCTTTGCTTTATGTCATTTGAAATTCTTCAGTTAATAAACTATTCCACCTGCCACCTTCCTGTCTCAGCAATTTGGAGACATTTTATTTTAACATACAAATTCAAAGCCACTGTCTGTTATCTGCCCAAACTGCTCTCACAGTTAGCAAGAGAGAAAGGTATAATGGAAAGGTACAAGACAGAGCAATGTGCCCTGTAAATTACTGATGATGCCAGCTTCTTCCTGCACTAAAAATGGATTGCACTACTTGAGTTATTCAGATGTTACCAGACTTCTGAAAGGAAGCTTACCTTGTTGCAAATACACAAAGATCAAGAAAAGCATCCATAAAGGATGATGTTAAATTTTATTTTGAAGCATCTATAATTAAAATAAGGATTCTAGTTGATGTCACTGGATGGCTGTTTAATTATGAATAAAGTGCCCTCCCTACAAGTGACAGGTGGAATTGTTATAATTCTCTTAATTTTCATATTTGATAGCAGCCATTTTCTTAGTAACCATTGTCAATAAGTTTCTGTGGTAAAGCACAAATGTCAATGTTCTTCAGAAAACATGAACTTATGATGTTTTGACATTCAAGTTCTGTATTTGAACAAACGTTAAGGCAAAAAAGCAGGAACGAATTTGCCGTCTCCAGACTTTCAGCATTCCACACCAGAAGTGATCTTTTTGCATGTATCATTTTTTCATTGTAATATTTTAATGCTTAAGATGTGATTGAAATCCATAGCAACCCACTCAGAATGATGAAGGAACTCAGCTGGTCAGGCAGCACTTATGGAAAGGAATAAACATTCAATGTTTCAGGCTGAAACCCTTCATCAGGACATAGTTTAAATTTTATCTACTTTTTCCTGTTATTGAAGTCATTGATTCATTTGTTTCTTGGAAGATTTACCAAACTTGCTCATCTGGGTGCCATCACTTTACAGATCGATAATAACTATACATGTCTGAAACACGGCAAGAATCTCTGTTCTCTAACATTCAGGGGAAATCTAAATCTTTGCGTGTGCATTGTTCCACAGCAGCTTTTAAATGAACAAATGTTTTTTTTTTGTAAAACTCTGTCGGACTTACTCATAATGGTTTATGAAATCATTTAGTGAAAGAATTCATTCCTTCTCCCCCAACTTCCATGTGGATCAGTTCATCTGAGACTTCTGTTTCAATGTACATTTGCACCTAACCATCGCCTTGCAGTCAGGGATTGATGCAGATATATTTTTTGGAAAAATGAGGATGAGCTCTGCCTCAGTTAAACTGTGGCTACGGTAAAGCAAGAACAAACCATGTGAAATCACATCTTAGAGTTTTGTTTGCAAGTATGAACAAAGAATACAATGTTCCAATACACTTCTGACACAAACACAACTAGTGCGTGCAAGTGCACAAATTGGTATGCTGAAAGATGCAGAGAGATCAAAGCCAGAGCTGTTTAAAATTATTAGCATGCAGCTAATTGTATGATCTTGTCCTGAGCAGAAGTTAATAAACATCCTAATAATTTACTTTTGTCTGCAGCACTAAACATCTGCCTCAATAATAAGCCATTCTCAATGAAGACAATTTCTACATGACCATTGTTAGTGAACCAACTTACTCAGAGATCTTCAGCTACCGATTGCCTTGCCACGCTTTTGTAATTGAATTTACTTATCATCGTTGTGCTGTGATTTTCTGCTGAAATGTCCAATGGTCAGGTAATTCATATACCTTGCTGATCTTCAGAATCTAGGTTCAATTCCTGCCACTGCCTGTAAGGAGTCTGCACATTCTTCCCATGACCACGTAGGTTTCCTCTGGGTGCTCCAGTTTCCTCCCACAATCCAAAGAATATCAGTTGGTATGTTAATTGGTCATTGTAAATTGTCCTGTGATTAGGCTAGAGATACACCATTGGTTCAGTTGAGGGAAAGTGTATGTATAGGGGAAAGTAAGATGGTGACTATAACTCTGTATATTTTCAAGTATCTTTGAAAAAGAGAGGAATGAACCAATAATTAATATCTTACATTGGGGTTAAACCACCTTTGTTAACATTAGGGAGGACTAGGCAAAGACAACTTAGGTGTAGTTCCTCACTGGTGAATCGACATCTTCACAGTGGGACCATTCAAAGGGAAAATAGCAAGAGTCCAAGGTCAACAAGGTAACAGCCAAGGGTCCCAAGTACAGAGATGCAAAGATGTTGACAAATATTGAAGGCTGAATAAAGGGATCAAAGGAAGCATGTGAAAGGTATAGGAACTAATATTGGAGGAAGCCTGCTGTGAGTATAAACAGTGCACTTGAAAAAGAAAGATAAGGTCCAGGAATGCTCTCCCCTATTGGTCTATTGCAATATTGCATCAAAAAACTCTCCTGGGCACACCTCAAAAAATTCTGCATCTACTGAACTTTAATACTAAGGCAACCACAGTTAATATTTCAGAAACTGAAATTTCCCAGTTCAATAACACTATTTTATTGTGTCTCAGTGATGTCTGCCTACATATACATTCCTCTATCATCTGTTTACAGCTCCAGCAAAATTAAAATACCATTTTTGTTTCTAATCTTTGCTTACCCTAGGCTAGGCTAGGGTTAAATTGGGGGTTGCTGTTTGGCACAACTCGAAGCGCCGGAAAGGCCTGTTCCACATGATATCTCAATAAGTAAATAAATTGACAAAATTCTTGCTGGTTAAAGAAGGACAAAATATTTGGACCCTTTGCTCAGAGGCTTGGACACATTACACTGTGTAGACAAATTGTTTACCTGTCCTTTGGATGATGAATATCATGGAGACATTAAAGTATGTTGAATCCTACAAGGGTAGGTGACTAGTTGACCCAAGCTGTTGACAGGATCAGAAATCAGCTCCACCCCAGAAGGCATGTGTTGTGAAGCCTGGCTTCAGAGTTCCCCTGCTACTTTTTGTGGAGATATGTGATCTAAACATCGTAAAGAAATCATAGTTGAAGGAAATCAACACGAAGTCTTGACAGGGATAAATCAGTCATTTTAATAATGGAATAGGGCAATTGATAGCTGTTGCCAGCAGCCTAGCCACATCATGAAGAGTATAAATAGAGTAAATTCAAGCAGGCTTTTTCCACTGAGGTTGGGGGAAGACTACACTAGAACTAGAGGTCATGAGTTAAGGATGAAAGGTGAAATACTTAAGGGAATCTTAAGAGGGAACTTCTTCAATCAGAGGGTGGAGAGGGTGTGGACTGAGTTGCCAGCAGTAGTGGTGGACGTGGGTTATTTTCAACATTTAAGAGAAATTTTGATAGGTATATGGATAAGAGGGGTATGGTGGGCTATGGTCCAGGTACAGGTCAGTTCGACATGGACAAGGTGGGCCAAAGGGCCTGATTCTGTATTGTAGTGCTCTATGACTCTATGAGCAAGCCAAATTTAACCAGATCCTCTGTATTCTAATGAAACACAAGCAAAACAGAAGACACCTCCATGTGAATGATGCCCACGTGGCCACAGTTCTGGAAGCCTTGATCCATTAATAGTTCTTCCTAATGCTGCTAGAATGGTTTGAAGTTATCCTTTGTTTCCATCTCAAACTTACTCCACGTGAATGTGATTTCTTCATACATCTGCTGCAAAGGAACGTCACCAGGAATGGTTCTAGCAAGTTCATCAGCTGTGGCTGGAAAGTTGTATCTGAAAGTTTCCTTATTCCAATTTGGCTGTTGCATAAAAAATAATATTCTGTAGTAATTATTATAACTCTATTATTATAATTTTAAGTAGCTATTCAGTATATTACTCCATTATTATCTACTTTCATTTTTATTGTTTAGCCTTCCATGAATATTCACTATCTTGCAAAACCACTCTTCTTTTCCAAATGTAGGATACAGACACACAGTAAATTGAAAAAGTTTGGACATAATGCACTGAAATGGGAGATTAAGCTTCTTTAATGACCTGGCACACGTTTATCAATTTATTGTTTGTCTTTCATCAGACAAAGTATCTAAAAAAACTATCTAGAATTCCATCTCTGTATTTGCTAACCTTTCACAGCATGGTATAGCCATTCAAGTTCCATTCAAATTGGGCAGGTAATGCAGTGACCATGCTTCTTTCAGACTCTCGTGCATTCCCTACAGATATAAAAAGAGCAGAGCCTAGAGCAATGGCTGTAATACTCTCAACACTACACTCTCTTGGGTGAATTATTCATAACATGTGAATACAGTACACCACACCAACTGATGCAGATTATTGCCATGTCTTTCCTTGATGTCTTGAAGGCATCTGAAGCAATTCTAGGGAAATTCTGAGCTTTCACTTTCCAACACCTTCTTCAACTAACGATCAGTTACAGCAAAAGCAAGTTTCAATGGAGACCAAAGATCAATCACCTTCCAAAAACCCTAGGGATAATGTACAAGGGTTGTTCACATTTAGTTATAATATTTACTGTTGTTTGATATTACCTGAAATAGGACATAATTAATATCAGAAACCATTGGAAATTGATCATACAGTGTGAGAATGGAACTCCATGTAGACTGAACCAATTTGAACAGTTGGCTCCTTCTCTGAAAGCATTAATGAGTTACCTGGGATTTTGTGAAAAACTGTCAAAATCATATGTGATATCATTCTTCAAAGTACTGGATTTCCTAAATTTACTAAATACAGAAGGAGCCTATCATTTTGCACTTGTTAAAAATGGAAACTTATTCCATTGCCCATAATAATTTGTATTTTATATTGATATAATTTTATATTTTACATTTTACACTGCTGTGGTGATACCTCAGTTGAGGAATCAATAGACACCTTTGAAGCTTATCATTCAGTACCTCATTTGACAAAAATTGCATTAGAAAAGTAATCCATTTTTTGATCTCTCTCCAATTTTTAGTGGATATTGAAATCCTGAGTCACATATTAATTTACAAACGTTAGTGACTTTCATTTCATATCATGAGTTTCTGGGTCAGTGGTTGGCAAGAACCAGTGATATAGACTGGAAGTCAAGACCAATTCTAAGCATACCCCATGATTTAGCATCTCAATTTTCAGTGCAAAAATGCAAAGGTTTCTATTACCGATTGTATGTCAAATGTCAGTTTTGTTGAGAAAAGTATCTAGATATTATTTCTTAAAGGATATCTAACCTTAGTTACCAAGTAATTTCAAAGATGTATTTCTATTTTGAATCATTATAGCTGTAACAACTTTATCAAATTGCTTACGCCATCGATTCACTCACATTTTGCCATCTTGATACTTGCCAAAATTGCAATTCAATGCATCACTCATTAACTTTTGGTGAACTTTATCAATGAATTTATGAGGTTAGTGACAACAATAAAATATAGTATATCATATTTTCTGTCCTTTTCTGGAAACTGACAACTTCACTTTGATCTTTTAAGATGTGCCTTACTAGTCAGGATGATGACAATTTCATATTTCCACTGACTGAATTGATAGCTGTATGGCAATGTGACTAATTGTGGGAAAATAATATGAAGTGACAATCAATGTAATTCAATTAAAGCACTGATCTTACTGCTCAACTATTTGATCATTAGGCACATGCTTGTAATTCTGATACTTGGTAACACTCAAATCTGACAACTTCTTCATCCAACCTGAGGTTGGCACATTGACTGACAACCCTACATGTAACAAGTTGCAATCAATAAGAAAGAGGTCAAAAGCTCAATCAGAATCCAGGGGAAGTCAGTTAACAGAAGCTGAAATAACCCTTTCCTCCGTTTCTTTTGTGTACTGGGAACATTATGCATCAGCCTTAAGGGTTTGCCTTTCAGCTTTAAGAACACATTTCAATGGACATCTTGTTTTATTTACTGTGCATCATGCCACTTTTTTGAATTAAATAGCCATGCTTGTTACGTAGACAATGAACATTTGATCTGAAGTACAGATAAAGATTTTTTTCTAGCAGGAAAGATTACAGACCCTGGAGTCAGACTGAAATACAAGGCCATTTTGAACAAGCCACCAATTCATTTGCAGCATACAACATCTGCTGTTTTGGTCCTTGGGGCTGGAAAATGCAAGTGTTAAATCTGCTCACGTCATCAAAGGTCATGTAGACCTTTGGTTTAAAGGCAACAAGCAGCATGTTATTTAATTTCCTCAGCAGCTTGAAGCACAATCTTACAATTTCAATGTATTCCATACATCTAATTTTATCACATATGCGGATTTTCCTTCTCATATCTTGAAGTTGTTATTTCTTTATTTCAAGAAATACTTTAATTTTAAAAAGAAATGAAATATACAGACTCTTTGCAGGCAATGTCAGTCAAAATCAAAAAGATCTGCACATTCACATTTATTCTGGGGATGGTGATTATCACAGTGAGATTCGCAAAGAACTTGAGTGCATTTGTATTGATCAATATTTCTTTTCAGCCATTTCTAGAGAAGGAAAATCATGACAAGTATGGAGTGAGGTAATAAAAATTGCTATGCAGCTCCAGCAATTAATGATCTGAGCTTTTATTTTTAAAAAAGGAGTAAACTTAATTGAAATCAGTGATTGTATTTCATCTCAATTAAGAGTTTGCAGGAACAACAGTTCAAATCTCAAACACAAAATTTTTCTTCATGAATAAGTCCAAGGTTCCAAGATACTTTTAGGAACTCTCAATATTATTAACTGGGAAAGAATCATAGAACAGAATGGGAGAATATTCAGCCCATCATGTCCACAACAGCCCTCCACCTGAGAACTCACCTTTTTCCATCATTGACTCCTTCTCTGTAACCTTGAACACTTGTCCTTAACATATTCCCTTTTTTCTCTCCTTGTATAAGTAAAGCTCATCCCTCTCCCATCTGCAGGCAGTATTTTCCAGATTCCTACCTTACTCAATGTAACAACATTTTTCCACGTAACAGTGCAATTCTCTTCCTGCTTAATTTATACATTCAACCCTAAATCCTTGATATCCCCAGATAATCGTGGCCAACAAGGGGTTAACTGTTTACCATACAGCTTTGTAAAATTCTTCAATAATATGTCAAAATTAGCACAGAGCTTTGTTATCGTCATTGGCTGAATCAAAGGTGGTGACAAATCAGCATGTAGAAGTGAAATTGCATATTTGGCTGTGTGGTGCCACAACAGCAACCTCTCACTCAATGTCAGCAAGAGCAAGGAGCTGATTATTGACTTCAGGAGAAGAAAACCAGAGGCCCACCAACCAGTCTTCATCAGGGGATCAAAGCTGGAGAGGGTGAGCAACTTTAAATTCCTCAGTGTTATCATTTCAGAGGACGTGTCCTGGGCCCAGCGTGTCAGTGCATGACATGGCAGTGCCTCTACTTCTTAGTTCACAAAGATTTAGCATGACATCCAAAACATTGACAAACTTCTATAGATCTGTAGTGGAGAGTATAGTGACTGGCTGCATCACAGCCTGATATGAAAACTCCAAGGTTCTTAAACGGAAAATCCTACAAAATGTAATGGATTTGGCCCAGTCTATCACAGATACCCTCCCCATCATTGAGCACGTCTACATAGAGAATTTGTTGCAGGGAAACAACATCCATAATTAGGGACATCCACCAGCAAGAACATGCTTTCTTCTCACGGTTGCCATCAGGAAAAAGATAGAGGAGCCTCAGGACTCATACTACCAGGTTCAGGAACAGTTATTACCCTTCAACCATCAGGCTTTTGAACCAGAGAGGCATCACTTGCCCCATCACTAAACTGCTCTCACAACCTAGAGATTCACTTTCAATAACTCTTCATCTCATGTTCTCGAAATTTAGTGTTTGTTTGTTTGTCTGTTTATTTTTGCATGTGTGTATATATGTATTTGCACAAATTGTTGTTTCTTGCACACTGGTTGTCTATCCTGTTGGTACATTTTTCATTGAATCTATTATGGCTATTAAATTTATTGTGTATGTCCGCAAGAAGATGAATCTCAGGGTTTTATATGGCAATATATATGTACTTTGATAATAAATTTACATTGAAATTTGAACTTTAATTGAAATGCATCTACATAATATGATTGTGCATGTTCAGTTGATCCTGCTGTAGTGATGTCTCAGATAGTTTCTGCGGAGCTAAGAGAACATTAACTAGTAGTGGCTCCTGTTCAATTTTACCAATGAAAATAAGAAGTCCATTGAAAGATTTGAAACTATGAGGGGCATAAAATGATTTCTGTAAAACCTCTGATACATTTCTGCTTCTGCAGCTTCCTCTGTTTAGTGTAACAGTCAACATGATAAACTCATGCTTGACAACTAGATTCAGGCCAAGGATTTAAATTGCAAAGAATGAAAAATGTTTTATTAATACTGGCTTCATTAAAATGCTATATGATTAAAATTCCAAGTGTTTTATAATCATTTATAAATTATTGTTCATATATTCCTAGAAAAAGTTGCCGTTTCCTCATGTAACTCTCTGAAGTTTTAAGATTTTTATCAAACACTGACATCCTAAAATTGTGGTAGTTACACCAAAGCTGGTGCATGGTTAGACCTGGCACATAGTTTGCCTTCCCGTTCACTGCAATAAGCAGGCTCACTTCTCCTGTGAGAGTTAAAGCCCTCAATTAATTTACACTTTATTTTCTTTTTTTAGTTTACACAACAGTTTCTTACAGTTTATTTGTTTTATCTTTTGTTTACAGTGTGAAGAGTTTTTAATAGTGTAAATTATGTTAAATGTTGGGAACATTCAATTGTTTTGGCCTAACCAGCTGTCAGACTTTTTTTAAAACAGCTGTTTTCTGTTCTCTTGTACACCCTGCAGAATGCTTGTCAATTTGAATTGGTTTACTGCAACTTATGAAGCTAACGTCTCTCCATTGTCTCTTGCATAGTGTTAAAGTTCCAAGAATAAAACAGCATGGAAACAGGCTCTTCAGCGCAACTTCTCCATGCTAGTCCAGTTGCCCATGTTTGGCCCATAACACTCTAAGACCCTTCCTTCCATGTACCTATCCAATTGTCTCTTAAATTTTGCAATTGAATCCACTTCAATCACTTCTTTTAGCAGCTCCTCACTCCTGTGTAAAGAAATTACCTATTAGCCTTCTTCTAAATCTCTCCTTGCTTATCTTGAATCTAATTCTCCTCTAATTTTGGACTTTCTACTTTATCCATACTCCTCATGATTTTACAAACTTATCTGAGGTTTTCCCTTATTCTCCTATACATCAAGGAATAAAGAGAAATATCTCCCTGTAACTCGGGCCCTCTTGTCCGGGTCGTTTTGTTGTAAATCTCTTCTGCACCCTCTTCAGCTTTACAATATGTTTCCAACACCAGGTTGACCAAAACTACACAATGCTCCACATGCAACCTCATCAACAGTTTGAATGTCCAAAATACAACACCTCATAATTTTTCCAAGTTGCCATTTGTCATTCCGCAATCTGTTTCCTTAAATGATCAAGGTCTCTTTGCAATTAATTGTAACAAGACCTCTTAATTTAATAGCATCAACAAACTTGCTAATCATGACAAATACAGTTCTACCCCGATATTTATATATGTAATGAATAACAGAGGTCCCAGCTCCACTTGTCACAGGCCTGCAATCAGAGAATCAGCCATCAACCATCATCCTTTGCTTCCTATTTTGAGCCAATCTGGAATCCGCCTCGAGAGCTCCTTCTGAATTCCGTGTGACATAAGCTTCCAGATCAGCCTGCCATGTGGGACCTTGTCAAAGTCCTTACTAGAGTCCATGTAGACAGCATCCACTGCCCTAACTTTACCTCTCCACTTACTACTTCTAAATATTTCAAAACATTCATCACACATGACCTCTCCTGTATGAAACCATGCTGATCAAACCTCGACTGTCCAAGTGATGGTAGATTTTGTCCCTCAGAATTCCTTCCAGTGACTTCCCTCAAACTGAAGTCAGGCTCACCAGCCTGTAGATCCCTGGCCTGACCTTGCTATCCTTCTTGAACATTGGAATAACATTGTCTACCCTCCAGTCTTATGGAATTTCACAAGTGGCTAACAACACAAATATTTCTACAAGGGCCTCCATGATGTCTTTCTTAGCCCCCCTTAAGGTCAAGCCCTCACAATTTGCTCACCTTAAGGTGCTTCAGGGTTGCAAATATATCCATATGATAATATGCGTATGATCCAAGACCTCACTACTTATTACCCTTATTTTTATTGGCATCTGTAATATTCTCCTTAATATTAGTTCAAGTTCAGTTTATTGTCATCCAGCCATACGGATGTATACCACCAAATGAAACAGTGTTCCTCCAGACCAAAGTGCACAACTTAGTACATACAACTCATGCACATAAAATATAAAGTAATATTACTCAAATACATTAGCAAATAATATGATGCATTTGTGACAAAAGTTACAGGGTACCTTACTAGTGTTTCATACCTGATGAGCCACGGGTGGTAACAGTGAGTTCAGTAGTTTTACAACTGTTTGCAATCCTAACATTTCTTGTCCTAATGTTAATTCTTGTCATAATCCTGCCTGATGGTGGTGGGGGGTGGTGGTCAAAGAGATAATTGACAATGCTAAGTCCCTGCGTATACCATTCTCTTGATAAATATCTTTAATGAGTGCAAGATAGACCCTAACGATTCAGCAGTCCTCGCAATCGCTAGAGACTTGAGATCAGATGTCTTGGAATTCCTGTATCAGACAGTCAGGACACTCTCAATGGTGCCCCTGTAAAAAATGGTTAAAATGGGGAGGGATTGTGCCTCAATCACTTTAATCCCCTCAGGAAATGGAGATGTTACTGTGCTTTCTTGACCAAAGTGGTGTTGTTGGGGAAGCAGGAATCACCTGTGTCTCCACACGACAAATGGTGGCTATGAAAGTCTTTAAGAGGACCTGGACTTGCTTCGATTGTTAATATAAGTGAAGAACGTCTTGGGATTATCTTTAACTGTGCTTGTCAAATCCATCCCATCTCATGCCTTCTTTTAGCCCTCCTGATTTCCCTTTTTAAGACTGGTCTTAAAATGTGTATTTATTGAACATTTATATCCAGCTGCCTATGTATGTTGTACAGTACTTTTCCTTCTTATTGTTTATCAGAGCCTTGATCTCTCTCATAAACCACTTGCCAGCAGATCCTTTGCCTTTAAATATTGTCACACAATCAATGCTATAAAATAAGGAACTGTCCAAACCGCTAGGTATTTGCAGATCCACCATTACCCTCTGTCCCCATGCTCCTCACCACCTTCAGGTGCTTAATAAGCACAATTAGCTTGCAATTGACTGTAGATCAAATAGCACAGTGGCATAATGGTGCATGTAACACTATTACAGCACTAGTGATCACCAGTCAGGATCGATTCCCGTCACTGCCTGTAAGAAGTTTGTACATTCTCCCCATGATCATATGATTTCCTCTGGGTGCTCTGGTTTCCTCCCACATTCCAAAGAGATACAATTAAGATTAGTGTGTTAGGGGCATGCTATGATAGTGGCAGAAGTGAGGTTACCCAGCATAATCTTTGCAGCACACACAGAATGCTAGAGGAACTCAGCAGGCCAGGCAGCGTCTATGGAAAAATGTACAGTCGACGTTTCAGGCTGAAAACCTTCGGCAGGACTGGAACAAAAAAAGCTGAGGAGTAGATTTAAAAGGTGGGGGAGGGGGAGAGATGAAGTGAAGGTGGTAGGTGAAACCTGGAGGGGGACGGATGAAGTAAAGAGCTGGGAAGTTGATTGGTGAGATGAGGTGAGAAAAGGAAAAGGGGATGGGAAATGTAGAGGTGGGGGGTGGAGTTGGGGGGCATTACTGGAAGTTTGAGAAATTGATGTTCATGGCATCAGGTTGGAGGCTACCCAAATGGAATATAAGGTGTTGTTCCTCCATCCTAAGTGTGGCCTCATCGAAATCCTTGCTGATTTGATTTGATTTGATGCAAATGACCATTTCACTGTTTGTTTTGATGTATGTGTGACAAATAAGGTTCATCTTTAAAAGGAAGCTTAGACTCTGGGTCAGGAATGCACATAAAATTTGGGTTCAAGTAACGTACACAAAATGCTGGAGGAACTCAATAGCCCGGGCATCATCTACGGAAAGAGTAAACAACTGATGTTTTGGGCTGAGACCCTTCATCAGGACTGGGGAAAAAATAAGTCTGTTTTTTTTTGCTTTTTTTCCAGTCCTGCTGAAGGGTCTTGGCCTGAACCATTGACTGTATTCTTTTCCATAGATGCTGCCTGGCCTTTTGAGTTCCTCCAGCATTTTGTGTGCGTTGCTTGGATTTCCAGCATCCGCAGATTTTCTTGTGTCAGAAGTTCATTCAAGGTGTCAAATTAATAAAATCATCAGTCATTATCAGACCTAACTGAAAACAACTCTAATTTAAATAGAATTTCAAATCAATCACAAAGTTCAATCCAAGGCATTTCAAATAATGACAGGACTTTAAGTGTCGGTGGGAAAGAGCCTTAATTGGTTAATTTTTGTCAGAATTCAAACTGCCCAATTGTAATACTTCAGCCTTGTTAAAGCACACTGGCAATAGTTATTTTCTTACTGAGTCAGTTTTCTCAGATTTATTGTCCCTAAAAAGATTGCTGGATGTTGGGCTGATTTTTTGAATCACTTATTTTCCATTATTTTCATCTGAAAATTGTCAGAGTATTCATTTCTCTTTTTGAGGAAAATAATTTAAAGAGATTTCTTAAAGCTTTCTGCTCTGCTTTTTCAACACTGATATTATATGTGTAGTTTTGAAAAAAAAGAATTGAGAGAAGTAAGCGATCTCTTAATTTACACTGATGACATTTCCTACGCCTGCTCTGTTGCCTAAATAGACTGTTCTATGTAGGAAAACCACATGTTACAATGAGAATGGATTGTTACCTTTTATTATATTTTGGATTGGTGATATGTGAATTCTGTTTGGATCATGGAAGACAACTGAATATTAAAAAATACGAACATTTGTAAATTGTTCAAAACACTCCTTCCATTTGCTAAATTCATCTTGTTAATATTTGATATCACAAAATACATCACTTCCTTCCTTAAATTCTGTCTGCCAGCACTCTGCCCAACTTCCCAACTCACAATGTCTTTCTGTTTCCTTTCACAAGATTCTTCACCAGAGTCTACTTCACTGGAATACTATTCCATCATACTATTTGGTCCACCTATATTCTTATACAAGTGACTGATGACAAATAAGAGTGGTCTCAGCACATATATCAGCAATATACCACTGGTTAGATACTTCCAGTTGGAAAAAAACATCACTCATCATCAACCCCCTGCCTCCTGCAGTATCACCAAACCAATTTTAGATCCAGTTTGCCAACACAGTTTTGATGGCATGTTCTCTAACCTTCACAAATGGTCTTGCTGAAGAACACATAGACCAGATCTGTCTTCATCAATTTTCTTCGTTTGTTCCTTAAAAAAAAAAATCAGGTTTTGAAAGAAGATCTTGCATGCATGTTGATTCATTCTTTCTTTACAAATCAACATAAATGCTGACCTTCAGAAATTTTCCCAATAATTTTCTAACTGTTGCTGTAAGTTTAACCAGTCTGTAGATTTCTGGCTTATCCCTACTGCCCTTTTATGAATAGGGAAACAACAATTGCTGTCCTCCAGTCTTCTGGTGGCTAAGGAAGTTGCTTAAGTCTCTGTCAAAGCCCCTGCAGTTTGTTCCATTACTTCCCATGGCATCCTGAGATAGATCATATCAGGCAGTGGGGACTTTTCTCTAATACTTCCTCCTCCGGATGCAGACATGTTCCCTCCTGTATTTATACTACTGATGAGAGGTTTCTATTTAGGATTATTTTCATCTCCCATGGCTCTAAACATAGATTTTCATTTTGATCCCTGAGGGAACCTATTCTTTTGAGATGTATCTTCTCGCGTCTAATATTCTTATAAAATGTTTTTGGATTTTCCTTAATCCTGTTTGGATTGGCCATTTCATGTCCTTATTATACCTCATTCCCAGATTTATATTTTAACTTCCCTTCCACATGCCCTATAAACATCCAAGGACTTGCTTGAAACTGAATGCTTACAACTACTTTTCTTCCTTATTATGCTACCTTTTATTTCCGATCAAGCCTTCAATTTCCTTTGTAAACCACGTTGACTTAGAGCTCTTAACTTCTCACCTTTATATATTGCCAACCTATTGGACTTTTTTTTTTCCCTCTAGGTGTTGATTCCAATCTTCTTTTGCAGGTCCTGTCTTGAACTGTTGAAGTCAATCCTCCCCAGTTTAAGAGAACCCTAGGACCAAATTTATCTATTTCTAGAACCAAGTTTATATATTTTTCTGACAAACTCTAGGACCAAACTTATCATTCACAAATACCATTTTAGATTCCCAATATCTTAAATTTACAGAAAGGAAACTGGTTGTAATACCTTATATAAGAGAAACTCAAGCAAAAATGAGAATAACTTTCAAAAGTTGAAAAATACATGTTTTATGGTAAGGTGGAAATGACAATATAATTCCTACAGATTCTTAAGATAGGTTTCACGAGTAAAAGCTGGGTATGTATTCTTACGTTGAGCACAGCAAAAGGCAAAGCTGACAATACACATATCTAGATGTAAAACAATTTCTGAATGTATAATAATCAATTTATGCAATTGCATTGCCATTCATTAGCAATTTAACGGACTATCACTCTGTTGCAACTACTGGCTTATTTCTTTTTATGACAGCTACAATAATGAGAGAATTGTACATATATTATTTTCTTTTGATTTTGAGTGATTAAACTGGCATAACAAAGGGTCAAAATTGCCTCCAACAAACCCTTACAAAAAATCTGAGTTGAAGAGTCATAAGTGCTTTTCAAAGAAAATGCAAGAAGAAAATATTAAGTGTGTTCTAAATGAAAAGTTATCACTACATAGATTATTTATGAAGAAACTAGAAGACTTATAGCTCTGAGCATTGTTTATGATTTTACTGGAGTACATAAAACCATGATAAGACCATAAAATATAGGAGCAGAATTAAGCCATTTGGTCTGCCCCAATCTGTCATCACAGTTGATCCAATTTTCCTCTCAGCCCCAATCTCCTACCTTCTCTGTGTAATCCTTTATGCCCTGACCAATGAAAAATCCATCAACGTCTGCCTTAAATATACATAAAGTCTTGGCCTCCACAGCGACCTGTGGCAAAGAATTCCACAGATTCACCACTCACTGGCTAGAGAAATTATTTTGGTCAGAGGGTGGTAAATCTGTGGAATTTGTTGCCACAAGCGGCTGTGGAGGCCAATTCATTGGGTTTATTTAAGGCAGAGATAGATAGGTTCTTGATTAGCCAGAACATCAAAGGATATGGGGAGAAGGCAGGGAAGTGGGTGTAACTGGAAGATTTGGATCAGCCCATGACTGAATGGCAGAGCAGACTTGATGGGCCAAATGGCTCCTTTCTCTTGTGGTTTTATGGTCTTATTCTTTTCCAATCAATTGTGGCCAGCTTCTCTTTCATGCCTCTGTAATCTCTTTTATTTCAATGTCATTCTGATAGTTCAGACTTTAGCTTCTCCTTCTAAATTTTCAGGGTGAATTGGATCATATGATCACTTTCTCCTACGGCTTTTTTTTTACCTTAAGCTCACTAATCAATTCCATTTCATTGCACAACGACCAATCCAAAGGAACTGATCCCCTAGTGGGCTCAACATTATGCTTCTCTAAAAAGCCATCTTATAGGCATTGTAGAAATTCTGCATAATTGCGATACAGCACCAACCTGATTTTTCCAATCTACCTGCATATTGAAACCCTCCATGATTATTGTAACATTTGCTCTATACTGGCTAAAGACGAGTAATTTTAATAATTCTTGCTCACAAATTGGCATAGTACAAATAGTTACAGGCAAATAAAGTTTGATTTTACTTATCGAGCAAACACGAAGAAATCTGCAGATGCTGGAAATTCAAACAACACACACAAAATGCTAGTGGAACACAGCAGGCCAGGCAGCATCTATAAGGAGAAGCACTGTTGACGTTTCGGGCCGAGACCCTTCGTCAGCATTTTGTGTGTGTTGTTTGATTTTACTTATAATGTGTTTGTTCGAAGCAATTAATAGGAAATAATAATTCATTCATAAATGCATATGTTAATTTCCCACAATTGAAGATATATTTAGTTGAGCAAATTTCAGAAACATTTTACATACTCCACATACATTGAAATATTATGAAAAGCAGTCACTATTATTACAAAGCTAGTTCTTTTATAGACTGAAGGTTTTGCTTTCAAACTGAAATAGAATGTGTGTCTTCTGAAAAGCTAGTCTTATAGGAGTCTTCCAGTTAACACAAAAGCACATTTCGCTCAATATGTTTCACATTCAGCAAATCTGCAGATACTCATAAATTGTGCTCTGTATGAAAAATAGTCACATGGATGCACTCATTAAACTGAAAGACAAATTCAAAGAGATCACTTTCTTGAATTATAGCCTCACAAGATTGGAAAACATGAGATAATGATGTTGGAGAGGATTTAAGGCTGAACTTTATAGACCTTCCTATCTAAATTTTGTGAGATTGATTTTGGGAGCACATTTTTCTGAGTTTTCTCACACTGGCAATCTCTTCAGCCGAGTAATAGGCTGGTAACTATGGACAATTGCTTTTGTGCTGTGGGTAGTCAGAAAGTAGCACTCTCTACAAAAACTGAACTACAGTCACTGAACACACATACACACACACATAAGAGAATGGCAAAGAGGAATATTAACTTGATATGTAAAGCAGTTTTGAGAATCTCGAAATCTAAAATAGAATAGTGAATCAATGGAAGATGTGATACAATTTCTCCGGCTTACTTTGGGCCTGATTGTAACAATGTAGAAAACCAGAGACAAATAGTGTGAAGTCAAGTGGTATGGTCGATTAGTAAATTGATTTAAATTTGTAAATTTTTTATTATTGTCCAATGTACTGAGGTACAGTGAAAACCTGTCTTGCCTAACACTCATATAGAGCAGTTCAATTGAATTATACAATGAGCTGGTACAAATAAAATGTTAATAGAGTGCAGAATAAAGTTTTACAGTTACAGAGAAAATGCAGTGAGAGTAAAAGACTCACTCTGGACTATCAGACTGTGGCTTTCTACACTGTCATGATAAAGCCCAGTGCATGCTGGTGAATTTCTTGTCATTGATGGATGAATGGCCTCAGTTAATGAAAATTGAATAAAAACTGCATATGCTGGAAATCTAAAAACAACAGAGTATTTCAAGGAACTCAGCAAGTCAGAAAGCATTCACGCAGTGAGAAATGTTCCATGTTTCACCCACGAGACTCTTCATCAGAATTGAGAAAGGAACAAAACAAGTTAGTCGCAGTAACAGAGGTGGAGGACAGCAGTAGGTGAAACATAGGGAAAGTCTATAACAGGGAAATGTGCTAACATCATGGATTAGAGCATTCATTGCCTGCTGGAATTGAGTTGAATTAAATTGATGGGGTAGAGGTTACCCATTAAATAGCCTGATCAAACTATTTGATTCCATTCCTGTTTTAGTTTGCAGACTTAATACCTATAAAAAAGACAATCCAACAAAAGGAGGTAGGCATCTAATTAACACACCAAATACACAGGCTGATAACATCATTTGCATTTCAATTGCCAAGAGTAGACTAAACCCTGCATGAAAGTCAAGCAGGAGATGCAGACTCAAAAATTGTACACCCCACATCAATTAATATTTATTTTACAATAAGAAGAGCGAGTAAACCTGACTTACTAACTCAATTGCTCCACTTTCCATTTCTACTGGTTCCTCATGAACTCTTGATGTCTCACTTTCTTGATTCCTAGCCTGCTAGAACATTCTGTTATACCCCTATTACTGGAATCATTAGCCTAGCTAGTCAGGGCCGGATTAAGCTAGTGTAGGGCCTATACCATATGTTACAAAGGGGTCCTAAATTTAAAAAATACGTAAGTATTAAAACATAAATTATTTACTTGCATAGTAAGTTAATTCCATTTTTTTCATTTGCTATACAGCCAGATAATAGGACGAATGTCTGACACTTCAGTAATAGTATTACTTACATGTAGGCATTAATTTCAAAAGTAACAAAACTACAATTTAAAAGTTGCATTTTCTAGATTTGGCATGAGCAAATTTGTTGATGATACTGGAAATGTCTATTTCACACAGAAGTTCATGTTCTTCTGAATGCGGTGAACTCTGAATGTCTGACCCCTGAAGTATTTTACTCAGTAGACGCAGAAGAAATTTGATAATTGCGCTTTGTTGGAATTTATTTACCCTCGCTGTCTTTTATGAAAAGTAGAACATTAGAAAATTGGGAGCAGACTTTTAAATTTTAACAGCCTGGGATTAACACTGGTACAAACATGGATTATTTGTTACATAGTAATTGGATTTTTCGGTGTCCCAGGTAAGTACCTTTCAGTTACTTGTACAGAGGCCGCGACACCTCTTCGTTCTCAGCAACTGCTGAAGCGATTTTTGTCTGTTTTAATGAAAATGTGTTCGCACCACAGTTTTCTATATGAAATGATGTTCTGGTTCCAACTCACATTCCATGTTAGAATTGCTGCCTACGCGGGCCTCTTTCGAGCAGGGTTGTTCACAAGTCATTTGATATCTTGAAACAATTAGTGGAACCAGAGGTGTTTACTGATAACCTGATCTATCAGCACTCCCTTTCAGATTTTCAACCTGTGTTCCTGACAGTCCCTAGAATGCCATCTCGTTCTTCTCAGTCTCATGTCGTGTATGAATACCAATTGACAATTTAACCTGGGTCTTGCAGACTGGAACTGTTTGAAGTTTTTTCATTTGTGACGTGAGACATCGAACTGCACAGAAACAACACACACAATTCATGTCTATCAAAACGTCTTGCCATTCATTCAAACTATTTTTTCACATGAGTAATCGATTAATGTATTCTATCTTAGGGAAATAACTTCGATTTCAACTTGTGAAAATGCTTTCTGCTTTCTTCTCTGAGTTCACGGGATGTGAGCATCACCGGCAATTTGGAAAGTAAAAATCTAACCCGCGATTACAGGATTGAAGTAGCAATTCACAAGATCCTTAGATACCACGTAAAGCCCTGCAAGGCCGATTATTCTCCTTCCCGGAAGGTCATTGATGAAACAAATGAGGCTTTGCAGTTAAAATCCATAATACATTATTTGGTGCGTTACATGCTAACATAGAGGACAATTCATATACAAAAAGCATGGATATGGTGTCTTTACAACTAGCTGTAAACATAGCATTCTTGTCTCAGAGGCGCCAGAGATGCACTGAAACCGGGTTCACAGCTTTTAGGAAATGGATTGTTATGAACTCAATGTACTTTGTCAAAGAACAGAAGACTGATGGCTGAAGTCATTTATTTAAGAGTAAATGAATCATCTACCTAAAACACACTCTAACAGTCCTGAGAAAATGGTGAGATGCCGATTTCGCCAGACTGCAGCCTGCAAGCATTTAGTGCGGGCAGGGCCCTCAGAAATGCAGAGCCCGTAGCATATGCTACTTTTGCTACTAGGTTAATCCAGCCCTGAAGCTAATACAATTCTCATTGACAGTCTCAGCCCTAATCACCAGCAATCCTCCTCAAGTGCAGATTATTATTCCTTAACCCTCATACCTAGTCCCAGGTCCCATCCTTCACATTGGTCTTAACCAAAGGCAAGGCTGTCAGTTTAGTTGTCTATCCAGTGGGAAGGTGCTTATGCTCCAAAATACATGGATGTCCACCCGTTTAATTGTCAGTACCTCCAGAGTTCTTACATTGTCAGTTTTTGATGGCTAATTTCATTCATTCCTCGTGGTTTCATTATAAATATCTAGGCCAATGGTAGTTTCAATGATAGGTTGTTGGGGTCAAAGGTGGACAACCCACATTCACTGCTGATCTATGAAAGAAGTCCATGTAAAAGATATGATAGTATTGCTTAAAAGGCGATCAGACAGACACGAGCCTGCAATCAACCTAGAATACAGCTATCAACAAGTTGAGGGATACTGGTGTAGGTAGAGACACAGTGGGTTAAGGAGAAGCTCCTGTGCAGTATTGCTATCTGAACTTCATCCTTGTCAACATACTGTTCCTCTTCATTCAAATAGACTGAGATAATGTTCTTGTTCTAGGTTGAATGCAGAAATGCATTGCTCAGGCAGAGGAATTCATGGATGGAATGGATTCTTGGATAGAAGCCAACAGCAACTTGAAGACTTTCACATTGGCACAGAAATCCCACAAATGTTCTTAGCATGTCTGAAATTTTCAACTTTAGTGGGAGCAATTGCCAGTAATTCCCTGGGAAATCCATACTTGCAGTTTGAGTACTTGGCTGAGTGGCAGTATTATTCAAAGACAATTGTTTCTCTTTTGAGTCCACATCAATTCTACAATGATACTTCATTAAACGCAGAGTTAAAATGAAATCCATTTCATAATGTGTGGGACAGAATAATCAACAAAATTCTGCTGGAAGACTTTGAAGACTCTGATCATTCCCTTCCACAACAGATAGGGATAATTTAATTCTTAATGAGAATTTAGAAAGTAAAACAATAAGTTAAGAACTTCAGTGTGAGCATCACCTGTATTTATTCATATTCTCTTCACTTTCTCCCCCTTTCCTCCCTTTTCCTCCCTCTCCCTCTCTCCCTCCCTTTCCCTTTTCCTCTCTCCCTCCCTCGCACACCCCCCTCCCGGTTTTGGAGCAGTGAATTAGTACAAACCACATTTCAACTTAAAAAATACCTCTCTCCTCTCGCGTCATTACTAAAAGTTTACTAAATCTTCACTTTCCTTGGAAAATTGTGCAAACCAATTTTACTTTGGCAAATATTTGACATAAAGGCAAAGAGTGAAACAGATAAAAGTTCTTTAAAAAATACTCACCCCCCCCCCCCCGTTATGGCCTTTAGCTAAAGTGCAGAAATGAGTTATGATCCTAAAGCTCCATTGAGCTTTTCTGTATTTGTAAATATTTGTTAAGTTATGTATTTACTTATTTAGCTATTTTTACCTTTCCAGTATTCCACTTTATTTGACTGAGTTTTTCTTTAATCACTGTTTAAAGAACCGCATGCCTCTTTTAACCTTTCCTCTTAACCACCTTAATCATTTTTATCATTCATTTATTTTCATTTTGGATGTTTTTGATTCCGTGCACCTATCAGTTTTGTCTGAACTTTTCACCCTTGCAGGCTGTATAAGCATTGAAACATTTAAAGCTGGTTGCTGTGATCTCTCATTTCAACATGAGATTACTGACCCGTCTTCCGATGTGAATTTGTTGCCCATTCACTCTTTTAATTTCTTTTCATCACCATGGTTCAGGAGACAGGAGATGTACTGACTGCAAGGCGTAACAGATGGATATGTGCCTATTAGTGACAAGAGGCTTGGCTGCAATCTGACAGAGCTGATCACTCATGAAGTTAGTGGGTTTAAGCATCTGCCACCATGGAAACTCATCTCTAACCTCAGCAGTGCAATGCAAGTATCTTCACTTGTAGCTAAAAATAACACTTAGTATGGTGGTATTTTAATTTACAATCCCAGCATTTATTAGGAAGCAAAAATATTGCAACAATCATACTACGTTACGAGAACACTGTTCCACTAAAGATTGAATATCAGGACTGGGTGCTTTAGGCTAAGTCAGAATGTGATCATGGGCACTCTTCATAAATCTTCTGCAATCGGAATTTTCCTGAATATTTTCTGTGAAATGTGTTTGAACAAGAGACAGCTTGAACCTGCAGAAAGCAATCTATATAACAATGAAGCAAATCAGAACAAGATGGCAACCTGACCAGATGGCAATCAAGAGGAGAGAACATTCTGTAATTTGGAAGTAGGGAAAATCAAGGATAGTGAAGAATGGGTTTGGATGATAGTCAGGGTAGGGGAGTGGGGGAGGTGGAGTGTGAGAAATAAGGTCCCTTCAGGGGATGAGACCGTCATGCTTCTATACCTGCTGACCCATCAATATCACTAAAACCATCGGATTTCCTGACAGCACTTGCCACCATTCCACTGCAGAGTTCTTCAATTGCCTTGTCTCATCTCAGGGGACTCCATTTAATTCTGTCACAAATCAAAACTCTCCTACTTGAACATTAGCAAGGAGCAATCTGTGACATCTGCATCTCAGTTAGATGCACCCATTGAAATCTGCCACTTGCTCATCCTCAGTCACAACAAGGCAGATTAACGTTCACATTGCCAATGATTTCAGGATGTTGGGAGTGTTCCAGGCTCAAAGTTGGAGATATAAATTAAAGTAATCGCAAACAAGCGAAAATCAGCAGATGCTGGAAATCCGAGCAACACACACAAAATGCGGAGGAACTCAGCAGGCCAGGGAACATCTATGGGAAAAAGTATAGTCAATATTTCGGCCAAAACCTTGTACTTTTTTCCATAGATGCTGCCTGGCCTGCTGAGTTCCTCCAGCATTTTGTGTATATTAATTATTCTTCTAGGTTGTCACCTACGGTTACATGATGGAGATCACTGAGACCCTCAATTCTATGAAGATTAACTACACATCATTCTCCATTTACTGCTTAGTACATGTAACTTACACTGATGTCCACCCTTACTACTTCCATGTGGTGAACTACACGCCCCCCCTCCCCCCCCCCCCCCCCCGCTGACTGCTCCTGTGGTTCCTCCCATAGACCCCGGTATAAAGGCGATTGGAGACACAGCCCCGGCCTCAGTCTCCAGGATGTAGTGTCGTGGTCACTTGCTGCTTGTTCTTTCTTCCAGCCAATAAAAGCCTATATCTCACCTCCCATCCCCGAGAGTTATTGATGGTGCATCATTCCATCAGTCAGTTGTGCTGAAGCCATGCACTGGATCCCTGTCTCTTTCTCTGTTCTGGAAATTTTGCTTTCAGTCATCAATATGAACACATATAAAGATGACTTACTTGTATATTTCATGGGAAAGCTCCACTTATATATTATGAATGGAAGTATCACTGGTTTGTTTGGTTACTTATCATTCTCAACTCCAGCATGTTTTGCATAAAATTAAAAAAAGTTAATATTCATGTATGTGTATCTTCATTGTGGTATATGTTCCACAATGCCAGGGAGTTCCACTTGCTCACATCATTAGAGTGTGACTAGGCAGTGTTCTGTACAAGGGATGTACAGTACATTCAGTTTTACAACCATAATGATGCCATCATTCACCAGTCCACTGTGCAAGCTAGATGAGCACAAACTCAATAAACCAAAGTTGGGTTTTGGACATCAAGTTCTACAGGCATGATAATACCTATGTACAAACATAAACAGTGACATACGTAGAACAAATGCCACTCAAAATGTGATAGAATTGGCTAGTGGTTGTTAAAACTACATCTACCTGGAGAGCAATAATCATTAGAAGGGGTATCATGTTTTGGGGAACTGCTGCAAACTTCATAAATCCATTATTATGAGTGTTCAACAAGCTACATGATAATGACAATAAAAGTTATCAATAATATTTAACTAATTTACAAATAGAACATAAAGAATTAAAAAAAAGATTTTAAATAGTAAGCACTAACCAAATCTGGGCAATTAAAAAATAAAATTAACAGAAAAATTAAGATTACTCTTAAATAATTAAACACTTAACAAGCCATAATGAATTGAAAAAGAATTATACTTTCTCCTTACCTTTCTCTTCTGGAAACACACAATCCCCAATGGAGATACTAAGGCTTTGAATCCTGTCTAACTTCACAAATCCCCCAGTGCAAATACTGAGAAATCGCAGCAACAGAGAACTCCCTTGCCAGACAATGGCAAATTTGTGTTGGGTACATTAAGAATTTAGACATCTGGTATACACAGAAACCCATTACTTGTTGGAAGTTAAATGTTTGAGCCCATGCTAAGATCCTTCCTAGACACAGCCTTTCTCATGAGGCACGTGGATAATTCAGTCAAAGGTTACATAAAGAACAAAAGGTGAAGGTCAGAGGATAAAATTACCATGATGCCAATTGGTTCTGTTTGAAATTGAAATTGCTGTTTGGAAATTAAGTAACAATGGTGAATAGCAGGCAAATATTAAATAAATCCTGAAATAAATATATTATTATCATTGTATGTCATAATACTTTCAAGATGGATCTCGAGGAAGTCTCGAGTGGTTTTCATGAATCAAAAGCTAGTAAAGGCAAAAGCTCCACCTTGACATTGCCTCAAGATTCGGGGGAGTAAATTTAGCATAGAGGTGAGGAGGAACAGCTTTTCTCAGAGAGTGGTGAATATACGGAATTCTCTGCCCAAAGAAGCAGTAGAAGCTACTTCAGTAAATATATTTAAGACAAGGCTGGGTAGATTTTTACATAGTAGGGGAATTAAGGATTATGGGGAAAAGGCAGGCAAGTGGAGATGAGTCCATGGCCAATTTAGCCATGATCTTATTGAATGGCTGAGAGGCTCGATTGGCCAGATAGCTGCTCCTGCTCCTATTTCTTATGTTCTTAAGATCTTGGCAAAACAAAACATATTTTAAATAAACAAACGTGTCAATTTATTTATTTATAATATATAAAACAATTACTCACAACTAGGAATCTGAAAATTAATTAAACTGCAAATGAGAATAAAACTTACGATGGAGGAGGAAGTTTTGGTGGTTGATGTGTGGGTGGGTGGAATCCAGAATGCTTATATCCTCAATCTCTGGAATAAATATCAGCTAGAGTGCACTAGCTCATCACTGCCTGGATCCCCTTCAATGAAACATGGTTTAAAATGTCACCTTTTTGGCCCTGGTCTGCAAGTGAACTCTTTGAAAACTAAATGTTTGGTCAATTTTGGATCTGGATCTCCTGAATGCAATCAGGATGGCCAACTAATCTGGCAGTGGAATCTCAAGCCACTTGTGAGCCCTTTTATTCTCATTGTGAAGGACCTTTAACTTGAACTTCTTCCCTTAGTAAATGTTTTGCTATGTGGCAAACTAACAAATGATAAAACAGGAATATAACATGTACAAGTAAATTACAGCACTTCAAAATCATCGAGAAGCTGTACAATTTGTTGGAATCTGTTGATATGATTTGAAAATTATGATTCAGATTCTCAGTGTCATTGATTATGAGAATGAATTTCATCTTACAACAGTGCCTCATGGGATGCTTCAGAAGGTTCCTTGGCATCTTCTATACAGACTATGTTTCAAATGGGTGAAGATCCATCACCCAGCTCATGAGATACTACGAAGATCTACTGTCCCTGGTAAAGAGGAAACTGAGATGGTATGGCCACCTAACAAGTTGACTTTCAAAGACCATTCTTCGGGGAATGGTGCAGGAGCAAAGAAAAAGGGGCAGACAGAGGAAGAAATGGGCTGACAACATTGTAGAGTGGACTGGAGAAAGCGTTGCCGCAATACTCACAGACACTCACCCACAACCATGAGAAAAGGAGAGATGGGTTGTGGAATCCATAACAGTAAGTAGCATTACATTATACCACTTCATATTTAGGGAATAGAAACTGAGTGCTTGAGTCATCTGATGAATGCTACACTTTATGTTTCATGCACACTCTCTCTGATCTTGGTCTGTTTATTTAATAACTCGATTTATTCCTCAGAATGGACTTGTTAGCGATTGGACATTAAGTTTGGTGGTGGTATGGGGTGGGCAGTGGGGTGGTAGTGGTGAGGAGGTTCACCAGTTGACAAAACCATTGTGTAAGGACAGCCGGAAAGTTGTTATGGTGCTCTCTGTTACACTGATGACTTGCCGCATTGCAAAAAGCAGGTATTAAGATATCTTAGGGCAAGGCATGATCTGTCCCATCCCCTTCCTCTGTATCAGATTTATCTGTCATCCTCTTTTGGTTCAAAATCATCCCATGCCTGAAGTTTGTTGCATCTTTTGCAATGTTATATGGCTCAATTATTTTAACTGTCCTTCAGCCTTTTAGTTACCAAAGATTTATTTTCTTGTGGAACTTTTAGATTTTAATGGAATGCATATTCAGTGGTAGAAAATTGCAGATTCTAATCATTCCATGGGTAATGCCATTTCTCTGAATTCCCTATAAGTTTATTAATGTACAATTTTTATTTATGGCCTTTGGTACTTTTCTCCACCGCACGATGACTCATCTCTAAATCAATCTATCAAGCCTTCCTCAGGTCTGAAATCTTTTCCTTCCCCTAAAAGTGCAGTACTCATTTTCTATCTTTCCTAAAAGGAATTGCCTCCCAGTTAAAATTTTTTTTGTAAATATTCTTTGCACCAGTTCCAGTGTCTCAATATTCCCTTATATAATATGGAGACTAGAACTGTTCACAATGCTTTGTCTAGCATAACCAAGATCTCGTACAATTTAAACATAATTCTTTTTTCCTTAAAATTAAACCAGGTATTTTGTTTGTTTTTAATTGCCTTATTAATTGAGTTGCTAGTTGTGTAAATTTGCCTCCAAATACTCTTCCTCTATCTCATTTTAACAATCATTATCTCACCAGAAGCCATCTTCAAACACCTCTGTGATGAAGATCATTTTGCTAATACATGGCCACTCTGGATGCTTTTAACATTAATCATGAAGCCATAATGTCCACAGTACAGAAATGGTTCATTCACTTTTCATGTCTATGTTGATTATCCAGTTCCCTGTAGATAACTTTATCCACACTTGGTCTATAGTTATCTCTGTTCGATGACTGTAACTCTTCACAGTCCTTCTCTATGTGAACATCATCTAATCTCTCTGAATATTCTCTTTGATTCTAAAGTCCAAATGATTGTCAGTTGCTTCAGCATTAATCCTAGTAGAACAATTCTTCTCATTTTCATCCAGTCTGATGAACTACATGAAAGTTTAATGACTTGCTTAGAGCCAGCTTTCTGTCCATCCAGATACTTCTTTGGTTCCACACAATTTGCCTCTAATCGTGAGTGTGTAGATCCAAAGTCTGTGAAAATCCAAATGCATTTTGTTTACTATATCACCATTGCTTATCCTCACAATCTTTTCTACAAAGAACTCAATAAGACTCTTCAACTTTGATGTTTTCTTTTGAAATCTCTGTTGACAATTACTAATTATATTTTCAGTTTCTAGATGTCTATAGAACTTCATCATTTACATAAGATGAAAAAATTACTAGCTTTCCTGTGAATTATATTAAATTAATTGGTCTTCACTCCCTTGTATTTGATCCACCTATCTTCTAGAATATATGAATCTTATTATTTGGCTATGAATCGTCTGGTACTCTTTCCCTTTGCAATAACTCTTTATATAAATGTAACAGTGCTATACTCTCTCTCCCTTCCAAATTTTTGTTGCTTATCTGAAATCATTCTCCTTTGTTCATTAATGCATAATCAATTTTTGATCTCTTCTTTTCTATTCATTGCAAAATAGTGCAGAGTAAACTAACTTAATGCAGTGAAGATTTGAAATTTTATTCAAACGCTCAGAGATAATTCCTTTCAAAAATCAAAATGGAAAGTACCCAAATGCTGAAAACCTGGAAAAAAAACTGTCAAAATGGGACAAAGTAACTGACTGATTCAAAGTGAAAGGTAGCTTAATATTTTGGGAGTCACTGTTGATTGGAATGAGGCTTTTGAATGAGAAGTTGAGTGTAATACAATATTTATCTGTGCCATTCAACAACCATACTACAAGTAGAAATAATGCTGCACCACAACATCAGCTTGTTATAATTAATATTCCCTGTCAAAAGCTCAAAAATCAAAAGAATTTCTATGATGTGCCTCATTCTCTGCAACATGATTGATAACATATCCTGCACACTGTGATTATTTTCCAAGACTTGACATAATTTCTGCATCTTCACAATCTGCTGTCATAAATGTTTCATGCATGCTGTCTATCCTTAGCTTGATTCACAAGCACTGACAAATCCTCTGCATGATATACCACAGACTTTCACAATCCTACAGCATTTTATAACTGCTAAATAAATACCTGCATGCTATAATTTTGTAGATTCACCCAAATAAAGACCACACCCTAAGTTCTAACTACATATTTCATCAATATTTTGCTGGTATTTGCGGGCAGCTTGATGTAGAAACTCTCTGAAGCATCACTACCTGGATCTAAACACAAAGCAGTAGCGTGCTTAATTTCTCAGCACTTACATTAAAGAGTTAGTTCACAGAGTGTCCATCAAGTTAAATCTGGTGTGGGTTCTTTGAGCCCAGTTAATCTGAACAGGGATCTTAAGGCTGTAGAAACAAGGGCAATTTGTTATATACTTTTGTTCATTATTTGTCATTGATTAAATGTTTTTAGTTATTTACAGTATGTGCTCTTAGTTGGTTCACTTGTTTTAAAAAATGTAGAATTTTTGTATTTGTGGATTTACAAGGATGTTGCCTGGATTGAGGAGCATGCCTTATGAGAATAGGTTGAGTGAACTCGGCCTTTTTGGAACAATGGAGGTTGAGAGGTGACCCGGTAGAGGTGTACAATATAATGAGAAGCATTGATCGTGTGGATAGTCAGAGGCTTTTTCCCAGGGCTGAAATGGCTAGCACAAGATGGCATAGTTTGAAGGTGTTTGGAAGCAGGTACAGAGGAGATGTCAGGAATAATTTTTTTTGCAGAGAGTGGTGAGTGTGTGGAATGGGCTGCTAGCAGCAGCGGTGAAGGCAGAAACGATAGGGTCTTTTAAAAGACTCCCGGATTGGTACATGGAGCTTAGAAAAATTGAGGGCTATGGGTAAAGCCTAGGTAGTTCTAAGGTAAGGACACGTTTGGCACAGCTTTGTGGGCCGAAGTACCTGTATAGTACTCTAGGTTGTCTATGTTTTTCTTTGTAATTTTTAACATTTTTATACATTTATCAATTTGTTTTACTTACCTATTTAGAAATCCAGCACAAAAATAGGCCCTTCTAGCACAATGAGCTTGCACTACAGAATAACACCCTTGTGACCAATTAACTTACTAACCTGTATGGCTTTGGAATGGGGGAGTAAGCCTGAGCGCCCAGAGGAAACACACTTGGTCATGGGGAGAACGTGCAAACTCTTTGCTATACACAGCAGTGGAACTGAGCTCAGGTCACTAGCACTGTAATAGCGCTTTGCTAACTGCTACCACATTTCCACAAATGACCACAGTGATCTGGGTTCAATTCTACCATTGTGGATAGTAAGGAGATTGTATGCTCTTCCCCTGACTCTGTGGGTTTCGTCCAGGTGCTTGGGTTTCCTTTCACATTCCAAAGTCGTATGGGTCACATGGATGGAATTGATAGGCAAAACAAGGCACTGGTTTTGCACAAAGGTTATCCTCTCCAGTGCACCCAAGTTATATTGTTCAATGCTCTTTGTCATTGTGAATTTGCTCCAGAACTCTCTTAAGCAACAGGAATTGTTTTGTGGATCAGAAGAGATGGGTTCAGGAGAATAAATTTACATGACAACATTTGCCAAACATCTGATGGGATTGCAACCATTTGAGGCATTTCTGTCTAATTTCAACAAACCTCAGTGTTGTTCAAATTCCATTCTTGCCAAAATGGCCTGATGCTGCTATCTTGTTAAAGGTATGGAAGGTACACTGACACTACTTCTATTATTCACCCCCTGTTATTTTCATCACTTCAAAACCTCCATTTCTGCTTTGTTACTCAAAACAGGGATGAGTGAATAGGATACTTATGAATATGCCTGTCATTACTCTACTTCAACATTCTTGCAGCTTGATCAAAGATGGTATCAAATTAAAGAATTAAAGCCTTATCTGTGTCATTGCAGTCCTCTCTTTTTTCCCTCTTGTGGTGAGCATTTTGCTAATACTCTGGTTCTTCGAATGATGGGTGGAAAAATTTTGTGTCCTTTTTTCCTCATGAAGTCCTCAGCCAATATCTATAAAAGCCACACGAATGTGACTATATATCTCTCAATTTCTATCTCTGTCAGCGCAAAGTCAACACATTGAATATACTTATGTTGCCTTGTCTATGAGATAATGTGCATTCAAAGCTGTTGCTAAATCAATTGAACTAGCAAATCTGCAACAATGACACTGGCCTGCAAATACTTAGTAATGCTATAACAAAACAACTTGTTGTGGATGCATAGAACCTTAAATAAGAACGGAAGAACAGTGAGAAACCGAACATATCAGGTAATACATGTTTCTAAATGGGAAGTAGTTGGCATTTGAGTTTTCACTCCCAATGTAAGCTGTCTTATCTCAAACATGAGAAAATCTGCAGATGCTGGAAATCAAATGCAACACAAACAAAATGCTGGAAGAACTCAGCAGGGCAGGCAAAATCTAGGGAAAAGAGTAAACAGTTGACATTTCAGGCCAAGACCCTATCCAATTTGTTGAGTACTTTTTGTAGTACAAATGACAAAATTAAATTAAAATTAATTTTACAACATATCAAGGGCCCATGACCTTGGAAATCTACATGAGTGTCTCTTACCCTGCGATCCAAAGCTTCTTCCACCACAATGGATTAAGCTAATAGTTTTTGAAATAATTTTTTGCAGTAGTGCCCAGATGTAAATCTGTCCAATTTCTCTGGTATTTTCTGTATTCTTTTATAGTCTATCTCTACAGTTTGATATCATGTGTAAATCTGTTTCCTCTCTCAAGTTAAGATTAATAATGGAGCAGGGTAATGCTTTGCTTTTATGCATTCAAGAGATGTGTGCTTCACAGACTGAGCCAGCACTTAATTGTCCATTGCTAATTGCCCTTGAGAAGGTGGCAATGAGCTAGCTGGCTTTTTAAACTACTTCAGTCCTTGAGATGTGAATATATGAATAATGCTGTTAGTGAGGGAGTTCCTGAACTTTGACACAACAATGCTGAAGGAACGATGATGTAACAAAACAAACCGTTCTTGGGCTTCTAGCCGGGTACAGGTATTGATTATAACTGATATTTTGATGATAAACTCTGCCACCTTTATCAGGGATGATGCCTGAGCAAGTCTAGTCTGATGATTTTTATACCCACCATTGTCAGTCCCTCCTGATTAGTTAGTCCTCATCCAATCAGTTTTCCACTTTCCCATCTTGTTTACAATCAAATTCCAGCTCTTACTTAAAGTGAGACCTTCACGTTTGTTAAAATTCTTTTTCTCTAACTTTATTTCAATGGCTTCCTTTACCAGGCAGTCCCAAAAGCCATTGGTGCAGCACAGTAGTTCTGTGCCATCAAAATCAATCCTATGGCCATTGCAAATGAAATGTTCTGCTGCTACTGATATCTCTGGGTAACGCAAGTGGATATACTTCTTGTGCTCCTTGATGCAGGTTTCCACCATGCATCCCATCTGGCCAGTAGACACTGTTCTGCATTCACAGTAAATCCTGTAAATGCAGTTGAGCTGAGTCCCAGTTTACTTTTGACCCTCATAAGCTGTGATTTGAGCTTCCTTATGGATCTGTGGACAGTATTAATCTGGTATCTCTTCAGGGTCTGGGTGATCTTTTCAGAAACTGTGGAAATATAAGGAAGATAGGCGGTAGCAACTGATTCCTCCCCATTGTTAGGTTTTCTGGTATTTCCTTTGGCCCTTTTAAGGGCCTGATTGATCCTCGTCCTTGACCTTGCAGCCATTCTGTAGGAACATCGTGCTTAATTGTCTCATTTCTCAGCGAAGACTCCCTGGATCTTGGATCCGAAATATTTTTCACACAGATAATCAAAACAGAAAGCACTGCTCTATGTTGGGAGGCATGAAGGTGGCTGTTATTGCTGAGGTATAAGTACGTGTGAGTGAGTTTCCGATAGATACTATGTCTAAGGCTACTGTTTGGTTTCTGTTGTATTATTATGCCTAGAAACAGGTGGCAGTCATTCTTCTCCATCTCCATCGTAACTTGAATATTCGGATGTATAATGTTCAGATAATTGTGGATGTATAATTCGGATGTATAATGTTCAGATAATTGTGGAACTATTGGAGTGTCTAGAGTCCATGAAGCCACACTATGAAGGTGTCATTGTCATATCTGAAGAAACATTTGGGGTGTAACGGTGATGAACTCAGAGCCCTCTCTTCAAAATCCTCCATGTAGAAATTATCCATAGCTGGTGACAAGGATGATCCCATGGCCATTCCGTCCATTTGTTCATAGCAGTTCCCCTTATAGAGGAAGTACATTGATATAAGTGTCTGTTCAAAATGTTCAATCTTACCCTTATCAAACCTTGACCATAGGAGACTAAGCCGTCCTTAATGCAAACACTCATGACCAGGGACAGCATGTTGAAACTGACTTTCATGTCCTCTGGGTTCAGAGGACATTTATCATTGTAATGAAGTCAGCCAAATTCATGATGTGAAGCTCGCAGCCCACAACAAAAGGAGGCAACATGGTCAATAAATGCTTAGCAAGGTGGTAAGTCAAAGAACCTCACTCACTGACGATAGACCTCAGGGGAGGTCCCTCCTTATGTATCTTAGAGAGCCTGTAAAGACTTGGTGGTACCGGACCCTGAGGCAGAAGTATCTTGCATATGTCTGCTGACAGTCTGGATTTCTTCAGTAAAGCAGAGGTCATCCTCACAATCGAATCCATGGGATCCTGCAGTCAAACTCTGTGGGCCGGATCATCCAGAATCTGTGGACTTTCCTGTGATATTCCTCTGAGGGCATCAGGCCCGTTGCATTTTCTTTGTTCCGCCGGTAACATCATGATGACTGGATTTCACCATAGGGCCTGAAGGGCCAGTCACTATCCTTTTCTAATGTTCAATTTTGGCTAAACAGCTCTTTTGAGGGCCATGCAGACCACTATCCTCACCTCCTCTGTGGTATCTGGTGGGGTTACTTTCAGATTGCTTGCTCTACTCCACCACTGTAGTCCCAATAAGGGAGATCTCTGGGGACCAGAGCGAAGATTGGCCCCTGGTGATGTATTTCCAAGTCAGCTGGTGTGTGGCTTGGAATGCAGCTTCCAGCCTCGTATTCATTTAGTGGACAGATCACAGTATGAATCCTAGAAACTTTTAGTGTATCTCCTCCAATTTAGTATCACTAATCTAACATTTTATTTTTTTTCTCATTCACTAAATTCCACATCAGTCTCCAAGGATTATCTGAACTCTCACTTTCCATTATTTTTCTGTAACTATGTCAATGTGATGTGGGACTTTATCAAAAGGTGTTAGAGAAGTCAGGTCTTTACAAATTATGCATTTTACATAGAGCCATTGACACAGTGGAAAACAGCTATGAAATACAACTATTGCTGAATAGCTAACTCTTCCTCCTTTGTACCAAGAACCTAATTAAAAGTATGTCAGTAGTCACCTCTATGCAGTATTAAAGGCTGATTGAGAAATCCATCCATTGTAAATCTGTGAACTGTTCAAATTGTAATTAGAGCAGCAAAGACCTTCAGAGCAGAGGTAGAGAAGTCATAGTTACAAAATGTGATTAGAAATTTACAGTTGATGATGCAGGTCAATGAAAACCTGTCTAAAGGATTTATAGAGCTGAATTATTTGGTATTTTAATGAGTACTATGTTATGTTTTGTAACTCCAGAACATTAAACTAATTAAAAGGAAGAGAGCCCAAAATGTGATTCTAAGTTTGTGTTCATTTGAAGTGAGACATGCATGTATCATGTGGTAGTGTCCTGACGTATGCACCTCACTTATTTTTACATGACCTGTCATGAACTATTTTAATGAACAAGGAGTCTTAATCAAACTATGTATTTACAATTTTACTCAAACATTAAATACAGAGCACTTCTCCCTGCTTAGCTATAAATTCCAACTCAATACAGAATGTTCTCAACATATGTGTATATATATATATATATATATAGTATACTATATAATACAACTACTATACAGACATCCACAACATAATAATTTATAATACTGTTCCATTCATGTCAAAAGATTTAGTCGCTGTGGAAGATTTCTTATTCTTGTGGGATCACATCTTTCCTAACAAGGAGGATCTCTCTGCTTGGCAGGTGAGACTTGTGGCATCCTGAGGTTCTGGGGCTTCCTCCGTGGTGGTTATAGAACTTGACACTGAGACTACAAGAAGTGGTCCTGACAGCTCTGGACACCTTTCTTCTCCTTTTCTTGGCTTTATTCTCGGATGAACTTCAAACCTTGCTTCACTCCTGGCCCTGTCTTCTCCCTTTTTCATTGTCCCACTCTTCATCTTTACCATGATCCTTCTCTCTTTCATGCCTTTCTCACTTATGCTCTTTCTCTCTATCTTTTCTTTCCTTTTCAACCTCTTCACTCTCTTTTACTCGCCTTCCTTTCTCTTCTTTCCAGGATGTGCATCTTGATATAAGGAAGGTGCATTTAGTTCACCGAAGTATTCTCTTATTAATACTTCTATTGTTTCCTTGACCATAATATCCCTCCTCTTTATTTCCTCATTCACAACATTATCTTACAAATATTCTGTTTCCATATCTCTACTGACTCTTTTCTTTTTCACCCTCCATTCATCCAGCTGGGCTTTGATCTTTGCATTTACTTTTACAAACAGCTTTTTGTTTCCCACTAGAAGTTCATTCAGTAACCTTAATGCAATGACTACAGAGCAGATGTACTCATCCCCATAGCTTCCAAGTCCCTGGAGAGACTGGTTATATCCCACATTAAGAATGCCATCCCTGCTCTTCTGGGTCAGCACCGATTGGCTTATAAGGCAAACAGATCAACCAAGAACACCACCTCCAACGTTCTCCACATGATACTGGAACATCTGAACATAAGGACATCTGCACCATCTGCTCCTTATTGACTACAGTTCTACCTTCAACATCATACTCCTCAATCACTACAATATGGGACTCAATACATCAATTTACAACTGGTTTCTGGACTTTCTTACCAAACACACCCAGACTGTCAGACTAATCAAGTCGACTTCCTGACCCTGAACACTTATGCACCGCAGGGATGTGTACTGAGCCCACTCCTTTACACCCGTTTCACCCATGACTGTGTCCATCAGATTTGCAGACAACAACACAGTGATTGGATTAGCTACAAATAACCATGGAACGGCATACAGAGAGGAGATGCAGAAACTGTCTGAATGGTGCAAAAACCCTAACCTTCCACTCAACATAAAAAAAAACAAAGAAATGATGATCGATTTCAGGAAGTCAAGAAGACACGAACAAGCTCCACTACTCATAAACGATGAAGCAATGAAAGGATCACCAGCTTTAAGTTTTCAGAAGTGAACATCACCACCTCCCTGATAGTAGGGAAGGTTTAACGGCACCTGCACTATCTTTGGAATTTCAAGAGAGTAAATTCACTCCAAAAGCTGCTGGTAAACCTTTATCAATAAGTAATTGAGAACATTCAGACCTGCTGCATGACAGTTTGGTACACCAGCTGCAACAAGATTGACAAAAAGGCACTTCAGAGAGTGAACAGGAATGCACAGGACATCACTGGGACACAATTATTGGACATGGAACCATCTGCAACTCTTGGTGTCTATGGCAGTCTCAAAGAATCATGATGGACTCATCCCAGCCCAGTAATCCCTTAATTAATCTCCTGCCATCTGGGGGGAGATGCAGAAACATCTCTGCATGGAAGTCCAGACTAAAAAGCAGCTTTTTCCCTCAGGGTTGTCGTGCAACTGAACAATGCCCCATTTCAGAGTTGTTTGTTTTTAATTCAGTTGTACCTTAGATGTCAGTCTAAATAACTCAGATGTTATTTTAAATTTAGTTATTGTGTTTTAGTAATTGAATTGTCAGCATGCTGTTTTCACTGAATGTAGCAGCACTGCAATCTTGTTGTCCTCAGCAATGACAAGAGACCTCTAACGAACTTTGAAATGCTGTTCATATACATTTTGGTGAAATAACTGAAACAGCCAAGTCAGTGTTGAATTCTATTTTAAATAATTTGTCATTCACTTGTGGTGTAAGGTCTTTATTTTCAGTTTTCATATTATAAATCTCAAGGCTACCTAGTCTTGTGACACTATCATCATTCACAGATTTTTCAACAACAGCATACAGTGTAGTGCTCTTATTGACGTTTTAAAATCTTTTTTGTTCCTTGTATAGTCCATTTATTTTTGCCTGCCTAACATGCAGGCATGTTATATGTATCCTTCTTTGTTGCATTTTCTGCAAGTCTTGCATTTAAACCTGCATTTGTCTGGTGTATGTGAACCCTTGCCACAATGGTATTACAATTTGTTTGTCCAGGCATGTTTCTGTCTAGACAATACATTATTGTTCACACTTATGTTCATTCCCGAATGCATCTCAATTGTGTCTCTGTCTGCTGTTACGATTGATACTGCAATTGCGACTATTCTTTTAAATGTAAGCTGTGCTTGTTAGGAGCCATTTTTTAATATTTTCTTGTATGATTCTACAAACTAAATGATCTTTCAGTGCATCAATAAGCCCATTACAGAACTGGCAATGCTCAGATAATCTCTTCAATTCAGCCACGTACATAGAAACTGACTCTCTTTCAGCTTGATTCTGCTTATGAAACCAAAAATGTTCAGCGTTGAATAGTGGTTTTGGTGCTAAACATTCCTGCATTACTTTCACAATATCAGCAAAGCTCATTTCCACTGGTTGGTTGGAGCAGCCATATTCCTAAGCAAACAGTTTGCCTTTAAACACAATGCACTCAGATAAACTGGCACACACTTCTCATTGGATATTTCATTTTCTTTAAAATATTACTCAATCCATTTGGCATACAAAATCAAACATGTCTATCTTCCCAATGTAGCCAGCCATTTCTGCTTTTATTTATGATTATTATCACCCTGTACCCACTGCTTATAAAGCAATGAATTCTTACATTTTCTGCCTTTTTTTTAACTTGAACATGTCTTCCCTTTTGAAGATCACATCCTACATTGTTTTTTTTAACTTGAGTATCTCTTTGTACTTCAATGGGTAGGTAGTCGTCAAGGGTTCATTTAAAAATACTTTTTAGTCAATGTTACGTTTTGTAACTCTAAAACATTAAACTAATTGGAAGGAAAAGACGGGAGAGTGCAAAAAGTGATTCTAACGTGTTTACTTTAAGCAAGGTGCACATGTATCACGTATTCACTTATTTTTATATGTAATCTATATTAATTATTTAAATGAACAAAATACTAATCAAACGATATATTTACAATATTACTCAAATATAACTGAAATATCAACATGCAACATACTGTTTTTTCAACTACTTAGAAAAGATCCAGTTCTCCATATTTTCCCTTCTTCCTCCATAATCTCTTTGCTGTCTATAAGTGTATATCAGGGAAATTAAGATTCCAAGAAGCAATACTACAGTAATTCTATCTGTCCAAACAACACAACTTGCATTTTGTTTGAGCTTTCTTTGTAGCTGGGTAACATTTTTGAACCTACCAATGTTGTTTTATACCACTGTACCACTTAATTAGCATTAAAACTATTTATTTTACATCACATATAAAACCTTCAATTAGTAAACAATATGAAATATATCTTAGTAACAATGAGAGGTATAGTATACTGAAGACACGAAATCAACTAAGTATCAACTATCAATTATATAATAACTTGGCTGCAAAATAATTTCATCTCACATCTTTCTTCATTATAAAATAAACAAACATGAAAGTAGACATTTTGAACATAGACATACATTTACAAATGCTCATTGGGCTCCTATTAATACGCTGTATGTGCTGTAGCGGTGTGCTACACGCAGCGCTAAAATTACGACACGGAGTTGGTAACTGCAGTTGAAGGAAAAAAACTTTGTTCGAAATCTTCAGCCTCACTTTTAAGCCTCCCTCAATCTGCCCCCCATGGCGCAGAGGCTCCAAAGCTCTGTGCTCGCAAACCCCCGTAGGCTATCTAATTGTGAGTCGGTTCGGATGTGCCAGGAAAAGGGTGGCCACATAACCCCCCCCCCCCCCCAGAACTGGCAATACACCCCCCAATGTCCGCAGTCTGGGCCAGAACCTGCTTGGGAGGTCGGCCTCTCCGCCGAGGTGCCGGAAACTCGGCCGGTTGCGCCAGGTCCACATGGGCCGGTTTGAGGCGCTCCACCGTGAAAACCTTCTCTTTCCCCCCAACGTCCAGCACGAACATGGACCCATTGTTCCGGAGCACCATAAACGGCCCCTCGTATGGCCGCTGCAGCGGTGGTCGATGCCCGCCCCTTCGTACAAACACAAACTTACAGTTCTGTAGGTCTTTGGGTACGCAGGTCGGGTGCCGCCCGTGCTGTGAAGTGGGTATGGGGGCCAGTTTACCGAGCTTCTCGCGCAGTCTGCCCAGGACTGCTGCGAGATCTTCTTCTTGCCCCGTGGGGCTGGTAGGAACTCCCCGGGGATGACCAGGGGCGCGCCGTATACCAACTTGGCCGACGAGGCGTGCAGGTCGTCCTTGGGCGCTGTGCGGATGCCGAGTAGGACCCAGGGAAGCTCGTCTGCCCAGTTGGCTCCTCGCAGGCGGGCCATGAGGGCCGACTTCAGGTGACGGTGGAAACGCTCCACTAGCCCGTTCGACTGTGGGTGGTAGGCAGTTGTGTGGTGCAGCTGAGTCCCCAAAAGGCTGGCCATAGCTGACCACAGGCTGGAGGTGAACTGGGCGCCTCTGTCGGAGGTAATGTGGGCTGGTACACCAAAGCGAGATATCCAGGTGGCGATCAGGGCTCGGGCGCAAGATTCGGAGGTGGTGTCGGTGAGCGGGACCACCTCTGGCCATCTTGTGAACCGGTCCACGATAGTCAGGAGGTGCCGCGCTCCGCGCGACACTGGCAGGGGGCCCACGATATCCACATGAATGTGCTCGAAACGCCGGTGGGCGGGATGGAACTGCTGCGGTGGGGCTTTGGTGTGCCGCTGCACCTTGGCCGTCTGGCAGTGCATGCACGTTTTGGCCCATTCACTGACCTGTTTGCGGAGTCCGTGCCAAACGAACCTGCTGGAAACCATCCAGACAGTTGTCCGGATGGAGGGATGCGCCAAGTTATGAATGGAGTCAAAAACGCGTCGCCGCCAGGCTGTCGGGACGACGAGACGGGGCTGGCCGGTGGCGACGTCACAGAGTAGGGTCCTCTCACCCGGGCCCACGGGGAGGTCCTGGAGCTGCAAACCAGAGACTGCGGTTCTGTAACTCGGAATCTCCTCATCCGCCTGCTGCGCCTCTGCCAGTGCCTCAAAGTCTACCCCTTGGGAAAGGGCATGAACGGTAGGGCGAGAGAGCGCATCCGCCACGACATTGTCCTTACCCGAGACGTGCCGGACATCCGTTGTGTATTCAGAGACGTAGGACAGGTGGCATTGCTGGCGGGACGACCAGGGGTTGGACGCTTTCGTAAACGCAAAGGTAAGCGGTTTGTGGTCCGTGAACGCGGTGAAGGGCCGACCTTCTAGGAAGTACCTGAAATGCCGGATTGCCAGGTAGAGCGCCCACAGTTCCCGGTCGAAAGCACTGTATTTGAGCTCGGGTGGTCGCAGGTGTTTGCTGAAAAACGCCAGGGGTTGCCAGCGACCTGCGATGAGTTGCTCCAGCACCCCACCGACTGCCGTGTTAGATGCGTCCACTGTGAGGGCGGTAGGGGCGTCCATTCTGGGATGTACTAGCATTGCGGCGTCCGCCAAAGCTTCCTTTGTTTGAACAAAAGCGGCGGCGGACTCCTCATCCCAGGTAATGTCCTTGCTCGGACCCGACATCAGGGCGAACAGGGGGCGCATGATCCGGGCAGCTGAAGGGAGGAAGCGGCGGTAGAAATTGACCATACCTACGAATTCCTGAAGGCCTTTGATCATGGTGGGTCGGGGAAAGAGGCGGACCGCATCTACCTTAGCAGGCAGAGGGGTTGCCCCGTCTTTAGTAATCCTGTGGCCCAGGAAGTCAATGGTATCGAATCCGAACTGGCATTTGGCGGGGTTGATTGTAAGACCGTACTCACTCAGTCGGGCGCAGAGTTGACGGAGGTGGGACAGATGCTCCTGACGACTGCTGCTGGCTATGAGGATGTCATCCAAATAGATGAACGCGAAGTCCAGGTCCCGTCCCACCACGTCCATTAACCGCTGGAACGCCTGTGCGGCATTCTTCAGGCCGAACGGCATGCGGAGGAACTCGAAAAGGCCAAACGGGGTGATGAGAGCCGTTTTGGGGACGTCGTCAGGATGCATCAGGATTTGATGGTACCCTCGGACGAGGTCTACCTTGGAGAAGATCCGTGCGCCGTGCAGGTTTGCTGCAAAGTCCTGAATGTGCGGCACAGGGTAGCGGTCCGGTGTGGTAGCCTCGTTCAGCCTGCGGTAGTCGCTGCACGGTCTCCAGCCCCCCATTGCTTTGGGCACCATGTGCAGGGGGGAGGCCCATGGACTGTCGGACCGCCGGATGATCCCCAATTCCTCCATCCTCTGGAACTCCTCCTTCGCCAGTCGGAGCTTGTCCGGGAGAAGCCGCCGAGCGCGGGCGTGGAGGGGTGGTCCCTGGGTCGGGATGTGGTGCTGTACGCCGTGCCTGGGCATGGCCGCTGTGGACTGCGGTGCCAGAACCGATGGGAAATCCGCCAGGACCCTGGTGAAGTCGTTGCCGGACAGCGTGATGGAGCCGAGGTGAGGGGCTGGCAACTGGGCTGCACCCAGGGAGAACGTCTGAAAGGTCTCGGCGTGGACCAGTCTCTTCCTGGGCAGGTCGACCAGTAGGCTGTGAGCCCGCAAAAAATCCGCACCCAGAAGCGGTTGGGCTACGGCGGCCAGTGTGAAGTCCCACGTGAACTGGCTGGAGCCGAACTGTAGCTGCACCTGACGGGTGCCATAGGTCCTTACTGTGCTGCCATTCACGGCCCTCAGGGGGGACCCGGTGCCCTGCTGCGGGTGTCGTAACTCGTCGGAGGTAAAACGCTGATCTCAGCCCCAGTATCTACCAAAAACCGGCGTCCCGACCTTCTATCCCACACATACAGGAGGCTATCCCGATGGCCAGCCGCCGTAGCCATCAGCGTTGGCTGGCCCTGGCGTTTCCCGGGAACTTGCAGGGCGGGCGACAACGGTGGGCTTCCGCGTCCCACCGCTGGTGGTAGAAGCACCAGTGCTCATTGGGCCGGGGGTTGGCAGGCTCTGCGGCCGGGCCTGGACTGGTTTGCTGCCGGGAGCGTGACTGGGAGATCTGTGCGATGGACGCCTCGCTCACCTTTTTGGCGTTCCACAGCAAGTCCGCCCGGGCTGCCACCTTCCGGGGGTCACTGACATCCGCGTCGGACAGCAGCAGGCGTATGTCCTCGGGCAGCTGCTCCAGGAATGCCTGCTCAAACATGAGGCAGGTTGTGTGTCCGTCGGCTAGAGACAACATCTCATTCATTAAAGCCGATGGAGGTCTGTCGCCCAAGCCATCCAGGTGCAGTAAACGGGCAGCCCGCTCGCGCCGAGAGAGTCCGAAAGCCCTGAGGAGCAGGGCTTTGAATTCCGTGTACTTGCCGTCTGCCGGGGGCGACTGTACGAACTCCGCGACCTGGGCCGCTGTGTCCTGGTCGAGGGAGCTCACCACGTAGTAGTAGCGGGTGTCATCTGAGGTGATCTGGCGAAAGTGGAATTGGGCTTCGGCTTGCTGGAACCATAGGTTCGGGCGCTGTGTCCAGAAACCCGGCAGTTTCAATGAAACCGCATGAACAGAGGCGGCGTCGGTCATTTCTGGTCCAAAAATCGTTTGGACCGTCAGGGTCACCAATTGTAGCGGTGTGCTACACGCAGCGCTAAAATTACGACACGGAGTCGGTAACTGCAGTCGAAGGAAAAAACTTTATTCGAAATCCTCAGCCTCACTTTTAAGCCTCCCTCAACCTGCCCCCCATGGCGCAGATGCTCCAAAGCTCTGTGCTCGCAAACCCCCGTAGGCTATCTAATTGTGAGTCGGTTCGGATGTGCCAGGAAAGTGTCACCACAGTGCTCTTCCTAACATATCAAGAAGTAAATTTATTAAAATATTGCAGAGAATTTAAGGCATTACATTTAAAACTAGGTTGTTGAATTAACAATCAAGAAACTGCAGATGCTGGTATTCTGAAATTTAAAAAGAACAAAAATGCTAGAATCTCTCAGAAGGTCAGGCTGAATCTATGGAAAGTGAAATGAGTTGACACTTCTGATTTAAAATCTGAATTGGTATTTCATATTCTCTGACTGAATACACCTAACTTCAGTAAACATCTCATAAAAATCTTAGCAATAAAAACATTTTCAAAGTTGTTAAGGACAAGTTCGTGCCTTGAGTATTATACCTTATCACAGTGTCTGAGACAAACAGGATTTATAGGCAGTAGAGAAACACATACTCCTCACTATAAAGTCTTTATTATAAATAATGATAAGGGAAATGGGCATTTCAGCCTGCAAAAGAAGAATAATAGGACTCAATTTCAAATGTGGAAATGGTACTCTTTGGAATGAACACACAGACAGAGCAAGAAAGGAAAATATACCCTGGAATATTAAAAAAAAACAATCTGATGCACGATCTGAAAACATCTACTCTACATTCTTAGATCAGCTATTTAGGTGAGCCAGTTACTGGAGCCAATATCCCTTGGTTCTAAGCTTGGCTGCTTGGGCAGATCTTCCAACAGATGTACAATTAATTGATGAGTACAGGGGAGACTCTGAATGGGCAACAGACATCTGTGTCAGTTTCAGTCAAATGCCATTTGCTAGGTCCTGGCTCACAATGTCGACGTTCTGCTTGACTGCAAAACTGATGGTGCTAATGAGATTTGGTATTTTAGTCTGAAGTCCGTGCCTGTAGCAAGTTCTGCTACACTGTGATGACTTGAACAGTGATTGCCATATATTCCATAGGGGACTGCAGTATAATGAATTCATCTTTATTCCCTATAAAGCTATGTCTTCTCAACTCCTGCGGAGACTGTTAGCTATTGTAAGTAAAGAGCACAATGTTCTCCAGAGTTAAGTGGTGCTCTGCTGAGAGAATGCCATGCTTTTAAAATCAGATTTTATTATGTCAATGCCCTTTTGCTCCAAGGCTGAAGGAAAAGGATCCTTCAAGCTAAAGCATTCTACTTCACGCCAGTGGCTCGACTTCCTCAAGATGCTGAAGACATTTGGCATGTCCCCCTTGAATTTTGATATACCAGAGAAAGCATCCTATTCGGGTGCATCATGGCTTGGTAATACACTGCTCTGCCCATGACTGCAGGGAGTTGTGGACACCGCTCAGCACATCATGCAACCAGACTCCCATCCACCCACTCTTGCCACACTTCACACGAGCTCTGAAAATAAGCCAATATAATCACAAAGAACATACCTGTTCCAAACCTTCTCCCTTCTCCCCCTTCCATCAGGCAGAATATGCAAAACCCTGAAGGTACATACAACTAGGCTCAAGGACATCTTCTGTCCTTCTGTTTTAATACTATTGAACAGTCCCCTACTATGATAAGATGGCATAATAAGCAATATCGTAAGACCTCACAATCTACCTCATTAGGCCTTGCACTGCACTTATTCTATAATTCCAACACTTTAATCTGCCTTTTGTTATAGTTTTCTCTTGCACCAACTCACGTGGCAGCACCCATGCACTACCACCAAGGTACTGTAAATTGAGGATGATAACAAGATTGGGGGCAGAGAGGAGAGAGAGCAAAAATTACAGCAGGATCTGGAGTAGCTGGAAAAATAGGCTGAAAAATGGCAGATGGAATTTACTGTCAGGTGTTCCCATTTGGGACAGAGCATGGAATTTATACAACTGCTGAGTTACTGTGAATTTCTTGCACAGCAGTCTCTAGAGGTTACAAAGAATGGTGTGAAAAACAAAAGACGTCAGACTCAGATAGCCACACATTACGACAGTCATGTGCAGGAGATTAAAGACCACACTGAGTTCCATGCCTGCACCTATTAAAGTGGTCACTGAGTGTAAATCTAATGAGGTAGCCTCTATTTCTTTCCTGGGCAGAGAATTCCATAGATTCACTACTCTCTGGGAAAAGTAGTCTCAATCGCGGGACTCTGCGGAGAGTGGTGCGGACAGCCCAGCACATCTGTAGATGTGGACTTCCCACTATTCAAGACATTTACAAAGACAGGGTGTAAAAACGGCCTGAACAATCATTGTAGACCTGAGTCACCCCAACCACAAATTGTTCCAGCTGCTGCCATCTGGGAAATTGTACTGCAGCATAAAAGCCAGGACCAACAGGCTCTCGGACAGTTTCTTCCACCGGGCTATCTGACTGATAAATTCATGCTGACACAACTGTATTTCTATGTTAAACTGACAGTCCTGTTCTACAACTGTTTGTTACAAATTACTATAATTACACATAGCATATTTGAACAGAGACGTAACATAAAGATTTTTACTCCTCATGTATATGAAGGATGTAAGTAATAAAGTCATTTCAAAATGAAATTGGATGGCAGAAGGGAAGAAGCTGTTCCTGGATCGATCACTGTGTGTGTGCCTTCAGGCTTCTGTTCCTCAGTATATCTTTCTTCAAGGCTGTCGGAACTACACACAGTACTCCAGGTGTGGTTTTACCAATACTCTGTACAGCTGCAGCATAATCTCCCTGTTCTAAATTCAATTTATCTCACAATGAAAGCCAACATTGCATTTGATTTCTTGATAACCTGATGCACCTGCAAATCGAACTTCGGCAATTCATGCATAAACACTTGCAAGTCACTCTGCACAACAGCACACTGCAATCATTTAAATGATAATCTGACCTATTTTCCTTCTAAAGTAGATGACCTCACATTTACCAACATTGTACTCTATCTGCCAAACCGTTGCCCTCTGAATTCACCTACCTATGTCACTTTTTTGGCTTGTGCACACCCTCTGAGCAGTGACCTCTCAATTTAGTGTCATCATCACACTTAGACATGCTACATTCAATACCCTCTTTCAAATCGTTAATGTATTTCATAAGCAGTTGCGAGCTCAGTACTGACCCTGTGCCATTCTGCTCACCACTGACTGGCAATACTCGTTTTTTCCAACCGTCTGCCTTCTATTGATTAACCATGACTCTAACCATGTTACTACATTACCCCCAATTCCATGCAAACTTATCTTATGGATAAGTCTTTTATGTGGGTGATGCACCATCAATAACTCACTCTGAGACGTAAGGCAAGATATCGGCTTTTATTAACTGGAAGAAGGAACAATCAGTGGTTGACCATCATACTACATCCTGGAGACTGAGAGGCCGGGCTCAGGCCTTGATCGCCTTTATACAGGGGTCTGTGGGAGGAGCCACAGGAGCAGTCAGTAGGGACGTGTCCAGACAGGTATATGTAGTTCACCACATTCACCACCCCCTTTGTTTTAAAAGAGAGTCCCCATGTGGCAAAGTTTCAGGTGGGCGAATCTGTCGCTGCGATCTACGTAGCACCGGTGGTGATTGCACAGGTGCCGGTGGTGGTGATTGCACCGGAGACGGAGGTTGTGATGGTTCCGGCCTAACTAGAGGTGTCAGCCCACTAGGCGTCAGTGATCCCTCACGCATGTGTGAGGCACCTGGTATATATGCGTACGAAACGCCTGGTATATGAGTGTCGTGAGGAGTCTGTGTAGGGCCTGGTGTGCACGGTGTCACCTCGGGTACAGGGTTCATAGTTACCAGAGAGTGTTCAGGGTAGTGGTCTATGGCACCTGCGGGTGCCAGGTCACGGACGGAGACCGTGTCCTCCCGCCCATCAGGTAAGACCATGTAGGCATACTGGGGTTTCGCAAGTAGAAGGTGAACCCTCTCGACCAGCGGGGAGTATTTAGTACTCCTCATATGTCTCCGGAGCAGCACTGGCCCTGGGGACGTCAACCAAACTGGTAGGGTGGTCCCAGTGACAGACTTCCTGGGAAAAGAGAATAGGCGCTCGTGAGGGGTGGCATTGGTGGACATACATAACAGGGAGCGGATAGAGTGGAGTTCCTCAGGGAGGACCTCCTGCCATCGAGAGACCGGCAACCCTTTCGACTTAAGGGCTATCAGTGTGGCCTTCCACACTATGGCATTCTCCCTCTCCACCTGTCCATTTCCCCGGGGATTATAACTCGTGGTCCAACTAGTAGCAATGCCCCTAGCTAGCAGATACCGGCACAGCTCGTCACTCATAAAGGAGGATCCTCTATCACTGTGGATATAGCAGGGATATCCGAACAGAGCGAAGAGCTGGCGCAGGGCATTTATGACGGACGTGGTAGTGGTGTCGGGGCAGGGAATGGCAAAGGGGAACCGCAAGTACTCGTCGATAATATTGAGAAAATTGACATTGCGGTCGGTGGAGGGAAGGGGGCCCTTAAAGTCAACACTCAGTCGCTCAAAAGGGCGGGTGGCATTGACAAGTTGCGCCGTTTCAGGACGGTAGAAGTGCGGTTTGCACTCAGCGCAGATTTGGCAGTCCCTGGTCATCGTCCTGATGTCCTCCAGGGAGTACGGCCGGTTCCAGGCTTTCACGAAATGATAAAATCGGGTGACCCCTGGATGGCAAAGATGTGCATGAAGGGTGTACAGCTGGTCGAGCTGTGTGCTAGCACATGTTCCCCGGGATAAGGCATCAGGGGGCTCATTGAGTCTGCCAGGCCGGTACAGGATATCATAGTTGTAGGTGGAGAGTTCTATTCTCTACCGCAAAATCTTAGCATTTTTAATTTTGCCCCGCTGTTGGTTGCTGAACAGGAACGCAACCGAGCGCTGGTTGGTCAGCAAGGTGAACCTTTTGCCAGCAAGATAGTGCCTAATAGCCTCCACTATGGCCTGGGCTTCTTTCTCCACTGTGGAGTGCCGAATTTCAGAGCCTTGAAGGGTATGAGAAAAGAATGCTACTGGCCTGCCTTCCTGATTGAGGGTAGCAGCCAGTGCGAAATCGGAGGCGTCGCACTCTACTTGGAAGGGAATGGTCTCATCCACCGCATGCATCGTTGCTTTGGCAATGTCCCCTTTAATGCGGCTGAAGGCCGCGCAGGCCTCGGCAGAGAGGGGAAAGGTGGTAGACCTGACCAGGGGGCGGGCCTTGTCTGTGTAATGGGGGACCCATTGGGCATAATAGGAAAAAAAAACCCAGGCACCGTCTGAGGGCTTTGAGAGTGGTGGGAAGAGGGAGTTCTAACAGGGGGCACATACCGTCGGGATCAGGGCCAATGACCCCGTTTTCCATGACATACCTAAGGATAGCGAGGCGGGTGGTTCCGAACACACACTTGTCCCTGTTATAAGTAAGGTTCAGAGCTTCGGCCACTTGGAGAAATCATTGGAGGTTGGCGTCGTGATCCGGCCAGTTGCGACCACAGATGGTGATGTTATCCAGATAAGGAAAAGTGGCCTTCAGTTGGTACTGGTCCACCATCCGGTCCATTTCCCTCTGGAAGACAGAGACACCATTCGTGACACCGAAAGGGACGCGCAGGAAGTGATAGAGCCTGCCGCCCGCCTCAAAGGCGGTGTAGGGGCAGTCCTCTGGGCAGATGGGGAGCTGGTGATAAGCGGATTTCAGATCTATTGTCGAGTACACCTTGTACTGAGCTATCTGGTTGACCATATCCGCGATGCGGGGTAGGGGGTAAGCGTCAAGCTGCGTGAACCTATTGATGGTTTGACTATAGTCCACGACCATCCTATCTTTCTGCCCAGTCTGAACAACAACCACCTGGGCCCTCCAAGGGCTTGAGCTTGGCTCAATGATCCCCTCCCTGAGCAGCCGCTGCACCTCTGACTGAATGAAGGCCCTGTCCCCCACGCTGTACCTCCTGCTTTTAGTTGCCACAGGTTTACGGTCGGGGGTCAGGTCGGCGAACAGCAATGGGGGAGGGACCTTGAGGGTGGAGAGACTGCAAGTGGTATCGGTAGCGCAGCTGTCGGCATGGTGCTGGGTGGGATGTGTGGGCCGGTGTGTGTGTGTGGTCAGTAGCGGGGTATATGGCGAAGTCCCACAAAACTGAGGATTCCTGACAGTGAGTGGCGGGAGGGGCCCGTCATATGCCATAGTCACACTTTCGAGATGGCTCTGGAAGTCCAGCCCCAATAGCACAGGTGCGCACAGTTTAGGCATAACCAGTAGCGCAAAGTTCCGATATTCTGTGCCTTGCACCACCAATGTCGCTACACAACCCACCCGGATGTCTGTGGAATGCGACCCAGAAGCCAAATTGATCCTCTGACTTACTGGCCATGTCACGAGTCCGCAGCGTTGCACTGTGTCCGGGTCAATAAAACTCTCAGTGCTGCCCGTGTCAAACAGGCAGCTAGTCCTGTGCCCCTCCACCAGGATGTCCATCATTGACCTTGTAAGCTGGTGTGAGGCGCTTTGGTCGAGGGTTGCGGTGGCCAGAGTTGAGCCATCTTGGTGCCCGGTAAACACCAGCGGGTAGGGGGCGGGGCATGTTGACGCCGACCAAGATGGCCACCCACATTTGGGCATGCAAGATGGCGGCCCCCATGGCTCACACGGGTCGGGGCGGGGCAAGTTGACGCCGACAAAGATGGCCGCGCACATCCGGGCATGCAAGATGGCGGCCCCCATGTCTCACCCGCAGCACTGCACTCCGCTCATAGTTTAGACTTACAGACCTTGGCGAAATGGCCCCGCTTTCCGCAGCTGGAGCAGGTCACTTCTCGCGCCGGGCAGCATTGTCGGGGATGTTTTCCGACTCCGCAGAAATAACACAGCACGAGCTTTTGATCAGTCGCAGCCGTGGTCAGGTTCGGGGAGCTTGTGGAATCGCGACTGGCAGCGGCATTGGCGAATTCGCTCGTGGGAACCGGCTGGACAGCATCAGCGTTGTGCAGAGCAGCTTCCAGAGCATCGGCCGTTTCGATCGCTGAGCGTAAGGTAAGATCAGCTTTTTCCAGCAACCTCTGACGCACGTACACTGACCTCAGTCCTGTAACGAAGGCGTCTCGTACTAGCAGCTCCGCATGCCGTTCTGCCGTGAGCATTTTGCAGTCACATGTTCGGACGAGTGTCTGTAGTGCTCAGAGAAACTCGGCGCTCGATTCTCCAGGCAGCTGTCGTCGCGTAGCTAAGCGATGTCTTGCGTAGACGGTGTTCACTGGCCGCAGGTACTGTCTTTTGAGAGTGTCCAGTGCCCCTTCATAGGTCGGCAGGTCTCTGATAAATGAATAAACTTCTGGGGCGACTCTCGAGAGGAGAATTCTGTGCATAACGGTGGGTTCAGTTGCACGAACCTCCTCCAAGTATGATTGGAAGCATGCAAGCCAGAGTTCAAAAGCAAGAGCTGCTTCAGGGTCTTGGGGGTCCAAATCCAATCTTTCCAGACGTAAAACGGTTTCCATGTTTTAAAACTTCCAGTCAATAAAAGTGATGCACGATCAATAACTAACTCTGAGACGTAAGGCGAGATATCGGCTTTTATTGACTGGAAGAAGGAACAAACAGTGAGTGACCACCATACTACATCCTGGAGACTGAGAGCCCGGGCTCAGGCCTCAATCGCCTTTATACAGGGGCCTGTGGGAGGAGCCACAGGAGCAGTCAGCAGGGGGTGTGTCCAGACAGGTATATGTAGTTCACGACAGTGGGACCTTATTGAATGCCTTCTGAAATCAAAACATAAAATAGCTGCCTGTTCCCATCTACTCACTGTGCTCATTCTATCCTCAAAGAACACCAATAAGGTTGTTAAAATGAAAAAGTTCTCTTTATGAATCCATGCTGTGTCTGTCTGCTGGAATCATGTCTATCCAGATGTTGAGCAATTGCTATCTTAATGATAATTGTCAGCATTTTCCTAAATATAGATGTTAAGCTAACTGGCCTATAGTTACTCACCTTTTATCTACATCTTGTTTTAAACAGTGGCACAGCCTTCACTGTTTTTCAGTCTGCCGGGACCTGCACAGAGTCGAGGGAATTTTGGCCAATGAACACAAACTTATCGACTGTAACTTCCACTGTTTCTTTCAGTACCCTGGCCGGCATCCCATCAGGACCAGGTGATTTGTCTACACACTAGTTTGTTCATCACTAGTTCTTTAATGATGGTAATGGTATCCAGGTCCTCATCTTCAGAATCAGAATCAGGTTCATTATGAATTGACATCTGTCATCTAATTTGTTGCTTTGTGGCTGGAGTACAATGCAAAACATAAAAAATGCTGTAAGTTATAATATGAAATGCAGGTATATTACAATAACTGAACACAACAAAAAGGGTGCAAAAACAATAAGGTTCATGGTCTGTTCAGAAAGCTGATTGTGGAGGGAGGAAGCTATTCCTAGAATGTTGACTGTGTCTCTTCAAGCTCCTGCACCTCTGTCCTAATGACAGTAACATTCGGAGTCCAGGTTCTGAATGGTGAGGGTTCCCAGTGATGGATGTGCCTTCTTGAAGCACGGCCTTTTAAAGATGTACTCAGAACAGGGGAGGCAAATGTCCATGATGGGCTGGCTGGGTCTACAACTCTGTGGCATTTTTTGATCCTGTGCATTGGAGCCTCCATACCAGGTGGTGATGTAACCACTCAGAATGTTCTCCAATGAGTCTGCTTCTTCAACTTAATTAAAGCTTTAGATATTATCAACCTCCTCACACTTACCTGCTGTCAAAAATTCATCACCAACTTGCCTTTAAACCATGATGGATGCAAGTATAACCAAAACATCAATAATAGAATCATTTTCAGTGAAGGCTAGTGTCAAACAAAACTGTTTCATTGCTCAAACAGGAGGAAATCTGCAGATGCTGGAAATTCAAACAACACACACAAAATGCTGGTGGAACACAGCAGGCCAGGCAGCATCTATAAGGAGAAACACTGTTGATGTTTTGGGCCGAGTCCTGATGAAGTGTCTCGGCCAGAAACGTTGATAGTGCTTCTCCTTATAGATGCTGCCTGGCCTGCTGTGTTCCACCAGCATTTTGTATGTGTTGTTTCATTGCTCCAATGCTTTTATGCAATCTTTCTCAGTGCTTGCATTTCACTTCTGACAAACCTCCTGCTGCAATAGTGCTAGTTTTCAGAACTAATGGGAAGTTGATAGAGTTAACACTCCAGTAGCAGTGTCACACAATCCATAGAAGATGAGCTGCAATTAATAACAACACTTGTGTTTGCAAATGATTGAGGACCAACCTCATTCACCAAAGTACATGAAAGGATTTCCTTTCTCCCATAACTTGCAAGATCGATAACTTCTGCCAGCCTGCCTCTACTGCACTACATGCCTTATAACAATGTCAAGAGTCTGAAAATGTGGTCCATGTCCCACATCTTGGGAACTACTTCTTGGCAAAGGCAGCCACTGATGATGAAATTCATCGAGGCCTTCAATGCAATAACCTAGTCTCTGGTTGATTGATCAGAAAGGTACTTGAAGATCATGACCTCAGTAAGGGTACAAAACTCATGGTCGACAGGAGACAGTGATTCTTGCTTTTGAATATACTTCTTAGACCTGGACAGAAATCAAGTTATGGCACTGGAAAACTATCGGTGCTGCATCTTCAAGTTCTTCCACATTTATTGAAAGGATAGGGAACATTTATAAGTGAGCTCTCCCAGGCCTATGCTCCCAATATTGAGATGATGGATACAGTTTGTTGGGTATGTTGGCTTGTCTACACCATTCTCATACTTGGCTCTAGGCTCCTGAAATAGACATTCTATTCCATGATCTGTAATAGGAGATATTTAGTAGGTGAACAAAAAGAAAAATTCCAGGATGACCTTGAAGCTTCTTTGAAGGAACATAATATCCCAACTGACTCCTGGGAACATCTGGACTACAACCACCCAGAACTGAGGATCCTGGGCCCATGCACTGGGAGCACACAAAAACCATACGTAAGCAGCAGGAGGAACACAACATCTCACAAAACTCTCACCTATCTCTCCTGATAAACATCTCCTTCCCCATCTGTGGAAGAGTCCGTACTTTCCACACTGGCGTCCATAGCCACCTCAGCACCCACAACACTGAAGTGGACGCCAGTCACTTCGGAACCTAAGGCACTGTCTAAGATAAAGTATATATGAAATGTAGAATTAAAATTACACGTTTGACAAGGAGGTTAATTCAGAATCTTGCTTGTGGCAGCTCCTTGAAAATGTGATTCAGTTAGTATTACTTTTCTGCCCTTTCTCCATGGTACTGAAATCTCTCCCACTTCATAAATGTATTCAATTTAATTTTTAAAGTTATTATTGAATCTTCCACCACCATTCAGACCATAATAATTCACTCAAGAAAATATCTTATCAAACTTTGGCTCTTTTGAGTGATATGAAAGAAATGAATTTGTGAATAGAAATAAATAAACAATCAGATATTGTCCCACTTCAAAGCAAAACTCTGGTTTATAGCTTTAGAAGTTGTTTTCATTTGAATTCAAATTATTTAATTTTGCATGGCTCGTTGATGCATAAACTGATCATTAGATTGATCATCTCCTTAAAGATAGAGCACTTCACTGCAAATGAAATTATAATTCTGGGAGGTCCACCTGTTGATTGCTCAAATATCATGTGAGTAAGTTTAGTGCCATAATATTTTTTTTTTCACAAAAGCTTCGTACTTTCAGTACTACAAGAACTAATAAGTGACATTTTAAAGAGAAAGTGTCCTTGGACTTATATTTTAAAAACTATATATTTTCTATGAGTAACAAAAAATATGTTTAAGTACTTACATTTGTTAACTCATATTTGAAAATTATATGAATGTCTGAAACATTTCTCAGTACAGAACAATTATCTTAAATGTAGATTTTATGTGCTAATTTATTTGCTGCAAATTGCCGGCATGTTGTCCCTTAAGATTTTTATCACCACCATTTGTTCATTTCAAGAGAGAATCAAAGAAATAATTGCACACTGTATTTGCATTAATAGAGCAAGCTGCTTGAAAATCACTCACCATTAACTTCCACCAGAATTCTCCCAATTGATGGAAACCCTGGAGAAACGGCTGCAGATCAGAATGCTAATATTCACTGAATTCTTGCAAATATAATTTTTTCCTCAAAATAAGCGCTTTTGGAATCTGTATGACATGTGTAATGATGCAAAAAATATTAGACTATAATAGTTTCAGATCAGAAGCAAAAAAAGTATTGGAAATGTAGTAAAAATTATAGGTTAAATCTGTGGTGTAAAATTTGTCATGAATGTGCTTTGTGTAAGTCACTTCATGGAGTTATCCACATATCTGTCAATGGAGTAATTAATTTGAAAAAAAACTTTGCGGCAAATAAAATAAAAAAAAGTAAAAAAGCAAACATAACTTTACTGCTCAAATAACAATTTGCAACCTGTCTGCTGAAGACCAGAAGAAACTGCAGAGACAGTTCAGCACAACACAGAAAACAGCCTATCCTCTATGGATTCTTTCTATGCTTCTTGCTGCCTCAGTGACGTAACCAACATAATTGAAGACCTACCCCTTGTCATGGGCGCTGTTTCTTCTCCACCTCCCATCTGGCAGAAGATAAAAAAGCTGGAAAAGACAGACCACCAGCTTCAATAATAGCTTCTGTCCTGTTGTTGTAAGACTAATGAACAGTGTCCTTATATAAGATGAGCTCTTGATCTTGCAACCATCCTCAATCTTATTGTCTGTCTGCACTGCCTCTGTAACTGTAATGCTTTACCCTGTATTTTGGTATTGCATTCCCTTGAATTACTTCAATGCATGGTTGTAATCAAATGAACTGTATGCAATGCATTGTGAAACAAACTTTTCCATTCGACCTCAGTATATGTGACAATAATAATGGAGTTATATTGACCACTGTAAGCAAATTCAGGAGGCGACACTAAGCAATGCCGATTAGTGGAAGAAAATGTTGAAAATGTCAATGCAGAAGATTTGTGGGTGTTGGAATGGATTTTTGGCTCCATTTGAATATTTGAGGCAAGCTACCAGCCATTAATATTATATCTTGACATATCCCTTCCACTGCAATTACTATCAAGCAAGGTGTCTGATCTGAGTCCAACGAGGAGAGGGCCAGGTGGAATAGTATAGAAACCAGCCTTCAGTTAATTTGATTCATTCTATGCATTACTAAGAACATTCAATGTCTGCTGGCCAAACCCGAAGTCTGAAGGCCCCACACCAATCCAGCTGTGCTGCAGAGAATTTGACTTCCAAAACTAGCTCACTTCTAAATAGTCCAACTAAAACAGCAGCAATAACCTAACCGGGTAGGACAGTTCCAAAGTATTACTCATGACCTAGCTAATCACCACCGCTTCTCTCACCTGTGCAGTGGTGGTGGTGCCAAGGATAGTGCTATCTGATGACATATTATTTGTCAGTTAGTGTTCCTCTCATCAGTGCCAAGGTCCAAATATGAACTAAAGAACTAAAACATAGAGTTGAGGTGAGAGTAACTGTCCTTCTCATCACTACATTGTTGACAAATTCTGACTTAAGACAGCTCTCATAAAATTAAATTTATCTTGTTGGGATAGGAGGTATAATGAGCATAACTTTAACCTATGGTGTTAAAATGGTTGTTGTGATGCATCTAGTGTGGTAGTGTAGTGGGTCGTGCTTGTCGCTCGTGCTTTCAGCTTCCACTGCTGGCTAGTAGTCTTGCAAAAAGGAGAGCCGAATCTGTAGGTCTCTCCCTGGCATTCACCTCTCCAAGAGCAAGCCTTGTTGGTGACACACGGTAAGTGAATTCCTTTTGGACTCAGGCTGAACTACAGAGGACGGGGAAGAGGCTTGGCCCCTGCACACTGAGCATGCAGGTTCACCGGTGTGTGGACACACCCTGGTGCTTGTGAACCAGATCCCCAGCTATGGGTCAATAGACCTACTGCCTTGTGGGTAGCTTCAGGAGAGACAAAAGCTACGGGAGTAAATCCGGAGTGGAGCACTGAAGCTGGCTGGACATCATTGAACTTCCTTCTGGCAGTTCCAGTAGCCAAGCTGATGCCAAAAATATTGCATCATAAGCTTTCCATTGGACTACACAGGTGAGGCTGAGAGGAAGATTGTGACAAATGGGCACACCTCCACCCCGCCCACCCAGGCTTGTGATGATGATCATCATCACCCATTGTCATTCGAGACAGGTGGATGCCACCCAACCAATTATATATACAGGCAATCCCCAGGTTACGTACAAGTTCCGTTCCTGAGTCCGCCTTTAAGTCGGATTTGTATGTAAGTCAGAACAAATACAATCGGTATTATATAGCGTCAGTTCGTCAAATGTTTGTCTTAGTATATACTATATATTTTACCTTTCTATGCATATAAAACACTTAAGAAACGTATGTATTCCAATAATTAAACCACTGCATTGCTTAGTAATAATTGTAGCTTTCATCGGGGCAGGGCATTTCACATGCTCCATTATTCTCACTTTATCGATTATCCTTTAAAATTGTTCCGATCGTTGACCAACTGTAGCCTAACGCTTTTCTAATGACTGATGGTGTTTCATCTCTTTCCAAACACTTTATTATTTCTGGTTTATTTTCAATCGCGATCGCTTCCCGTCAATGGAACAGAAACACTGCGGGCGGCGGGTCCCGAGCTCAGCCTGCTCCCGAGGTCCGGTGGGTCCTAAGGACCACCGCACTGAGACAGGCTAAATAGGACAAAATGGGGGCTGTGCTGGGTTTGGGTATTGATCCTTCACAATATTCTGCATCGGAATTTAAACTGGAGGTGGCAGTGTTTTTTTTTATGAGGTCGAGTTGCAAGCTTGACATCAACCCAGCACGGATGGTACGGGAGTCACTGGATCGACATCAACCTGATGTGGGAGCGGTCTGCCACTGGATCAAACTTGGAAACCTCCGTTCCCCAGCTCAGCGTTGATTTAACTGCGCCACCAGCTGACCGGAACCGGGGGGGGGGGGGGGGCGGGCAGGGGGTCAAGGTGAAACTTACTAAGAAAAATTTAAGCCAAATACAAATTTAAACACTCAACAAAGTGTCAAGGCAAAGACTTAAAATGGCAGATGGTGTTGCGATTCGACTTAAAATGGCAGATGGTGTTGCGATTCGACTTAAAATGGCGGAAGGTGTTCTCCTTCCTCGGCTTGTAAGTACGACAGTTATCCGTAAGTCAGACATTTGTAACTCGGGGCCTACCTGTATATAGTCTGTATATATCTACATTGATGAATATTTATGATGAATAATTGAATGACTAAAGAAAGCAATGTTATGCTTGGCTATAAAATGGATGTTCAGTTATCAAAATGTAAATTCAGGTCACAAAGGTGCGTTAAAATAGAGGATGATGAAATGAAGAGTAGAAATTACCATCCAGCAAGGTAATTTCTACTCAATATAGTACAGATGCTATGTTAGTGTAGCAGTTAAGGCAACAGTATTACAGCTTGGGGCATCGGAGTTCAGAGTTCAATTCTGGTGTTCTTTCTGAGAAAATTTGTATGTTCTTCCCATGAGCACATGGGTTTCTGCGTGGTTCCTTCTACAGACCAAAAAATACCGGTTAGTAGACTGGTCATTGTAAACTGTCCAGTGAGTAGGCTAGTGTTAGATCAGTGGGTTGCTGAGCGGTGTGGCTCATTGGGCCAGAAGGGTCTGTACTGCGCTGTATCTCCACTTAACAAACTTGGGCAAGTTTGCTTTAATAAACTCAGATGCAATTAACATCATAAGCAATCTTCATATTACACCTCCGGCAAAGAAACAATATTATTGTCCACAAGAGTTAGGATGATTTAAAATATGCAGAACTACAAGTTGTTCTACTTCATTTTTATTGGTTTTAAAACTATGTCAGTTTCAGTGTAAATGTTCTACAATGATTTGCTGTAAGCTCTTGCAATTGTCAATACGTAGCCAAGAGATAGATTCTCAGCAGCCAGCTCTTAAGGAGACATGTCACAATGCAAGCAGTCTCTTCTGGCTACAGGAAAGTGTTGCTATAATGAGTGGATATTGTGGTGGCAAGAGGGAGGGGATAGGGGCAGAGAGGGCTAAATAGACTGTTGAACAACAAAGACTACAGAAGCCTTCATGCAAGGAGACTAACCATGGATAGAGTTAGCTGCTCCTGGCAGGAGATTCCGAGGGAAGTCTCTATAAGGACATGAGTGCTTTCTTTGAACACCTGTACGTTGATGAGTCCAGTAATGGAGGCAAATGTTTCTGCAAAAAAGTCTCCTCTTCTCATAAATGGAGTTCAAATGGCCTTCCTATTGCAGAACTGAGCAGAAAACTGTGAGATGTGATAAGATCAGCTTCAACACCCTGAAGTAGGAAGCTGAAATGACTGTAAATCTAATTGTGTAAAACAGTCAAAACACTCATTGCTAGGTTCCATTTGAAATCAATCAAAATCATATCTTTCCATGAGGACGAAGAGTGCAATTGAAGTACATTGATTTGATCGAGGTTACTGCAATAATTAGTTTTCAGGCCAGTATGGTTGAAAATCCTATTGCAGGTGAATTTTGAAGTTATGATATCATTTTGTGGAGCTTAAGAGGAGTTAGGAAGAATTCAGAAGAATAAGAATAATCCAGAAATGATGTATTTCCTACCATGATATCAAGAAGTGCAAGCAAAATTATCATCTCAAGTTAAATAATTTTCAGTAGTACAACACTGTTTTGGGGATTCTGTGAAGAATTTTCCACTTCTGACAGAAAGAGTTATGCATGAATAGTAGAAAGAATAAACAAAATCTACCAGGAGTCAAAGGAAGAGAAATAATAAGAAAGCCAAATAAGGAATATGTCATCTGAAAAGGAAGTTGAATGAATTGCAATGTGGATTCAATGCTAGTTTAGAAAATCTCAATAAGTTCTGTTTACCAGATAGATTTTATGAAGTTTAAAAAAAATTATAATGTAAGGTCATAAGTGGTTTAAAGAAGTTTATAGAGGAATTAAAGTAGCTGTTTATTTGAGTATACATTTCAAAGGTTCAATGGTTCACATGTTCATTTATTATCAATCTATACAACTCTGAAATTTTTCTTCTCCAGATAGCCATGAAGCTAAAAGAGCAGCATGATCATCAACCCCTCCCCAAATTCCTTCTCCCCACACAAAAAAAGAACAAAAATGGACTCAACACATTGACCCCCGAATCCCCCTCCCCTGCACCCTAAAAATTAGAAAGATCGTGTAAAAAACATAGAATACTAAAAACCATAAAAATTTATAAGGTCCACAGTCCAAATCCCCATCCAAAATGCAGAAATCCTAGGCAACGTTCCCCCTCTCCATAGCAGAGTAATCTCACCAGCAATAAAAAGGACATCTCCACTCGCCATAACGGAGCAATCTCCCAGTGATAAAAAGTCAGTCCCATCGCTCCATAGGAGAGTGATCTCTCCAGTGATAAAAAAGCAGTTTCCCCTCTCTGGTGGCTTGGACTCCAAATGATTTTAACATTTAACAAGCCAAGTGGAAAAGATATATTTTACTATTCTGGGTCATGCCTAGTATAAAGGAAGATAGTTGTATTTGAGGCCAATTATTCCACACAAGAAGTCCCTCTTCAACTTGTCCATTATTTATTATTTATTATTTAGAGATACAATGTGCAACAGGCCCTTCCAATCCAATGAGCCACACTGCCCAACAACCCACCTACTTAACACTAGCCTAATCACAAGGCAATTTATAATGATCAATTAACCTACTAATATGTCTTTGGACTGTGGGTGGAAATCAGAGCACCCAGCGGAAACACACGTGTTCACAGGAAAATAATACAAACATTTTTACAAAGGATGCTGGCATTCCGAACTCCAACACCCTGAGAGGTAATAATGTTGGGTTAACCGCGACACTACAATGGCGTCTCATTAATGACTTTCTCACCATTATGTGCTCAAAAGTAGTGGTAGTTCCTGCCCATTGGAACTTTCAGAGCAATTGAAACAAGGTTCTGATTTATTTTTGATTGCAACAGAATATTTCCCTTTCCATTTCATCCAAGTGTCAACAGGTATAAGCTAGATGTTGTAAGATTCATGTCCTTAAGCTCTTGAAATGCAAAGGAACATAAAACCCTGCACTAAACATCAAAGATCCTTTGAATAAGGTATTGCATAGCTCACTGATTCTCAGAACTTCAAAAGAAGTTCAAACTTCATTTAACAGACCAGAGGTATGATTGACTAATTTTAAGGGATTGATTGAATTAAGGGAGTAAGGGTATCGTTGAAAAGGAATTGTTGAAGGTATGGCTAGGATTTTACAGAGTGGATCCCACAATCCATATTTACCATTCATTTTCCATACTTCCTCTGATTTTGTGGCCCAGACTTTACTGAATGTTGGAGGTGAGGCCCTGATTGGTGGTAGGGTTTTGAGTAATGTTATGGTCCAACAAAATGAATCAGAACAAATCCAGCTCATGAAACTTCACTGGAAGCCTTCGATGCATTGCAAAGCCTCACCTCAGCTTGAGCATCTTTCTAATTTATCACTATTTCTGAATGTCCCTAACATTTGAAGCTATTTACAAATTATTAAGAAGGAATTAAATAATTCAAGAGTTGGTAATGGCCATAAGGTACATACATATTTAGGTTTTTCTGCAGCCAACTTATGCTCTCTATAACTCACTGGGCTCTTGGGATTTAGGGTAACAAATCTGTTTAATCTGTTTGATGATCACTACTGAAGAACCAAGAAAGGATTTCCCCTGTTTTTTGAGTGGAAAGCCTCAGCTGTAGAAAGCACTGGGCTGAAACAAACCACAACACAGCAGAGACATCAGTTACCAATATCCAGATTGATTTGGTGATATTGAATTCCACAACCAAAGCGGAAATACCTGATGGTTATGCGGTTAGATTCCTGTCTGTATAAGATTTCTGTTACTTCTGTTTTCAAAAAGTATCTTAGCTCCCTTTTGTGTCCTTCTATAAATGAGCAGAATTGAGGACATTGTTTCCATAAAACTATTAGAAGTTGGATTGGCTCCTTGGCCACAGACCAACCCCTCTCACTGTACTTGCTTCCTCTGAGGAATGGTTGGCCTTTGCACCAACCCATAATTCCACATACACACACACTCCACCACCTCCTGCTGCCTCTAGAAACTCTCAGAAAATTCAACAGCATAAATTTCTTTATCTAAACATTATATATCAAGATCATCTTCAAGATTCTGACTGATTTTTATGAGATAACAAGGAATTGTTACCCAATTCAAGCAGCTATCATCTTCCTTCACATTACCTTTTTGTAGCAATTCTACATAAGACACATTAAAAATATGCATTTTGGTTATTGTTTCAGTCAATAATATCACTAGCACTATATTGAACATATTTCTACTTCTTGCCTGACTGTGCCATCACTTTGTTTACTGTAGCTAACACATATCTAAAACAATTATAATGATTAGAAAATCCTGAAATGACTCAAATAGCGCTATTGTTAAATGTTACTAAGATTGTTCAAGCACCTGTGCTTGTGGTACCCCATCTCCTCACCCCATGCCTGTTATCGGGCCTCTAAGCATTATGAGTGTCACCAGTGTAGTCAACCCACAAGTCAGAATGGACAGTGTGGGCTGTCCTAAGTCCTTACACTACAGAACAAGTTCTGCAGGTCAAGCAGCATCTCTGGGGCTAAGATATTGCTGATGCTTAGGTTTGAAATCCTTTATTAGGACTGAAAGTGCAGAGAAGATAGCCAGTGTAAAGAGACAAGAGGGTCAAAGGCTGGTAGGTTATAGATGAAACTATATTAGTTATTAATAATCGGCAGATGTAATTAGATAGAAAGAGGAATGGAAGGTTAACCAAAGGAGAAGAAACCCAGTTAGATTGGTATGTGGGTGATAAGCAGGGGGAAACAGATGGGGGAAGGTAACAGGTCAAGGTAATGAGATGGGAAAGGCAGGAAAAGATGAACAGAAGGAAAGAGACCCTGGGTGAACTGGCAAGAGTGAGAAATGAACACAAATAGAGTGGGTTATCTGAACATGGAAAATTCAATGTTTATACCAATGGGTATATAACATATTTCTGAACACAGGAGAGAGCAGATGTGCAGAAAATGGATGAAATCCATCAACTTCAGCAGGAAGAAACCACATTTTCTGAAGAAGGAAGAAATTTCAGAAATCCTAAATTGAAAAGCCTCATCTTGCGGTTGAGACACAGAGAGTGAAAGAACGGGATTATTATGTTTTGTAACTTCAATACATTAAACTAATTCAAAGAAACCCATGAGAGTCCAAAAATAAGTAAATATGAATATAGCTTGGGCTTTACTTTCAGTGAGACATGCACATATCATGTGGTAGTGTGAAGACAGATGCAATTGACGTATTTTTACATATAACCTGTAATTAACTATTTAAATAAACAAGAATACTTAATCAAATTATACATATACAAGATTACTCAAATATTATTGAAATATTAAATATACAACACTTCTCCCTGATTAGCTATAAATTCCAACTCCACAGAGAATGCATCTGAACTCATATACACACTACACTATACAATAGAACCACTGCGCACAGACATCTACTGCACTGTAAACTTTTAAATTGTCCCAGTCAGGCCAAAAGATTTCAATGCTGTGAATGCTTTTTTATTCTTGTGTGATGACATCCTTCCTGACAGCAGAATCACTCTGCTCGTCAGGTGAGAGTTGTGGCTCTGAAGCAATCTCAGGTTCTGGGGCCTCCTCCGTGGTGGTTGCAGGAGTTGATTCTGAGACTGCAAGAAGAGGTACACGTTACTTCTTCTTTTGGTTTCCGTATCCACGTCATCATCTGACGAATCCTCTATTTTTCTATTTCCATTGGCTCCGGTCTTTTTTGCTTTCAATTCATCCAGCTAGGCTTTGCACCTACTTTTACAAGCAGCTTTTTGTCTCCCTCTTGAAGTTCATACAATAACCTTAATGCACAGAGAGTAGATTCTTGTTCTTTATACTCAAAAAACCAAATGCTTGCAACATTCCTGAAGCTTCTTGAACTCTCTTCTAGCTTAAAACCAAGCTGCAATTTGCAAGCAATTGTTATGATTAACAATTTACATAACAGTAGTTCTCAGATACGTTGCCAGCAAAACTGTTGTATTCAGACCATTTCTTTCAAAACTTACATGCTTTCTCTGAGCAGTATGGTCTTTCCTTGGTCCAATAATGCTTTCCAACCAGAGGCACAGAGGTTGGCATCAGAGATTTGTCCTCTATTGGGCAATGGTTCATGGTGTTCGACAGGGAGACTTGTCATGGCATCATTCATCAACCTTTCAATTGGCTTTATTGCAGAGGATGTGACATGCAAATGTTGGATGCATCTCAAATCCATTAGCAGTTGTCTCAGGTACTCGGATTCCCACTATGCTGATCCTACTATTTTTACTGCATGCAAGCTCAATGTGGCTTGTTGATTGTTGTATTTCACTGTTACAAATGTCATTCCCACAGGAATGAGCTTTTCTCCCACATAAGTTCTTAGTTGGGTATCTGCAGGCTTCAGTTTGGTATTATTAAAACCATTCAAACTCATTTTGTGGAATGACTGAAACATCTCAACCAGAGCCTAATTTCATTTTAATTAATTTGCATTTCACTTCTGGTGTAAGCCAGATTGCCCGTCTATTATCGATTTTCACACTGTAAATTTCAAGGCTGCTGTCTTCTGTGTTACTCTCATCATTATTGAATATTTCATCAACAGTATGCAGATTATGCTCTTTTTGAAATTTCAACTTGACTTTTTCTTTTTTTCTCTGCCCAATGCAGTCCATTTATTTTGGTCTGCCGACAGTATGTGTCCTATTTCGTGGCATTCTCTGTAGGTTTCACCTTTAAATCTGCATTTGTTTGGTGCATGAGGATCCCTGCCATGACAGTAGTACAGTTCGTTTATCCAGGCAGGTTTCTGTTTAGATAAACAACACACACAAAATGCTGGTGGAACGCAGCAGGCCAGGCAGCATCTATAGGAAGAAATACAGTCGACGTTTCAGCTCGAGACCCTTCGTCAGGCGTTTAGATGTTGCAATTTTATTCACACACACTTTTATTCCTGACTGCAACTCAATTGCACTGCTGTCTGTGACTTCCACTGACCAGCAAAGTGAAAGTTGTGCTTCAGCTAGAAGCTGTTTTTTAATGCTTTCTTTTAAGATTCCACAAACTAAACAATCATTCAGTGCATCATTAAGCCCATTACTAAACTAACAATGCTCAGGCAATCTCTTCAATATACTCCCCTTCTTTTTGATTCTGCTTATGAAACTTAAAGCATTTTGAAATCTTCAATGGCTTTGGTTCTAAATATTCCTGAATTACTTTGACAATATCACCAAAGCTAATTTCTGCAGGTTTGACCGGAGCAGTCAAACTTCAAAGCAAACTATTTGCCTTTAAACCTAATGGACTTAACAAATTTGACACTCACTTCTCATTGGCTATTTCATTTGCTTCAAAATACTATTTCAACAGCTCAGTTTACATGAGCTAATTACCTGTTGTGTAATCAAACTCATAAATTTTCTGACCTAGCCAGCCATTGCTGACGTTTTTATAATGATTATGATCATCCAGTACTCACTCGTTATTAACCATGAATTCGCCAATTCATGACCTTTCTTTTTAAACTCTTCTCTTCCAAGTACACGTGCTTTTCTGTTTTGCTGCTCCTCACAAAGTGTTTTTTTTTTACTTTGAATGTCTTGCTCCACTTTAACTGGTCGGTAGCCACCTCGGGTTTATTTTGAAAAACTTTCATCACCAATGTAACATTTGGTAACTTCAAAACATTAAATGAATTCAAAGAAACCCATGGGAATCGAAAAATATGGCGTAGTTAGAGCTTTACTTTAAGTGAGGCTTGCACTTATCACATGGTGGCATGATGATGTATGCAATTACATAGAATCTGCAATTAACTATTTATACAAACAAGAATACATAATCAAACAATACATGCACTGTATATACAATATTAAACTTCTAATAAATATTCCTTGCTCAACTACTTGTTACAGACAAGAATCAGTCCTTGGTTCTTAATGTAAATTGCAATTGGTCAGTGCTGGGCTCTTGAATGGAGGTTCCCAAGTTCGATCCAGTGACAGACTACTCCCGAGCACACTCTCCATCTGTGCCAATTTGATGTCGAGCTTGCAACTCGACCTCGTTAAAAAGAACTGTCACCTCCAGTTTAAATTCCCACAGGGAATATTGTGGAGGATCAAACACCCAAAACCCAAAACCCCCAAACCCAAGCGGTAATCTGTTTGAAGTTAAAAAGTTAACACGAGGAAATGGGCAGATGCTGGAAATTCAAGCAACACACACACCAAGTGCTGGTGGAACACAGCAGGCCAGGCAGCATCTATAGGGAGAAGCACTGTCGACGTTTTGGGCGGAGACCCTTCATCAGGACTAACCGAAAAGAAAGATAGTAAGAGATGTGAAAGTAATGGGGGGAGGGAGAAATGCAAAATGATAGGAGAAGACCGGAGGGGGTGGGGTGAAGCTGAGAGCTGGAATGTTGATTGGCAAAAGTGATTCAGAGCTGGAGAAGGGAAAGGATCATGGGACGGGAAGCCTAGGGAGAAAGAAAGGGGGAGGGGAGCACCAGAGGGAGATGGAGAACGGGCAGAGTGATTTTCTCACTCAGAGTGACACTATTCCATCTGTTACTCCTTTGCCTATTCTCCTCATCCATCTAAGACCTTCTGTAGCCTCCCTGCTTCCTCAAAACTTCCCCTGCCTCCTTCTGTCTTTGTATCATCTGCAAACTTGGCAACAAAGCTTTGAATTCAGCCATCCAAATCATTGACATGTAACATAAAAATAAGCAGTCCTAGTACGGACCTCTGTGGAACACAATCAGTCACTGGCAGCCAACCAGAAAAAGTTCTCTTTATTCCCTCTCTTTGCCTCCTGCCAATCAGCTATTGCTCTATCAACACTGGTATCTTTCCTGTAATGCCATGGGCTCTTAACTTGCTAAGCAGCCTCATGTGTGGCACCTTCTGAAAATCCAAGTGAACAGCATCTATCGATTCTCTTTTGTCTGCTCTGCTTGTTATTTCTTCAAAAATTTGTTAGCTGGATTTTATTCTCATATAAATCCGATCAGTGATAGATGTCATTCTGAGGTAGCCTCTTTGACTCATATGTTTTGGGAAAGCTTTGGAAAGATATTTTTGATATATTCTCTACAATTTTACATATGGATTTACAACCTCATCCAATTACTGCAGTTTTTGGCATACCAATGATTGATTTGCCCTCTCCAGCTCGGCGGATGATTGCATTTGCTACCTTAATGGCTAGAAGATCTATTCTATTGAACTGGAAAGAGATTACTCCTCCAACCACAGCTCAATGGTTCTCCCAAACCATATCTTCTTTAAATTTAGAAAAAATTAGAAGTGGTACATTTGATCCCTCAGTTAAATTTGAAGAAACTTGGAGGCCTTTTATTCAACACTTTCATAGAATGTAATCTGACCTTTTCCGATTCCTTTATTTTATTCATTGGCTTGAGTAGAGGAGTGGAGTTAACAACATTAAAGATTTTATTCAATATAATTGAATAGCACAGCTTTGTTTAGTTTTGTCTTAGTTTGATTTAGTTCAGTTTTTTTTTGAATTTCAATTTGGGTTTTTTTCCATCTTTTTATTTTTTTTACTTTGGATATGAAGGGTTTGGGAGGTCAATTATATTGGTGCAATTTATAGCTTTTTTTTCCTATGTTAATTAACAACAATGTAATCCCACTCCCTTTATACTACTATAATTATTATGATTATTATGTATTTACTTTTGAAAACTTAATAAAAAGATTGAAAAAGAAAAAGGAAGAAAAAAAATGGTCCATATACATCAAGATTGGTCCTATCTATATATCTGAAAAGCTCTTGTTAAGCACTGTTAACATGCCATAGCATCAGGAATAATTTTACATTTAAATAATGTTCAGTAATCACTAGAAACACTAATTATGTTGATACATAGCCAGGGGGACAGAGAATGTTTGGTGTGAAATTGCAAGTTATATTTTCTCCATGCCAAGTGAATAAAAAATTGTTGATTCATTGGGCAGTTTTTGATATGATGTGATTGAAAAGCCATTTCCCAAAAATCATGGAGAATGTCCCTCATTGTTTTGAGAGCTTGGAGATAAGTGGAGCTCTCTAACTAATCAAAAGTGATACATCAGTCTTCCCTTTACTGATTAGGAATTATGTGGTCTCACTTTTGTAGCAGCTGTCGGGTAATAGGCCCCAAGCAACAGTTAATGCCTCTCAAGAGATTGCTTTGGAGAATTGGAATAATGGTATCCACTGACAAAACATGCAGCATTTAGGGATATCTATCAGATCAACGAGTAATGGCATCCATTAATGTATTCTGGTGTGGAGAAAGGGTCACAAGATTTGACTACAGCAAATTATCAAAATTGATTCAAAGTGGTTCCCTTCTTCAAATGTATATTTAAATATCTCAATTATATATGAAATACCTCTCAGTCTTCTGTATACAGGCCTTGACTCAAAGGATAAAACAGAAAAAAACATGGAAAGCTGAAATTGAACAATAATATATGATTCACCCATAACAATAACATGTAATTTGGGTTTCACACTAGGTTGACACTGCTCACTGTAATGAAATCTGCAGGCAGCACATTAACAAAACTGCTGACTGACTGCCTCCAAATACAAGAGAGACCAATAATGCATCTGCTAATTAGGCATTGCACTTCTTAAAAGATTCAAGATTCAAGTTTATTTTTCACATGAACATCAAAACATACAGTGAAATGTTTTTGTTTACGTTAACAACCAGTGAACATTAAGGTGTTCTGGGAGCAGCCTAGAAGTGTTGCCACACTTTCCAGTGCCAAGATAGTATGCCCTTGGTGCTCGGCAGAACAGGCCAGAACACAAGACAACAGAACATGACAAACAAATAAACAACAACAGCAAAACCAGCTCCATTCCTTCCTTCCACCTATCCATATAGACAGTCATCCAAATGCAGGACAGGCTATCTTCAGCCTCCATCCTCCAGAAGTCTTGTGTTTGGACTTATAGACATTGGGCCTTTGAATTCCCCAGTGGACACAGAGGTTCACAGACTTGAGTTTTGGGCCAACAGTGCAATATGGTTAGGATGATTGCTAAAAATTCACGCAGAAAGTCAACTTTATCTGAGAAATGTCAAATAATGACACAGTATGGGAGGAAATGGTCCTCAGGGTATTTTGATACTGCGTTTGACGCATGGATTGAGGAGGTAGAAGTTAAAAGCAATGGTAGTCTCCAAGGTCCATGCAAGTCAATTGCCATGAAAGTTAATGCTGGGAATAAAGATGTGATGATTTGCATACAGTGATGCAAGAAGTTCAATGACCTCATACAGTATGTGTGCATCAGTATACAGTGAATAATGTACTATCAAGTACGTTCAGTGTTAATGTCAGTCAACCATACACATGTATACAGCAAATTGAAACAGTGTTCTTCCGGGAACAGCATATACAGTCACAAACAGTATATTGCACATAGAGTTAACATAGTACATACAGTTACAAAAATAGTAATATTAGCCCAGCTCCCTGAATGGCATGGCAGATAGATTAATAGTGCATGGGATATTGTCCTGGAGCCAAGTACAAGCATGCAGCAGTTCCTCATCACGCACTAGTGTGTCACAGCAAACACAATTCAGTTTGCTTTCTACCTAGACAACACTGGTCAGCAGTACTGACAGGCGGACCCAGACCTCAACCCAACATGTCTGCCGCACCTCTGCTCTCTCCCACACCCGCTCCAGCACCTACTCCCGTGAGTGGCTGCAACAGGCGATGCCGCGGTATGAGGGCCTGGGCCACGCACACACCAAGGTAACACAGAAGGCCTCTGCTCCAGACAGCATCCCTGGATGAGTGGGTTCACCCTCTTGAAAGATGCCCAGATGTCAGCCTCAGTCACTGATGTGGGTGCTTTTATGTTTGTGTCATATGGTAGAGGATTTATGGACACATTAAGCCTCACATATCTGTAATCTAAGTTCCTCTTGATAAAGGATATATAATTGTTTTTCACAAAGTCATATTGACAGCCACCAGATGTACACTCCTTGTACTTTTTTAGCAGTTACGGATACAAGAATAGCAAGAATGTCTTTCTTGAAGCATTATACATTATTCCTTGATTAGGTTCAGAAAGGAGAATCTTCCAGAGTACCTTTGGTGCTAAGAGCTTGTCTCCTCATTCTTTCTCCTAGTAACACATCTTGCTCTGTGTGCCTTTCAGTCATTCTTCCATTCTCACTATAATTCAAGATAAATGTCACCACATGGAATCGTGACTGGCCACGACTGTCTATTGAAGAAGAACTGAAATCACCAATTTGCCTGTACATTTTCCACATTTCTCCATGTAGACAGCTGCTATTTCAAACAACCAGGGATAGAAGCAGACACTGCAACAGAAATCTATCAACAATTTTCTTATGCTAAGTACACATTAATGTAGACACCATTACTCAAAGCTAATGATGAGTGCATCAGTATGTATGCAAGTTATTTCAGGTAGCAGGGTTCATAGCTGGTGTGCATGTATGTGTTGTTTAATGACAATTGGTCACCAAATAGCACCCAGGGTGCCCAAACAACAGACATTCTCATTTCCAGTTTTGTGCTTGATGTTTTTTTATATCAATTTTAACCTTCTTCCGGGTTGTTTATGAGTATATCTTTCTGGTCATCTCTCCTGCTCTGGATCAGTTTCACTGCCTACTGCGTTGCATCAAGGCACACTTGGTTTCTTTGATTTTTAACTTTACTTGTTCTATTTCTCTCCAATCCTGTCAATTACCTTCATTTTTGGTATCTATCATGCTCTGCTCATTCCAAATTTAAACAGGTAAAATATTATCTTTCCAAAAAGGTAAAATATCAATGTACAGTCTCATTTCCCACTGTTACACCAAAATGAAAACTAAACTAACTCATGTTCCACAGACAACCATTTCATCATATGGCAGATATTTTCAGTCTCCAAACATGCAAACTGAATTATTTTCTTTGTAAGGCAACATAACTATCCAAGTCAACAAAAATTCAGTGACTTGACAGTAAAACAGTTCTTCCATTGAGAATGATTCTGATATATGTACCAACGCAAAGCCTTACTGTGGATTATAAATATATTGAGGAAAAGAACTATGCCAAAATATCACTCCTATGCAAGGTCAATCCATCTTCAGGAAGCAGATATCTTCCTGTAGCAACATGTCAGGAAAGGGAAATTCAATCAAATCTGATAAGAAAAAAAATTGCATTTCCAGTCATGGCAACATATGGAACTATCTGGTTTCTTGTTCCATTTTAATCTATAATTATAATCTTACATTTTATGTTTGTTTCTAGAGATATTTCAGTTTAGTTAGTTCAAGTTCAAGTCCAAATTTAATTATCATTCAACCGTACATGATTACCCATGAATACAGCCAAGTGAAACAGCATTCCTCCAGGGCCTAAGCGCAAAACACTGTACCAACAATCATGCACAGCACAAGGTACTTAAGATAGCATATATAATTATGATAGCAATAAGAATACTGTCACAAAAATAATTAATAATGCAGTCCACATCCCTGAGGGTCAAGTCCTGTGGATTGATGGTGCATTGATTGTTGTCTGCAGCAGTCCGATCATCACATGTTAGAGCAAGCACAGGCGAATGTAATCCAGCTTGCCTTACACTGAGCAAATACTGCAGAGCAGCACTGATGGGAGAGGCCAGCCCTAACCCAGTATAAATGCCAGCCAAACTACACTGCCTCCAGCATCTTCTCCCCTGGCCAGCTGCAACAGGCAACCCCATGGCAAGTGGGCCCAGTCCACACTGCAACCGACACCAAGTTGCTCCCTGCTGCTGGTCTTAACAATGAAACAGTGAACCAGAATTGCAATATTCTACATTACCAATGTCCATCAGGGTCTTGTGATCACTAGAAAAGCATCCAAGTCAAACATTTGCAGTGTGTGTTGGATCACACACCTCTGATATGCATTGCCTCCGACAGTGACTGCATCACAGTTTGCATTGTCCAGCTCCATCATTATCGTGCAACTTGCTAATGGGTAGACCTGCAGTACTTGATGTTCTTAATATCTACTGTGTCTTTCAATCATAAAAAAATTGGTAAAGGACAAACGATTGTCAGAATGTCTTGTTTCTTTTTCTGTCATTGCCTGTCTGTCAAGGTACCATATCCGATGCGGACGTTGGTGACCATGGTTTTCCATACAGATCTATCCCTTGTTCTTTGGATGACTTCCATTTCCTCGATGTGTAGCCACCTGGCTAGGCTTTTGATGTACATAAGCTGAGGTCTTCCTCTAGGTTTGCTCCCCTCGATCTTTCCAGACAGTATGAGTGTTTCTAGTTCATCTTTCCGCATGATGTGTCCTAGCAATCAGAGTGGTCTTTCTCTGTCACTGTAGCTCAGAAAAACAATCACAAGATAGATTTTTGAATTTATAGTATACTCCCTGCTGCATATCATTGGGAGTAATATTTTACAAGCTTTACAACTGAGCAAAACAGATTTGTAATTAACAAAATATGTATTTAGTGAATGTCAACTGTGCCTCAACATGGCAGGTAATATTTTACTCAATATTGCTTTTCTTAATCTAAAGTTTTCCTTTCCAGTTCTCCAACAGCATATCAGAAATATTATTCAAATTTAATCAAAATGGGAAGAAAAGTAGTAACAGTCTAGTCAGCATGATGTTGATAATGGAGAAATATCTAGAAACCAATACAAGGCAAAATGAATTGCCACTTGTAACAAATTGGGTGGGGAAATAAAATTCAATATGATTGGTTAAAGCCAAATCAGCGTTGATTAATTCACCTGCATTTGTCAATGAAATAACAAAGGAGAAAGTTGAGGTTGACGTAGAACTATAGAACACTACAGTACAGGCCCTTCAGCCCTCCATGTTGTGCCGACCCATATAATCCTTAAAAAAATGTACTAAACCCACACTACCCCATAACCCTCCATTTTACTTTCATCCATGTGCCTGTCCAAGAGGTGCTTAAATACCCCTAATATTTTCGCCTCCACCACCATCCCTAGCAAGTCATTCCATGCACTCACAACCTTCTGTGTGAAAAACTTACCCCTGATATCTCCCCTAAACTTCCCCTCATTAATTTTGTACATGTGCTCTCTGGTGTTTGTTATTGGTGCCCTGGGAAACAGGTACAGACTATCCACCCTATCTATGCCTCTCATAATCTTGTAGACCTCTATCAAATCCCCTCTCATTCTTCTACACTCCAAAGAGAAAAGTCCCAGGTCTGCTAACCTTGCTTCATATGACTTGTTCTCCAAACCAGGCAACATCCTGGTAAACAACACATTCAAAATGCTGGTGGAACACAGCAGGCTAGGCAGCATCTATAAGGAGAAGCACTGACGACGTTTCGGGCCGAGACCCTTCATCAGGACACATTGTGTTGTTTGAATTTCCAGCATCTGCAGATTTCCTCGTGTTTGCTCCTTAAACATCCTGGTAAATCACCTCTGCACCCTCTCCATGGTTTCCACATCCTTCCTATAATGAGGTGATCAGAATTGAACACAATACTCTAAGTGCGGTCTCACCAGAGATTCGTAGAGTTGCAATATGACCTCTCTACTCTTGAAATCAATCTCCCTGTTAATGAAGCCATGCATCCCATAGGCCTTCTTAACTACTCTATCAACCTGTGCAACGATCTCGAGAGATGTATGGATTTGAACCTCAAGGTCCCTTTGTTCATCCACACTCTTAAGTAACTGACCATTAATCCTGTACTCAGGCTTCTGGTTTGTCCTTCCATAATGCATCACCTCACACTTGCCTGGATTTAACTCCATCTGCCATTTTTCGGCCCAACTCTCTAGCCTGTCTATATCCTCTTGAAACCTTCGACAACCTACAGCTCCATCCACAACTCCTCCAATCTTTGTGTCATCCGCAAACTTACTCACCCATCCTTCCACCTCTACATCCAGGTCATTTTTAAAAATCACAAAGAGCAGGGGTCCCAGGACAGATCCCTGTGGCACTCCACTAGTCACCGATCTCCAGGCAGAACACTTTCCTTCCACAACTACCCTCTGCTTTCTTCCTTTAAGCCAATTTTTTATCCAAACAGCCAAGGTTCCACCTATCCCATGCCTCATAACTTTCTGGATGAGTCTCTCATGAGGGACCTTGTCAAATGCTTTGCTAACGTCCATGTAGACCACATCCACTGCCCTACCCACATGTTTTGGCTTTTAAACAAATCTTGAGTGAAGTGCAGAATCAGACTCATGTTTAACATCACTAGCAAATGTGATGAAGTTGGTTTTGCAGCAGCAGTACACAGCAATCATGATCATCATCATTTTGTGACATGTCGTATGACATGAGTGATCACGGTGTATGACCAAGATTGTTCTTGGCAAATTCTACAAAAGTGGTTTGCCACTGTCAAAGCTCTTCAGAAATTGTCTGCATGACATCAGTGGTTGTATAACCGGGACTTAGGATATGTACCAGCTGCTCATAAAACCATCCACCACTTGTTCCCTTGGCTTCATGTAACCCTGATCAGGGGGCTAAGCGTGCGCTACACCTTGCCCAGGGGTGACTTGAAGGCTAATCGAGGGAAGGAACACCCTACACTTTCTTTGATAGGGACGCATCTCCACCCCACCACCCAAATTTCATTGCAACACATATGAAAAAGAAGCTATAAATTACAATACAAAATATATTTAAAAACTAAATTGATTAAGAAGTGCAAAACATGCAAAAAATAGTGACAGTATACATGGATTCATTGTCCATTTAGAAATCTGATGGCAGAGGGGAAGAAGCTGTTCCTGAAATGTTGAGGAACTGCTGTCTGTTGAGGAGTGCGTCTTTAGGCTCCTCTACCTCCTTTTTAATGGTTTGCAAAGAGAGGGGGCATCTCCTGGCTGGCTGATGTCCTTAATGATGGATGCTGCCTTCCTGAGGCATTGCCTTTTGGAAGTGTCCTGGATACTGGGTGTGCTAATGCCCATGATGGAGCTGGCTGAGTTTACAACTTTCTGCAGCTTTTCCCAATCCTGTGCAATTGCCCCTCCATACAGGATAGTGATGCAATCAGTGAGAATGCTCTGAATATTACATCAGTAGAAATTAGTGACAGTATTTGGTGACATCCCAAGTCTCTTAAAAATTGTTAAATATAGCTACTGTTGTGTCTTCTTTGCAATTGCATCAATATGCTGGGCCCTGGATTGATCTTCAAAGATGTTGACACCCTGGAACTTAAAACTGCGATCACTGTGACACCACTCAACCAGCTGATCTGATTCACTTCTGTATGTCTCCTCATCACCACTTGAAATTCTGTCAACACTAATGGTGTCATCACCAAATTTATTAATGGCATTTGAGCTGCGCTTAGTCACACAATCGTGGATATAGAAAAAGTAGAACAGTAGGCTAAACATACATCCTTGAGGTGCACCAGTGTTGATTGTCTGTGAGGAGGAGATATTATTCATGATTTGCACTGACCGTGGTCTTCCGATGAGGAAGTCAAGGATCCTTTTGCAGAGGGATGTAAAGAAGTCCGGGTTTTGGAGCTTGTTGATTCATATTGAGGATATGATTCTGATGAATGCATTTTCTAGGTGGTTCAAGACCACGTGGAGGGCCAGTGAGATTGCATCAGCCGTAGATCTATTGTGGCGATAGGTAAATTGTAGCTGGTCCAGTTCCTTGTTTTGGAAGGAATTGATTCTGGCCATGACCAACCTCTCAAAGCATTTCATCACAGTATATGTGAGTGCATTTGGACAGTATTCATTAAGACAGATCATCCTGCTCTTCTTGAGCAGTTGGATGATTGTCACCCTTTTAAAGTAGGTGGGAAACTCGGACTGCAGCAGGGAGAGACTGAAGGTGTCTTTGAATAGTCCCACCAGTTGGTCAGCACAAGTTTTCAGTGCTTTATTAGGTGCACCATCAGAGCTTGATGCCTTTATCTAATTTTACTGAGATCACAGGGTCACCAGGAGCTGCAGGCATTCACACAGGTATAGTTTTATTACCCCTCTCGAAACATGCATAGAAGGCATTAAGCTCATCTGGGAGCGAAGGAGCACAACCATTCATGATGTTAGGTTTCACCCTGTAGAAAGTAACGACCTGCAAATCCAGCATCAGCTGATGTTCATCTGATTCCATCTCTAACTTCAATTGGAAGTTGTGCTGCATAATTCACAAGGAAGATGCAGTTTCCTTACAAAGGAAAGACTTTAACTTTATAATAGCAGGGAGTGAAAGCCAGCTGGATAGAAGCATTCCTTTGAGTTGAAGGTCTTGCAGAAACAGCCCACTCACTGGTCTTGGCATCCAGCCTGGATAGAATTTACTATAACATTTCACTTAAAAGATGGACTAGAGTCTGTGCAACATCATTGATGTCCACGCCAGGACTTCCTGGGAATTCGAATCAGAGTCAGTTGTATTATCAGTAACATATGTTGTAAAATGTGTTGCTTTATGCCAGTAGTACAGTTATAAGTATAAATAAATAGTGAAATTAACAAACAGTGAGATAGTATGCACGGTTTCATGAACTGTTCAGAAATCTGATGGCAGAGGGGAAGAAGCTGTTCTGAAAAATTTGTCTGTGTGTCTTCAGGCTCCCCGATGGTAATAATATGAAGAGCAAGGTTGGCAGATGGTTAGGGTCTGAATTAATGTCTGCTGCTTATTTGAGGCACTGCCTCTTGAAAGTGGGGCTCAACAATGGGGTAAGGGGCAGTGGGTGGTGGAGCAGTGTCCTAATATAAATTAATATCTCAGCTGACTGATGACACTTCTAATGATACAGTGATTTCTTGAATATGACTGGTAGTGATATTCCCTAAGGCCTCCAATTCTTGTGCTTTCATATGGCAGAAGCTCAAGTTTAGATCGTACTATCAAAGAAATCTTGACAAGTTGCTGCAGTGAATTTTGTAAGGCACACATTATAAGCTGTAAAACAATACAGCAGAGGAACAGGCCATTCACCCATCTAGACTGTGCCAAGCTGTTATTCTGCCTGGTGCCATAGAACCGCTCTTGGAGTATCTCTCTCTGTACTCTTCTTATCCATATACTTATCCAAACTTCTCCTAAGTGTTGCAATCTACCACTTTCACTGGCAGCTTCATCCACACTTCCACTAACCTCTGAATGAAGAAGTTCCCCCTCAGCTTCCCTTTAAATATTTCACATTTCATCCTTAACCTAGAGCTGTAGTCTAACCCAACCTCAGTGGAAAAAGCCTGCTTGCATTTACCCTGTCTATACTGCTCACAATTTTGTACACCCCTATCATATCTCACCTTATTCCCCTGATCTCCAGGAAATAAAGCCATAACCTATTTGACTTTTCCCTGTAACTCAAACCCTTAAATTCTGGCAACATCCTTGTAAATTTTGTCTTTACTCTTTCAATCTTATTCGTAACTTACTTATAGCTAGGTGACACAATTCTTCAAATTTGGCCTCACCATGATCTTATAAATTCAACATAACAGCACAACAAGGCCAAAGTGCCAAATTCATCACTTATGATCCTCTTTACCTGTGACAGCACTTTCAAAGAATAATGGATCTATATCCATCTCTTATATTGTAGAAATTGCAGTAAGACAAAGATGCTTTCTGATAGATCATGAAAGCATATATTTAACTTATTTTATGACTTTTACATTTGCTTTTCATCTTGAGTGTGATTCTGGAACTGTTGGAGCCTGTGATTTGGAGATTGATTGGGTATCTCAGCACTTTCCAGTCACCAAGAGGATTCTGGGAGGCAGAGGCAGCGTGCGGGAATCTTGTGGTGAGAAGGTTGCGGGACGGGATGTGAGCCAATGTCTGATTCCATTTTGCCGACTAAAGCTTCCATTGTTTGTTGATTAAAGCAAAGATGGAGATTGAAACATTGGGGCGAATGCAGAAGGTGAGCACTAGCTGCCTACATTTTGACCACTGGTGGGAATGCTTTGCTGCCAGAGAAGAGAGACTGGCTTTTGATCACTGTGAGATCACTCTGCTACAGAGAGGAGAGACTGCCTATTGATTGCTGGTGGCACAGAGGGAAAGGCCTTCTGCTGTGCCCAGAGAATGTTATCCAGGTTTTCTGTGTTTTGAATATGGACTTGGATTATAGACTGTTTTTCAGTCTTATAGTTTTTAATATTCTGTGTTTTTCACCCAATCTTTCTCATTTTTTTGTGTGTGAGGGATGGGGATTTGTGGGTTGAAGTACCAGTTCATTTTTTTTTTGTTTTTTTTTTTGTGCAGGGAGGGAGGATTTAGGGGTTGATGATCATGCTGCCGTATGCTTCTTTATTGGTTTCATGTCAATCTGGAGAAGAAGAATTTCAGAGTTGTATTCTTTGATAATAAATGAATCTCTGAACCTTTGAGATAAACTGCGGCAGTATGTATTCAAGCCAAATGAGTGAAGCCTCTGTAATGAGATTTTTTCAGAAAAATATTCCTAAAACATGTTGACCCTTTGCACAATAGGGAGCACCAGCAAGAGATGAGATTACAAAGAATGTGAAACATACCCAACAACTAAGGCTCTATTATCTTTACTAACTTCAAGATATCATTGGCTGTCTTCTGGAAGTTTCAGTTGACTTTAATATCTCTATTTTGAATGGTGATTGACCTTGTGAATAAGGAATTCAAACTTATACAATGATTAATATCCATAACTCATAAGACAATTTTTGTTAAAACTACAGAATATATAGTTTTTGTTCAGACTTCAGAACAGTATGGTTACCAGGGACCCATGCTGTTCTCCTTGTGCACAAGTAAAATCAAAAAAGAACACTTGAGTTGTAAGAGTGTGTGCTATTTTAATTATTTTTAGCAATGACAGTTATTTCAACTCTATGTCCTACTGTTCACCTACTGTAAGTCCTACCTTGTTTGTTCTCCCAAACACATCACACTTGTTGGCATTAAATTCCATCTGCCACTTGCAGCTTATTTTTTCTGTTGCAATACCACTGCAAGTTTTGATAGACCCTGCTGTCCACTTCATGACAAGTGACTGAACCTGACCAGCTTCCCTTGCCTGGTTTTGTCAAAAGCCTCGCTAACGTCTATGCATACAAAATCCAGTGCCTTTCCTTCATCAACTTTCCTTGTAACCTTGGTGAAAACCTCTATAAGTTTGGATGATCATGACCTATCAGATATAATGCCATGTTGACATTCTCTATTCAGGGCTATCTATCCAAACACTTACAACCTTTCCTTAGGATACCTTCTAATAATTTACCCACTCTGATGTCAGCCTCACCGACCTATAATTTCTCAGCTTATCCTTAGAGACTTTCTTGAACTATGGAACAACATACGCCATCGAGTTCTCTAGCACCTTCTTGATGGTTAAGGACATCTTAAGTACCTCTGTTGGAGTCCCTGTAATTTCTGCACTTGTCTTGAACAAGTTCTGGAGGATGCTTTGTCAGAACTTATCCACCCTAATTGTCTCAAACAACAAGACCCTCCTCTTCTATAATCTAGAGATGTATAGTACATGATCTCCTCACTTCAGTTCTATAGACTCTGTCCATCTTCCAAGTAAATACAGATAAAAAAATCAATTTAAGATATTCCCCATCTCTTTTGTCTCATAGCACCAGTAGTGAGGACCAAGAAGGTATGGACAGGAGCGCTTACAGGACTGCTTTGAATTGGTGGTCTGTACCGTATTCAGGGTTTTGTCTTCGAACCTCGATGAATATGTCGCAGTTGTTACGAACTTCATTAAAAACTGTGTAGATGAGTGTTTTCCAATGAAAACTTGCTGCTCATTCCCAAACCAAAAGCCCTGGATGAACCAGGAAGTTTGTCGTGTGCTGAGGAATAGATCAGTGGTATTTAAGTGTGGTGACCCAGGTCTGTACAAGAAAACCAGGCATGACTTGTGGAGGGCTATTTCAAGAGAGAAACAATTCCAAGCGAGGTTGGAGGCAATATGGATGCACATTCACCCTGGCAGGGTTTGCAGGTGATTACTTCCTACAAAGTGAAAACCAATAGCATGAATGGCAGCGCTGCTTCACTATCAGACAAGCTCAATACCTTCTATGCCCTCTTTGAAAGGGGGAATATAACTACAGCTGTGAAGATCCCCACTGCACCTGGTGACCCTGTGATCTCTGGCTCAGAGGCTGATGTTAGGCAGTCTTTCAGGAGTGTGAACTCTCGCAAGGGGATAGGCCATGTTCCTGGCAAAATTCTGAAAACTTGTGCAAACCAACCAACCAAGAAAAGTTGTGTGAACTGCCTTAATGACTATTATCCAGTAGCAGTCACATCTACAGTGATGAAATGCTTTGAGAGGTTGGTGATGGCTAGAATCAACTACTGCCTCAGCAAGGACCTGGGCCCACTCCAATTTGTCTATCGTAAGCTCAACAGCTCTTCACATGGCCTTAAATCACCTGGACAACACAAACACCTATGTAAGGATGCTGTTTATTGATTATAGCTCAGCATTTAATACCATCATTCCGACAGTCCTCATCGAAAAATAGAGGGCTTAGAAGCTTAGAAAAATATAGGTATAGGTAACCCTAGGTAATTTCTGAAGTAAATAAATGTTCAGCACAATATTGTAGGCTGAAAGGCCTGTGTTGTGCTGTAGGTTTTCTTTGTTTCTATGTTCCTATGAAAAGCTACAGAACCGGGGCCTCTGCATCTCCCTCTGCAATTGGATCCTTGATTTACTAATGGAAGAGGACAACCTATGTGGAACGTAATAACATCTTCTCCTCGCAGACGATCAACGTTAGCGATCCTTGGGTTATGCACTTAGTCCACTACTCTACTCTCTCTATCTCCGTGTCTTTGTGGCTAGGTATACCTCAAAAGCCATCTATAAATTTGCTTAAAATACAACCATTGTTGGCATAATCTCAGATAGAGAAGAGGGAGTATAGAGGAGCAAGATATACCAGCTAGTAGAATGGTGTCAGAGCAACAACCTTGCACTCAAAGTCAATAAGACCAAAGAGCTGATTGTTGGCTTCAGGAAGGGTAAGACGAGGGAACATGAATCAATCCTCATAGAGGGATCAGAAGTGGAGAGAATGAGCAATTTCAAGTTCCTGGGTGTCAAGATCTCTGAGGATCCCAACATATCTAAGCAGTTATAAAGAATGTGAGACAGCGCTATATTTCATTAGGAGTTTGATGAGATTTACAAAAAAATACAACCGCTCGCTGCGGAGTGTATTTTTTGATGAGATTTAGTTTGTTACCTAAAACACTCAAAAGCTTGTGCAGACATACAGTGGAGAGCATACTGACAGGCTGCATCAATGTGTGGTATGGGGGAGGCTACTGCACAAGATCAAAAGAAGCCACAGAAAGTTGTAAAATTAGTCAGTTCCATCTTGGGTACTAGGCACTGTAGCAGTCAAGACATCTTGAAGGAGTGAAACATAGAAAACCTACAGCAGAACATGTTGGCATGAAGCTGTCCTTACCTTAGAAATTACATAGGGTTACTCATAGACCTTTATTTTTCTAAGCTCCATGTACCTATCCAGGAGTCTCTTAAAAGACCCTTTCATATCAGATTGGCACCTCAGAAAGGAGGTATCCATTATTAAGGGCTCCTGTCACCTAGGACATGCCCTCATCTCATTGTTACCACCAGGAAGGAGGTACAGAAGCCTGAAGGCACGTACTCAACGATTCAGGAAGAGCTTCTTCACCTCCGCTATCCAATTCCTAAATGGATATTGATCCAACGAACACTATCTCACTTTTTCAAAAATGTTTTTGCGCTATTTTTAATGTAACTATTTAATATACATAGATGGACTTACTGTAATTGAGGTACTTACTTACTTTTCTATATTATGTATTGCATTGTACTGCTAACTCTAAGTTAACAACTTTCACAACATATGCTAGAAATATTAAACCTAATTCTCATTCTCATTCTGATTCCTATGCATAGATTTATTTGTATATTTATTGGTTGCTGATCTACAAGAGGACAACTTCGTTCCTTGCTTTCCTTTTGTTCTTCATATATCCCTTCACCTTGGTTATCCGAGCCAACTCATGGCTTCCTTTAGCCCTCATGATTTCCCTCTTATGTGTTCTGTTAAGTGTTCAGAGCATTTCTCATCCTCCTTGAGTGCTTCATTTGGTCCTTGGTGATTATACTTTCTATGCATCTCCCTCTTCTTTTAACCAAGGCCACATAATCTCTCAAACACCGAAGTTCCCTACACCTGTTATCCTTGCCTTTAATTCTAACAGGAGCATACAAGCATTGTACTCTCAATATTTCACTTTTGAAGGGCTTCCACTTATTAAACATTCCTTTGCCTGAAGACATCTTATCCCAGCACACACCTGACAGACCTTTTATGATGCTATCGCAATTGGCCTTTCTCCAGTTTAAAATCTCAACCCAAGGACCATTCTATCTTTCTCTATAATTAATGGAATTATGATCACTGGATCCAAAGCATCCCCTACACATACTTCTGCCATTTTCCCTCTTTTATTCCCTAACAAGAGTTGCTGTATTGTGCCCCCTCATCGTGAGACCTCTATATATTGATTAAGGAAACCTTCCTGAACACATTTGACAAATCGTCTGGCAACCAAGACTCACTAATGGCTACAGTATCATAATTCCATGCACTAATTCCATGCTCTCAACGCATCTGCCTTATCTACAGTACTCCTTGCATTGAAATAGAGGCAACCCAGAGCATTAATCCCACCACAAGAGCTACTGTAATGTAGTGGTTAGTGTGATGCTCCATTCTGGGGTTCAGAGTTTAATTCTAGCATCTACCTTTAAAGAGTTTCTGTATGTCCTACCACTGGAATGCGTGTGTTTTCCCTGGTGCTCCAGTTTTCTCCCACAGTCCAATGATGTATCGGGTAGGTTAACTGGTCATTGCAAATCATTCTGTGATTAGTTTAGAGTTAATTGGGATTGTAGGGTTGCTGGGGTTGCCTGGCTCGAAGGTCCTGAAAGGCCTACTCCACATTGTTGTCATGGTCCCTTCTGGCAATCCCCCACCAGGTTATTTACCTCAGCAATTGGGCCTCAATCCCCTTGTTTAGTTTCCAATCATTCCCAGGTTCCACTAACTACAAACACCTGCTTTCCTTCAACAAATACAGGATAAAAACTCTGTGATCACAAGACGCTGCCAGTTCGTTGGTTGACTCCAGTGGGAGGAACCATGTTTCATGGTTCTTAGGACTGCTAGTTCTAAGTCTAGCATTGCTTCTGGATACCGATTCCATGCTCGCTATGTCAAGAACGCCTCCCAACTCTGCCTCTGTGCCCGTCTTCTGCACTTGAGGTTCGTCCACAGCCTCGCTCGTGTAACAGAACGAACTGGCCATAATGAACCCAGTGGACGTGGATCCTGTACAACAGACCCTTGTCAGTCAGGGCTATCTACTAGGCACCCACCACCAACTACTTAGGGAGGTCGCGGAAAACCTTCGGACACTGTCCACGAATGTACAGAAGGTCAGAGAGCAGGTGGATCAAGTTTTGGCCTCTCTTTCTCTGTCCCCTTCAAGAATCCCGACTACGTAAACCGCACCGCTCGGGATGGTGTCGCCCCTGGGATCAGCAACACAGTCCCCTCGAGAGCCATATCTCCCCGCGCCTGAACCCCACGCTGGGGACCTAGGGAGGTGTCGGCCCTTCCTGTTACAATGATCTGGTCTTTGAGCTACAGCCACGTACCTACACTTCAGATAAATCCAAGATTGTGTACATCATGGGGCTGTTATGAGGGGATGCCTTGGCTTGGGCAACCGCGATATGGGATAACCGACCAGAGGTTTGTTCCTCCTTCCCCTCCTTTGTTGCTGAAATGAGGAAGGTCTTTGAACAACCCATTCACGGTAATGATGCCACTAAACGCTTGCTGACTCTTTGTCAGGGTTCGCGAAGCATAGCAAGGTATTCCATCGAGTTCCGAAGCTTAGCCTCAGATGAGGCCCTACAGGAAGAGTTTCAACAGGGTTTCTTGTACAAGATAAAGGATGAACTGGCAGTGAGGGACGACACGGACTGTCTGGGATCTCTGATCTCACTAGCCTCTAGATTAGATATTCGACTTCAAGAGTGGCTGAGAGAAAGAACCGATCACCCCGCTCCTCGGGGAAGCCCACGGTCCACCTTATCAGTCCCAGACAGCCTCCCTTCCCCAGCTGCTCCAAGTGTAGCTCCTGCTCCGACCATTCCCACTACCCTGGGGGAGGAACCGATGTAGCTGGGACGGAACCGGTTCTTCCCGACCGAATGACTTCGGGTGGAGAGTTGGGGATTGTTTTTATTGTGACCAACCAGGACATTTCTGGGATACCTGCTCTCAGTGGCCAAAAGGGAGGGCACCTGGTGAGCTGGACGATACTCCCTTCATCCCCCCAGACTCGGATGCAGATCCCGGTACCGTAAATTATCAGTGACAGTCTCTGCCCTATCTGCTCTGGTGGATTCCAGTGCTGAGGGCAACCTGCTGGACGAAGACATGGTCTCTCAGGCTGGAATACCTCACGAGCTGCTAACTAACCCCTGGAGGCCCGGGTCCTGGATGGAAAACTGCTGGCTCGGGTGACTCCCTGACCTTGATCCTATTTGGCAACCATCGGGAGGAGATATGATTCAGTCTCATTTGTTCACCTCAAGCCCTGCTAGTTCTAGGGTACCCATGGCTGACCCAACACAATCCCCACATCGACTGGTCTACCTGGAGGATAGCCAAATGGAGCCAGTCTAGCCATGCCAACTGTCTGCGGTCAGCCTCATCTCCCAGGGAAGCTACCGTAACTCCGCCTGCCCCGGAAACCCTTGATTTGTCCCGAGTCCCCACCGAGTACTACGACCTGGGACCGGTATTCAGTAGACAACGGGCCCTTACCCTGCCTCCGCACCACCTGTATGATTGTGCCATCGACTTTCTCCCCAGGGCCTCGTTACCCACCAGTCACCTTTTTAATTTATCCCAACTGGAGAGAGAGGCCATGGAGAAGTACATCAGCGAGTCCCTTGCGGTGGGCATCATCTGACCTTCATCCTCCCTGGTAAGCGCTGGTTTCTTCTTTGTAGAAAAGAAGGATGTGTCGCTTCATCCTTGTATTGATTACCGAGGCCTAAACAGTATAACAGTTAAGAATAAGTACCCTTTACCCCTCATTAGTTCGGCTTTTGAACCACTGCATGGAGCCACTATTTTTTTTCAAAACTGGACCTTTGCAACGCATACCATCTAGTCAGGGTGAGGGAGGAGGTTGAGTGGAAGACAGCCTTTAATACACCTCTGGGCCGCTTCGAATATTTGGTCATGCCGTTTGGCCTCACCAATGCTCCTGCCGTTTTTCAAGCCCTCATTAATGACATACCGCGGAACTTTATTAGTCGATTCATATTGATTTACCTCGATGATATCCTGATATTTTCTAGCACCCAAGGCCGTTGGGCATTATTTTTTTGGATGGTTCAAGTTTTCCCTCACATATCATCCAGGGTCCAAGAATGGGAAGCCAGACACACTCTCCCGTCAATACGACTCCAAGGAGGACAGTTCCAGCCCAGGGACTATCCTCCCACCATCCTGCGTGGTCTCCCCCGTCACTGGTCGTCCCTGGTCACACATCACCCTGGACTTCGTCACCGGTCTACCCCCTTGACATGGGAACACCAACGTATTTACTGTAGCCCTCCCTAAACTCCCTTCCTCTCAAGAAACCGCAGATCTTCTCGTCCACCATGTCTTCCGCCTCCATGGAATCCCCGTGGTCATTGTCTCCGATCGAGCTCCCTGTTACTCATTTTGGGACTTAGGGCTCCTGTCCGTCTTGCTCAACGTTAATAGTGAGAAGACAGCAAGGCCTCTTCAAGTAGAAACGGACATTGTGCAAGCTGGATATGTATTGATATCTGACCTGATTATGCAGAATTTGTTGTTCATGTCATCAGTGCTGAGGACACTGCCCTGACAAATAACTGCAATACTTCTGTATGTTCTTGGTCTGGGATAAATAACATTCTTCACTTGTATTCCTCTTCCTTTCTGCAGTGTGAGACTCCAATGAAGGCATATTTGGTCATACCTTCTCCCATTTTGATGGCAAGGGCAGTCACTCCCATCTTACCTCTGGAATTCAATTTATATCAGTAGGACTGTGATGGTGTCTGGAATTGAGTGGTCTTGCTAAAAGCCAAAATGAGCATCAGGGAATAGTTTACTGGTGAATAAGAGCCACCTAATAGCACTGTTGTTTACATTTTCCATCATTCCCAATTTGTGCAGAACGATTTCTTGGGCAATTACAAAGAATAGTTGGGAAAATGAGATTGTTTTAGAACTGGCATCAATATGATGGGCTAACGGGCTTCCTTCTTCATAGTAAGGAAATATGGAAAAAAGCATGTTATTGTAATAAAACAACTTGCTTGGAAGTACTGTTAGGAATAGAATACAACCTATCAGCAAGCTTCACATATACAGCATATTTCTTGGTCCCATAGCTTTTGCAATATTCAGTTCTTAGTCTTTTCTTAATACTACCTAGAGACAATTAAATTGGGAGAAGATTGCTTCTTTACTGATATGGTCTTTAGGAAGTGACTGAGATATATTGTTCACTTTGCACTTCTTGCTGTCTGAAGATATTTCCAAACACTTCATTCTTGTCTTTTATTGTACTAAGATCTGCTATTGTGAGCATTATTGGTGTTTAATCCTGCTGTACATTATTTAATTGTCCAACACCATGTATGTGTAGATGGGATGTGGCTGCAGAGGCTTCTGTAATCTGTTGCTGATCAGATTGCCTGACTATTTCATGTTGTATCTGTTGTTTGTATGCTTACCATTGTTGTAGATTCACCAAGTTGTCACCTCATATGTTGCTCCTGGCATGCTTCTTGACACTCTTCAGCGAGCAGGGAATGGTCCCATGGTTTGACTGGTAAAGAAAACGATATGTCACAATATGTTGGAGCACAGCTCTCCACTACTGATATGCTGCAGAACTTCATTCATGCTCAACTTTAAGCAGTTCAACCACAATTAATGTCTTTTTTTTTTTGAATGCTCTAAACAAAATAAATCTATGGGTGTTCATCATGGATGGAAACATATAATTGTACTTTTCATCTGCCTAGCACTGGAATAACCCATGGTTATGCTTGTGTATTCCATCATAAACATTTATTAAAGGAAGGGGCACATTTGTCTCAACTGCTTTTCCATCTATCCTCATGATGGTAGTGCGGAAGTTGCAGTAAGTTTGAAAATAGCCTGGAGTAGTTGTAGTCAAGTGAGACCAGCAGAGGCACCTCTGGCTGTTACAGATGAGACAGACTGTGGCAGGGTGTACTCAAGCCAAATGAGTGAATTCTCTGTGGTGACACTTTTCCAGATAGGTTTTCCTAAAACATAGAATCCCTTTACACAATAGGGGGTGCCAGAGAGAGATGAGATAACAGAAGTTTGTGAAGCATACCCAACAACTAAGACTCTATGATCTTTATTAACTTCACAACATCATCGGTTGTCAGCTCAAAGTTTTGATTTAGTTTTAAAATCACTATTACTCTTGTGAATTACAAAATATCATCAACTATCAACTTGAAGTTTTTTAAAATTTTAAAACAACTATTATCCTTGTGGACTAGAAAATATCAACAGCTGTCTGCTTGAAGTTTTGATAGACTTTAACACCTCTGATTGTCCTTGCAAGTGAGGAATTCAAATATATATACAGATTACACTAACCAATCCGTAACTGATAAGCCAATTCTGTATAAAAGTAACAGTTTTATGTTCAGACTTCTGAAGAGTGTGGGTGACAGAGGCCCATACTGTTCTCCTTGTGCACAAGTAAAATAAAAAGGAATGCAAAGTTGTAAGAGTGAATGTGTTCTAGGCTCAGTGATTTCTGTTATTTTAGTTATTCTATTATTGGTGCCGACAGTTACTTTGACAGTAGCAGCACAATGAAGGCATCCTTAAACATGATATAGGAAACAACCTGCTTCAGAATTGGGCACTAAACACAAAAGTAACAGGAAAGTTACAATACAAATAAGCATAACATAAATGCATTTTGTTTACTTTGCAAATGAGAATATTATTTATTTATTGAGATACAGTATGGATTAGACCCTTCCAGTTCTTTGAGCCGCATTGCCCAACAATCCCCAGATTTAATCCTAGCCTAATCATGGGCCAACTTACAATAACCAATTAACCTGCCAACCGGTATGTCTTTGGACTGTGGAGGGAAACAGGGGGACCTGGAGGAAACCCACCCAGCCTTGGGGAGAATGTACAGACTCCTTCCAAGCAGAGGTAGGAATTGAACCCAGGTTACCTGTACTGTAAAAAGTATCATGCTCACCAATATGCAACTGTGCTGCACCAATTAAGTACATTCCATCAGTTCTTCAACAGTTTTAATGATGTCTACTGTATAGAAATAATTAAATGGGCATTCATCTTTAGAAAAACCGTGTGCCATGTAGAATAACTTATGAATCACTGCTGTAACAGCCTCTGTTGGTAGTTAATTACTGATTGATTTCCATAGAGTGTGTTTGTTCGGTAGCTCTTGCCTTGTTACTTGCTTTACTGAACAGCAATATAAAAGATATTACAGAACCTGGACTCTGCCTCATTCTGTTTTATTCGACCACATCTCCTTTCATAATCCACATCAGCACAATGCAACCTGAAATTGCTTTTTGTACAATATCTAAGTTGGAGAAACTTACTTTAAAAATTTAAATAAAGATGATAACTGATTAAAATCCAATGAAGGGGAACGAGCTTCAATGTTTATTCTCTTCCAACCAATATACATTCACAAAGATGCTCAATTGTTACTAATATTTTTAAGATTACTTTCCATATCTTCCACAAAAGCTGCTTGTTTTTGTTACATTAACATGAATACAGATTCCAAGAGAAACATTTTGACTGCATAATGATATAACATATTCAATTTGACTGCCGCTTTATTGACATCACATCAAATTTCTATTTCTAATCAAACAGAATAAATGAAAACTTTGAAAAAGGTTGCTCATTGACTCTCACTTTTTTTCATGCTGTTGAACATAGTCACAACTATCCACAAACTATCCACAAGTTTCTTGGAAGTAAGACAACGACCTGCACCAACCAGCTGGCAGGAGTGTTTAAGGAACATATTCAGTCTCTCACTGCTGCAGTTCGCACCACCTTCAAAAGGGTGACGATCATACCAATGCCGAGCAAGTGCAGAGTGAGCTGCTTCAAAGTCTATTGACCAGCAGAATTCACATCTACAGTGATGCTGTGAGAGGTTGGCCAAGGCTAGGATCATTTCTTGCCGAAGCGGGGACACAGACAATTGATCTGCAGAGGATGCTGTCACACTGGCTCTCCACTCGTTCTTGGATCACCTGGATAATAGTAATAACTATGTCAGGCTGCAGTTTATTTATGCAGTCACATCTCACTGTTCAGCACAATTGCACCATTAATTCTAATCAACAAGCTCCAAAACCTGTGTCTTCGTACTTCCCTCTGCAACTGGGTCCTCGACTTTTTACTAGGAAACAACAGTCTTTGCAGATCAAAAATAACATCTCCTCCTCACTGACTACCAACACTGGAGCACCTCAAGGATGTGTACTTAGCCTATCACTCTACTCTCTTTATACCGATGGTTGTGTGGCTAGCCACAGCTCAAGCAACATCTGTAAATTTGCTGACAAAACAACCATTGTTGGCAGAATTTCAGATGGTGATGAGGTGGTGTACCGGAGTGAGATAGATCAGCTGGTTCAGTAAGATCACAACAATAACCTAGCACTCAACATCAGCAAGACCAAGGAATTAATTGTGGACTTCAGGAAGGAAAAGTTGAGGGAACACATTTCAGTCCTCATCAAGGGATCAGCGGTGGAAAGGATGAGCTGTTTTAAGTTTCTAGCCATCAACATCTTTGAAGATTTATCCTGTGTCCCTCCTTCTCTCTAATTTTAAAGAAGGCATGACAGCAACTATATTTCATTACAAGTTTGTGGAGACTTGGTATGTCAACAAAGACACTCCCAGATTTCTATAGAGCTACCAATGAGAGCATTCTAACTGGTTGCATCACAGTTTGGTATGGAGGGGGCACTGCACAGGATCAGAAAAAACTAGCAGAGATGTGTAACTCAGCAATCTCCATTATTGCCACTAGCCTCCCCAACATTAAGGACACCTTCTAAAGGTGACACTTCAAAAAGGTGGCATCTATCATTTATCTGGGTGACCCCCATCACCCAGAGCATGCCCTCTTCTGCTTGCTAGCATCAAGGAGAAGGTACAGAAGCCTGAAGGAGCTTCAGGAGAAGCTTCTGCTCTTCTGCCATCAGATTTCTGAATGGACAATGAATCCATGAACACTCCCTCAGTATATTTCCTCACTTTTTTTGCACTACTTATTTAACCTATTTTTAATAGATACTTCTAATTGTAATTTATAGATTTTTATTATCATGTATTGCAATGCACTGCCGACATGAAACAATTTTCATGGCATATTCCAGTGAGACTATACCAAATTCTGATTCTGAATATTCTTTGGAATAATGAAAAAGACTTGCAAAAGAAAGTGTAATGATATACAATCTCCTACAACTTGCATTTACATATCTCCTCTAACATCAAAATACATTTCAAGGCATTTGACCATCTAACCAACCAAGTCAATATTATAAAAACTACTGTTTTATCAAAAAGGTTTGTTTACATTGCAGCAGTTTCTCATGTTCGGTTTTTATTATTGGTGCAAATGTACTTTAATCTGCTATTATTTAGCAGAGCTACAATATATTGCATGCATTACGAAGCTTATATTTTGATATAATTTAGAAAAAAAACAATGCCTGTGTTAAAAACCCATGCTAAATGTCAATAGTTTACTTCCTAAAAGCTTTTGGTCACATGATTAATCTTCATGGATTCCCTTTCTTTCGTACATTCCCAGACCGCATAGTGAACAAGGTGTTCCTTGGAAATGCAGAATACAGATTTTTCCTAGAAATATGTACAGGGCATGCTTTTGTTGCAAATCATTCATATATCATATATATTTCCTAACATGACTTAGAGTTACACAGCCTTAGAGCTACACAGCGAAAACATGGGCCCATGCTGACCATTACGCTCACTGACACAACTCTATGTTCTTGCGTTAGTTCTTTATCCTTCTACACATTATCTAAGTACCTACCTAACATCTCTTAAATGTTGTAATTTGATTCCACCACTCTCCATAGACATCAACAACTCTGTGTATAAATACTGTTTCCCTCAAATGCCTTTTAAAGCTGTTCCTTCTCACCTTAAACCCATGTCCTCTTGTTTTCTATACTCTAATGCAGAAAATGTTAGTACAGCTTTAAAACTTTATGACTTGAAGTTACGCTAGGTTGTGAAATATATGATTCTTGAAATCAGTTATTCAACTGCAGTGTAACTAAATTAAAACTATTTATAAATCTTGGCCAAAACAGTTGTTGATGCTATGCAGAGTTAAAACAGAACCAGTGTGGACTTTGTTTTTCTCTCCTGCCAAAGACAGTCATGCCTGTGTTGTAGATAACATTACGGATGTGATACCATCTCTCTTCGACTCTCCCTGCAGGATGGTTCTGGAGACCTTTGCTGATAATGTTGGCAGAGCGTGTACAGAGATCAGGGAATGAGGTTCTGGTGGTGTTGATGCATGGATGTCCTTTCTGATTTGAATGGCAAACTCATCTGGGCTGGTGACACACTTTACTGCTGACCAGGGAGTGGTCGGTGCCACAGTCAGCACTGTGGATGTTGCGGGTGTTGAAGCCACAGTTCAGTGATCGTCTTCTTGTGATGACAAGATCCAGCTGGTGCCAGTGATGAGCTCTGGGATGTTGCCAGGACACTCTATAGTGCGGTTTGGTTCAGAAGGATGCGTTGGTTATACGAAGGTCATAGTAGGAGCAAAGCTCCTGTAGCCTCTATCCGTTTTCATTCAGCTTGCTGATTCCAAGTTGTGGTCCAGAGATCCCACTCAGACATTGAAATCTTCGAGTAAGTAGAGATGCTAGTTTGCGCAGAGACTCAGATTGTTGGTGCGTAGATGCTCAGAGTGTTCACTGTGCCAGAGGAGGTGGCAAGGCTGAGACAGAATATGCTCTGTGCCTCTGGATGGGATCTGTTCTGGGACCCTCACTCTTCGTGATTTTTATAAATGACCTGGATGAGGAAGTAGAGGGATGGGTTAGTAATTTTGCTGATGACACAAAGGTTGGAGGTGTTGTGGATAGTGTGGAGGGCTGTCAGAGGTTACAGCGGGACATTGATAGGATGCAAAACTGGGCTAAGAAGTGGCAGATGGAGTTCAACCCAGATAAGTGTGAAGTGGTTCATTTTGTTAGGTCAAATATGATGGCAGAATATAGTATTAATGGTAAGACTCTTGGCAGTGTGGAGGATCAAAGGGATCTTGGGGTTCGAGTCCATAGGACACTCAAAGCGGCTGCACAGTTTGCCTCTGTGGGGAGTAGGTACAGAGGGGATGTCAGGGGTAAGTCTTTTATGCAGAGAGGGGTGAGGGCGTGGAATGGGCTGCTGGCAATGGTGGTGGAGCCGGATATGATAGGGTCTTTTAAGAGACTTTTGCATAGGTACATGGAGCTTAGAAAAATAGAGGGCTATGGGTAAGCCTAGTAATTTCTAAGGTAGGGGCATGTTCGGCACAACTTTGTGGGCTGAAAGGCGTGTATTGTACAGGTTTTCTGTGTTCCTATGGAGACCTTATCACTGCAAATCCAATGCCATGCTGCCACAGTTCCTCTGGTTACTTGCCCTGCCAGAAGATGATGCAGTCCGATTCTCTGAGTCTACCATCTGAGGGGGGTCCGTTCTCCTGCACGACAGCAATGCCAATGTTCAGGTTTTTGAGCTCACGGTTGGTGATAGAGGTCTTTCTGTTGTTGTCAACGTGCTGTAGGTCATTGGAGAGCCCAGGACTCTTGCCAATTGTAGGATTGGAGATTTCTTTTTGCTTCTTGGTTGTTCTGTGCGATGTTTAGAGTCTGCTGGTCAAGTCGATCCTCTGGGCTCCAAGCACCAACTGAAGCAGGCAGGCTGTGATGGGTCAGCACCTTATTAGCTAGGGATGCCTAGCTTAAGGGGGTGGTAGCTGACCAGTGGTAGGGGAAAATCCCTCCCACAGGAGACAGCCCATAATGCCTGTTACTGACGCCAGTCGGTGAGGGCTTATTATTCATATCTGCTGCCTCCCGTGTTGGTTCTGTTACTGTGAACTGTTGCACTGGAGTGACCTCTCCACGTCACAAGCCTGGGCAGAAGGTATGGAAATATTGAGATGCCCAGTCGTCAAGATCCCCCTCTAGGTGTAGTCGAAAGGAAAGTGACACAATATATTTGACACCAGCATGGCTGCAGGAGCTGCCAGAAGGATGTTCAATGACATTCAGCTACCCTAGGGACTCCACTCCAGATTTTCTGTCTGAGTTTACTCCCATAATCTCTGTCTCTCCCAAGGCTCCCCACAAGGCAGTGGGGCTATTTACCCATAGCTGGGAATCTGGTTCACGAGCAGTCGGTATAAACTTGCTCCATTGCCACCCTCTGCAAAGCAAGTGGGCAAGGCAATTCTAAATCCTTACAGCCAGTTTTCCATAGAACCCATGTCTTCTGACAACCTGAATAATTAAATAAGTTCCAGAAGTGGAAAATTAGTGTTACTAATGGGCACCATGAAACAGCTAAATTGTTGTTTAACAATCCCATTGATTCACTAATGTTCTTTAGGGTAATAAATCAGGCACACATTAGCACTCCAGATTGACACACAGCATTGTTGTTGAGGCTGTAAGTGCCTTTTGGACTAGCCTAGAGCACCACACTCTCAGGGGCAATTGGGAAGGGCAATGAATGCTAGCCTTGCCAGCAATACACCCTTCTCATGAATGAGTAATGAGCAAAGAATTTTGGCACATTGACAGATCCTTCACAAAGAAAAGGATGATTCTAAATAATGCTTTTAGAAATATTTTGCAACAATTATCACCTTTACCTGATTCTATGCTAATAACTGATCATGGAAAAGCAACACAAATGCATTAAATTCACCAGCAATGCATAAAAGCAGCTTGTAAACAATCTTTCTCAACTTTTAGTAAGTATGTCATTCTTTTCTGATGTTGTATTGCTTCAGAAGTATCCATAGTGTCTGCTTCACATTACATTTATAAATGAAGTCGCAAGCAAGGTATTGCAGCTAAACCATAATCACTTACAAAACCAATGGACGATTATGCTTATCATTTGCTTTCACTTCAGATCACTTCACATTGTAGCAAATAGACGCTTATGTTTTGTAGAAGTGGAAAGCCATTGAGAATCCATTGAGGTGTAGCAGCACAGCCTAATAGACATCTTCAATACCTTTCTTGGCGTTGGAATAGCTTAGTCCATATTATTCTCAAGTGCTGCATATGGAAGTAGTAGTGCTGATCATTTCCATTTTCCTCCCGCATAATGGACTCATGGAGAGCTCTTCTACAGTTTTTTTTTCAACTGGCCTAACTAATCTGAAATTCTCTTCAGTAAATCGGGCTTTTCACTGTGTACTTTGTTTATTAATGCATAAAAGTTGCATACTCGGATATTTTATTAATACACTGAGCATTATTTATAAGGATTCATGTTTAAGCTAACACCACGGCTGATAGTTTTTTCTGAGTGGTTGCTTCATTCTGTGTTAGTTGTACCTCATCCAGCTTCCAGGAAGGTGTTATGAATGCATTTTGATATTCCTGAGTGAGCAGTACAAATGAAGAACACGTGCTTCTCAATTTCCACACTATCAGAATTCTAAAAGTAAATTAAATGCCATCATGGATATTTTTGTTTTGCTCTGATACTTGGCTGAAACCTATTTCCTTGAGAAATGTCTGTGAAGCTTGGCTCTTGGTGTGTGCTTAGTTAGGAGTGTGTGGGTTTATGTTTAGATTCACAATCTGAGCTAGATAGTTGGCAGAACCAGCTGGTAAATACTTCTCCTTAAAAACTCCATTCACATTTTTAGAAGCAAGAAAAACATATAATGTTCATGCATTATCCAGGAAAATCTCGAGCAAATATGTAGCAGCATTTTCCTTTTGGTTTACACTCATTCAAGGGACATTGGTGAAGTAGGCTGAGAAGCTTTCAACTGACCATCACTAAATGCCCTTGAAAAGGTGGTCAGGGCTGTTGTCTTGAACGGCTGCAGTTCCTGAGGTGTTAGGGAGAGACTTCAAAGATTTTTGACCAAGATGTTGTGCGGCTCTGAGTGGAACTTCCAGGTGGTAGGGTTTCCAATTGCTGCCCTTGTTGTTCTAGCTGGTAGTTTGTGGTCTGGAACGTGCTTTCTTGGTGAGTTGCTGTAGTGCATTCTATAAATGGCACAAACTACTGCTACTGTGTATTGATGGTGGAATGAGTGAATAGTTGTGGATGGGGAGTCCATCAAGCTAGTTGATATGGTCCTATGTGAAGTCTTGCATCTTCAGTGTCATTGAAACTACCCTGGAGTGGAGGCAAATGAAGAGCATTCCATCGTTTTCCTAACTTCAGATTTGGAGATGGTGGGACAGGTTTTAGGCACTTAGGAGGTGTGTTACTTATCGCAGGATTCCTAGCTTCCGACCTGTACTTGACTTCAAAGATTCAAAATACATTTATTATGAAACTATGCATAAATTACACAAGCCTGAGATTTGTCTGCTTACAGACAGCCACAAAGCATGAAACCCAAAGGAACCCAATTAAAAAAAGAAAGACTGACACCCAATGCATAGAGAAAGAGAAAAAAAAACACAAATCATGCAAACAGAAAGCAACAGCATTATGAGCCAAATTGAGTACATAGATTCAAATCCCAGAGCAGCCAGAGTAGGCCTAATGACTCGGACTCAGCTCATCATATAGTGGGGCATGAAGTGTGTAGCAGCTGGAGAGAGAGCAGTCTCACAGCCCCAGCACCACGGAGAGAAGAATGAACACTGCAGGAAAGTGAGTGGAATCGGCCCAACACTAGCATCCAAATTGTCCGAGTAACGCCACTCACTATGACCCAAGCCTTGTTGCAGCAATGTGCTCTGGGCCTAGGCTTTGCCACCCAGTCTGAAGCCGTTCTTGACCTCTCCACTTAGAGTGATCCAACCTCACACCAGGTTTAGGTGGACAGACATCAAAACTCCTCTGTCTTGACATCAAAACTCCTCTTCTCTGAATCACTTCCTCCAGCTGCATCTGCAATTCCAACTCCATCTCTGTCTTCGACACCGGTCTGAACATGTTACGCTCCAACTTGGCAACCCACCAGCACTGCTCATCCCTCAAGCCAGCTTCACCTTTGCTCTTCTCTTCATTGTTTGTGGTGAAAGTTTAACATAATTTACCTCAGAAAAGGTGTTATTTATAATGTTTTTAGTCATTCTTCTTGCCTTTTGAGCTACCAGTAAACTGTTGCCCAACTTCATTAGCACCATCTTAAACCAGTATTACAGATAGAGCAAAATATTTTTTATATCAGTAAACTACAGCATTGCTTCTTGTTTTTCATGTGATTACACATTCTATCACAAAATTCAGCTTCCAATTGATTGGGATTCTTCTAAATAATTTTCTTCTGACTTAGATTTTGAAGTCTTGTTTCAGATGTTATTTGATGTGAGTAACTGGAAAATGTTCAAAAGGGAAAAAATATGTGGCCATCTGATCCAAAATTGAAGTTGTATAGCCCAGATGGATCTCATCCATATTAAACAAATACCTTAAAAACATACTTCAATTTCTTCTGCAGTTTCTAACAGGAGTTCAGTTGATAGTGATCTCAATTTCATTATTTTCCTAATCTTTTGCATCACTAGATTGGAACAAGAAGAAACCGATATGGAACAAGGCTATTTTTCAAATGGAAGGTGAACTTATACTGAACAAACCTGCCTTATCTTTGTCTCTTCTCATTGCCTTTTCTTCTGCCTAAACTTTCAGAAAGAAGCCAATGGAAGAAACTGCTTGGAGTATATAGTATTTAACTAAGTTTGTGCATCCAAAGCTCCTTGTTGAATACATGTTTCATGTCCTTGATTGATTGGACAAACAAATACACAAGCAAAGTAATCCAGTTACAACAGTTTAATGCAAGATTCCAATGCTTGATTGAAAAAGGCAGTTCCACATTTCATCTAATAAATGGAACCAGATTTCCTTCTAATTTCCCTTAACTGAAAACTAAGCCAAAATCAGAAATTATAAGATTCATTTTATAATAGAAACATCAGAAATTTGGATGTGTTAAAGACCAGATGGATTATAAAATGCTTGCAGTGTGTAAATTGATTAAAGTTGGAATTATGCAGTGAACCTGGTACAACATGAATAATATCCATTTTTTTTACAAAGGATCTTCTTCCCTTCACTTATTGCTCCCAATTTTCTACACGATGCCAAGGATCTGATTTTAGAGATATATTTTCTAACACACGCTAGTTTTGGTAATATGTTAATATTCTTTACATTCAGGAACAGTTTCTTCCCCTCTGCCATCCAATTCCGAAATGGGCATTGAATGCATGAACACGACCTCACTTTTTAAAATTTTTTATATTATTTCTATGTTTGCACTATAGTAAATTTAACTATTTAATATGCATATATACACAATGCGATGGTTTACATTTTTTTCTATATTATCATGTATTGCCTTGTACTGCTGCTACTAAGTTAACAAATTTCATGACATATGCCAGTGATATTAAACCTGATTCAGATTCTGATTCTGATTCTAACCTGCTTTGTGCATCTTGAAGTATATTACTATTTTACCATCATCTGAATTGTGAGATTTTTTGCTGTGCTAAGACATTGAAATATACACAGCTTCTTCCATAGAAATATACATATATTTCAAGGCAAGTATTTTCGAAGGAAAGGCAGATGAGCTTAGGGCATGGATCAACACCTGGAATTATGATATTGTAGTGGGACTTGGTTGCTGGAGGGGCAGGACAGTCAGTTTAGTATCCCAGGGTTCTGTTGTTTCAAATGCGCCAGAGAGGGAGTGAGAAAGGAGAAAGATGACATTACTAGTCCAGAAAAATGTCATGATAGTGCTCAGTCAGCCCTGATGGGAGAACTTGTTTTGTGAGGTGTTAGGGGTGGAACTGAGAGATAAGAAAGGTATAGCCATGTTGATGGGGCTATATTACAGACCACCCAACAGTCTGGGAGACTTGGAGGAACAATTTTGTAGAGAGTTCATAAAATGTTGCAAGAAAATAAGGATGTTATAGTAGGTGATTTTAACTTTCCACATATTGACTGGGACTCCCATACTGTAAAATAACTAGATAGGATAAAGTTTGTCAAATGTGTTCAGGAAAATTTCCTTAATCAGTACATAGAGATCCCAAAGAGAGAGAAGGTGATGCTTGATCTGCTATTAGGGAATGAGACGGGACAGGTGACGGGTTTGTGTAGGGGAACACTTTGCACCTAGTAATCACAATGACATTAGTTTCAAAGTGAATATGGTAAAAGATAGGTCTGGTCTCCGGGTTGAGATTCTAAAGTGAAGCAGGACCAATTTTGATGGTATCAGAAAGGATCTGGCAGGTGTGGATTAGGACAGGCTGTTTTTTGGCAAAAGTCTACTTGGTAAACGAAGGGTTTTCAAAAGTGAAATTTTGAGAGGATGAAGTATGTATGTGCCTGTCAAAGTAAAAGGTAAAAGTAACAGATGTGGAGAACATTGGAGTTAAAGAAATACTGAGGTCCTGGTTAAGAAACAAACAAAAGTGCATTTCAGGTATAGGCAGGTGGGAACAAATGGGGTGCTTATGGAGTATAAGAAATGCAAGAGAACACTTATGAAAGAAATCAGGACAAAAAGAAAGCATGAGATTACCCTAGCAGACAAGAAGAAGGAAAATCCTGGGCGATTCTATAGAAATGTTAAGAACAAAAAGATTGTAAGGGACGAAACTGGTGCTCTGGAAGATCAGAATAGTAATCAATGTGTGAAGAGAAAAGAGATGGGAGATATCTTAAATCAATTTTTTGCATTTGTATTTACTTAGGAGATGGACACTGAGTCTATAGAAGTGAGACAAAACAGTATCAACTTCATAGAACCTATATAGATTACAGGGGAGGTGGTGTTTGCTGTCCTGATGTAAATTAGGGTGGACAAGTTCCCAGAGCCTGACAAAATGTTCCCTTGGACCCAATTGGAGGCAAGTGCTGAAACTGATGGAACCCTAGCAGAGATATTTAAATCATCCTTCTCAACAAGTGAGGTAGCAGAGGAACGGAGGATATCCTATATATATATTTAGATTGAATTGGATTGAATTGAATTGAATTGACTTTATTACTTACATCCTTCACATACATGAAGAGTAAAATTCTTCACGTTACTTCTCTGTCTAAATATGTAATGCCCGATTTATAGTAATTTGTAAAAAATAGTATGTACAACAGGACAGTCAGTATAGCATAGAAATACAATTGTATCAGGATGAAACAATCAGTCTGAATGCCTGGTGGAAGAAGCTGTCCCAGAGCCTGTTGGTCCTGGCTTTTATGCTGAAGTACCGTTTCCTGGAAGACATGGACTGATTAAAGATAATCAGCATGGCTGATCAGTGTGTTGGTCATGTCTAAACAATCTTCTAGAGTATTTTGAGGAAGTTACCAGGAATGTGGTGTTATGGGTGATGAACAGACCTGATGGACAATGGGGTAAAGAGTTAACCATCTCCCCCCCCCCCCCCGAGAAAACCACAAACTATTACTGTTGCTATGCTGATCATGAGAAAGAGAAACAAAAAAACCGTCCAAGAACATCGGTGACAGATAAGAGAAAGGGGGAAATTTGCTGATTTACTGTATTATGACTTCTGCAAGGGTTACTTATCTTCTACTATTTTGCTTATAAACATTCCTCGGTGGACTGAAGGAGTGGTCTGATTTGATGGACACAGTCATTCAGGAGTGATGGATAGCTGAGACCCCGTGAGTAGGGATAAAAAGTCAGGTCTGGAGAGACACCCTCCAGACACGCCAGTGGACACTGATTGAGTGTTGGAACCCGCAAGAACATTGGGGGCCTCGAAGACCGAACCAGGAGGTCAGTCAATAAGGCTAACAATGTAAAAGCAGGGCTGGTGGGGGCTAGTGTGCGTGTCCACTCATGCCAGAGTGACGAGTCCACCACAGAAGAACGGTCTAGCAGAAGGACGGAGGGGTCATAGCTGAATGACCAGCATAACAATGGTGCATTGGAATCAAAAGGCAACAGGAAGGTTTGCTGACTGCAACTGATTAATCACTCACTCTCTCTCTCTCCAACGATTACAATACAACAACCATAACTACATCAGCACTCTTGAACTGAACTGAACTTTATTTTCTATGACAATTCATTTACTCCTAGACATCGATAGAGCTTGTTTATTATTGATTATTATTATTATTCCTACACTTCTAGGTTTATTACTGCTACCTTGTGTTATATGTATATTTACACTATTGATATGGTTTTGCTTATTTTTATTAATAAACACCTTTAGATATAGTACCACCAGACTGCAACGGATTCTTCTTTCTCTGCTGGTCAGACACCCAGTTACGGGGTACATAACAGTGGATGAAGGCAAGGAAGTGGATGTTGTCTACATGGACTTCAGCAAGGCATTTAACAAGGTCCCACATGAGAGGCTGGTCAGGAAGTTTCAGTCATTCGGTATTCAAGGTAAGTTAGTAAACTGGATTAGATTTAGGTTTTATGGGGAAACAAGAGAGTGGTAACAGATGGTTGCTTCTCTGACTGGCTGTCTGTGAATGGTGAATGATGGAGTGCTGCAGGGATCATTGTTGCTTGTCATCTGTATCAACAATCCGCATTATAGTGTAATTGCGGATGATCCCAAGATTGGGGGTGTAGTGGACAGCAAGGAAGGCTTTTGTGGCTTGCAGCAGGATTTAGACCAGCTGGAAAAAATGGCAGGTGGAATTTAATGCAGACAAGTGTGTGGTGCTGCACTTTGGTAGGACAAACCAGGCCTTACATAGTGAATGATAAGGTACTGAAAAGAGTGGTAGATCAAAGGGATATGGGATTACAGGTCCATATTTCATTGAAAGTGGCATCACAGGTAGATAGGGTTGTAAAGAGAGCTTGTGGCACATTGGCCTTGATAAATCAACGAACTGAGTAGAGATGTGACATTATGTTGAAGTTGTGTAAGAGATTGGTGAGGCCTAATTTGGATTATTGTATGCAGTTTTGGTCACCCTCCTACAGGAAAGATGTAAATAAGGTTGAAGTAACACAGAGAAAATTGACAAAGGTGGTGTTGGGTCAGGAGGGCTTGACTTATTAGGAAATATTGAATAGGTTAGGACTTTATTCCTTGAAATATAGAAGATTGAAAGGAGATTTGATAGAGGTGTACAAAATTATGAGGGGTATAGCGGGTAATACAAGCAGGCTTTTTTCACTGAGATTAGAACCAGAGGCCATGGGTTAAATGCAAAAGTTGAGAAGTTTAAGGGGATCAGGAGGGAAAAAATATCTTCACTCAGAGGGGCATGAGGATGGGGAACGAGTTGCCAACACACGCGGTGCACGCAAGCTTGATTTCAACATTTGAGAGAAGTTTGGATTGGCACATGACGTTAGGGATATGGAGGGGTGTTATCTCAGTGCAGGCCAATGGGAGTAGGTCGTTTAAATAGTTCAACATGGACTACATGAGCCGAATGGTCAGTTTCTGTGAAGTACTTTTCTATGACTCTATATTGTGTAAATAATAATAACCTCAGATTTATCAGAGTTATTTAGGTTGGAATAAACTGGGATTCAAATATAGCAAAATCCATTGCCATTGTGTAGAGAATTGTGCACTAAGATAGGATCAGTGCAGTTCCTATCCAATCTGTTGGAAGTATATACTGATCACTGGGAAAAGTGCCAGACCTCAGAGGTCAGTCACAGGGCAGCTCTGTAAAAGGCCAGTGTAGAGAAAACAGCATGCCAGTGTAGAATTGGACAAGCCAGGGTAAGGGTGGTGTTGTGAGGTAGTGCTATAGTGTGTGTGTGTGTGTGCATGCACATATAATACCCCACAGGGGGTGAATACTCTGTGCTGGAAATGCCTCCATGCTGCTGTGAGCTTCAAGGTGATTAGGTGGGGGTGGGCTGAAGCTCTGGTATGACATGCACAAAACGACTGTAACCATTGAAGGATCAAACAATGATGCAATTTCCATAATCCTGAGCATTGCAAACTGAGGCTGGAAAATATTGCATGCAAGACATGGATGTCACAGTGCACAGCTGTAGCTCATTTGGTGATCCTTGTGCTTCTCCTTTTATTGAAAGTTCATAGAAAGTCATGGTTTCTTAAGGTTGTCATAGCTGGGGGGCATAATTAGCTCCCAGTGGAATACATCTCAAATGGCCTCTCATTACCAAGTGTAGCTCCTGGACTTCACAATGTGGCTTAGCTACTAAGCCCAGTGGAACTGTTTCTACCGACAGGAGTAGGGGCAAAGGCAGGTTACTGGCATCTCTAAATCAGTTCCTTCAGGCAGGAGGGGGTCATCAGCAATGGTTGGAAGCTCATCTAGGAGAAGGAAAACTCTGATCTCAAACCTTCGCCACCCTGCAACTATATCCACTCAGGGGGAAGGCTTCAGGAGCGAACCCCAAGGAGAAATCTGGATCTGGAGTTCCGAAGGCAGTCTTATGTTGAGTTCAACAATGACTGGCCACTCCTGCAATGTTGCTGGTGCCAGGATGTGTCAGTCTCCGCTGTTCCGTTGGATTCATCAGCTGTGTCAAGTGGGATAGTTTGATGCATGAGCAACAGCTAGCTCTTCATATTGTACTGCCTTGTGTACTGGCTTTTGTATCAAATAGATAAACAGTTTGGACAGAATATCGCTGGTCTACACCAATCAACGGGTGGCCTCTGATTGAAAATCACAGGTTGCACTCAAAAGGACTTGCCAGAACCGAAAATGTGTAAAGGTGAAACTCACACAGAGGAGCCTGGAACAATTTCACCAAGAAGAAAGAAATGCTCAGAAGGCAAAAGAAAACACAAATGCTGGAATCTGGAACAACAAATATAACCAGAATGCTGGAAAAACTCAGAAGGTCAAGCAGCAAAAAGTGGATATTAATATTTCAGGACTGAGAAGGAACTTGAGGGCTGGGTCGACGTCAGTGGCAAGGATGACAAATTGACAAAGTTGACAAGTTTTGCAAGAGTGCAGGAAGAAGCAACAATACCTTAGTTCCAAGTAGCAGAGAAAAACAGGGACAAGTGTCATTGCTGGAACAGGGCCTGTTTCACATGGCAAACAAAATGACAGGCTTAGCTTGGTCCCATGGAGATGCTCAAGGGGATTTCAGAAGGGAAATGTGGATTATTTTTTAAAGAACTGAGCAGAGAAGGAAGTGTAAAAATATACCAGGAATATATATACTCAGAGAAAACTATCTTAAATTAATTGTCATCAAATATGATATGGTGGAGGGAAAAATAACGGCAAAGCCTACTGGATTAAAAAGGGAAAATGTTTACCAAAATGAACATAAGTATATGCAGAAAATACAAAATGTTAATTTAGGGGACAGAAAAAGGCTTGAGAAATATACCTGAGAGATAAAATTAAAGTAAAAATTTCAAATGTTACAAATTGCAAGAGCTATTAGGTCTAAATCCTAATTTAACAACTCCACACCCCACCCAGTTTAAAACCCCTCCCCAGTTTGTTACATAAAACAAATTGGGTATTTAACGGAAAGGTTGCTACAAGATCAAAAACAAGCTCTATGTTACAATACCAATTTCAGTGTACACAAGGAAAGCATGAAGTCATGATCATTAAGCCTTTTACAATTAGGGATAATTAAAGTGCATTTAATAACAACAAGTTTAATTTATTTAGTACCTTAAATAAACTACATATCTCAATGGTTTTCACAGGAGAAACAAGTTAATTTTACACCAATCAAAATACAAGCCAGAAGGCTTGGGCAAAGTTTTAGGTGTTACAGAACTTTTCTAAGGAGGAAATAAAGGGTGAGATTTAAGGAGTGAATTGATTGATGAAACAAAGACCTCGCCATGCCTAACAAATGTGGAAGAATTAAACTTGGGATTGATCAATTCACCACAACTTGAAGCATTCAGATATCTTGGGGGTTATAAGGCTGATGAATTGCACAGATAGAGAAAATCATGAAGGGATTTGAAAATGCAAATAAAAAAATTAAAATTCAAGTACGGTTTAATTGGGAGCCAATGTGGATTAGTAAACAAAGGGGTGATGGATAACATTAGTTAGCATTGTTTTGGAGATCTATGGTGGACAGAACATGAATGGAGGCTTATGGCAGTGAAAAAGTAATTCAGGATGTAAAACAAAATATTCATGTGCTTTTCAGCTGCAGATAACTTAAATTGTAAGGAAACTCAGATTCATGTCGCTTGAGATCAATTTGCTGCCATAGAAACTGAGCAGTTGTGGATTAACACATTTAGAAAGTTGGAGGAACTCAGCAAGACAGGCAACATCTCTGGAAGGGAATAAACCACAGATGTTTTGGGATGAGAACCTTGAGGGTTCAAAAGGTCTTTCAGAGTTTCTCAGTAGTCTAGCAAACTGTTGACCAATGGATTAGTATGTTAGCAGTCCTTCATTATAGAAATGGAAGAAGAACTATTGAATCTCCAATCCTCTATGGGGAGAATATTATTTCTAAGCACTCCTCAGTCAAACTGGCCGTGTTCTTGCTGTTATGAGATTTGTGTAGCATATAGGAAGTATGGAACTGACCAATGAGTATTGCAGAGCTTGTCCATTCTTGTCCACTCATTGTCAAGTTTGTTTAATTGTCATTGAAACGTACACATGTATGCAGCTAAACAAAACAAAATAGCGTTCATCCGGGACCAAAACACAGTACCAATGGGCGGACATAGCACATTTAGCACATATCGTTACAATAGCAAAAAAATACAATGCATAAAAAAGTACGGCCCAAGGTACATGAGATGTTGGCCTGGATCCACATTTCTGCAAGAACAAGCATGCAGCAGTTCATCATTTCACACTAGTGCAGCCACAGATGAATGCAATTCAACTAGTTTTCTACCAGGTGAACACTAGAGAGCAGAACTGATGGGAGGAGCCAACCCTCAGTCCAGCAGAGACTCCAGTGTGCCCATCGCACCTCTGATCTTTCTCACACTGCCTCTGGCACTTCCACCCCTCGGCATCTGCAACAAGCAAACGCATCGCACAGCGGCCTTGGCCACACAACAACCCAAGCCATGCAGCTCCTGGATATTAATAAAGATATTAAGATTCTGTGGCGACCCATTTCCTGGCACATCCGAACCGACTCACAATTAGATAGCCTACGGGGGTTTGCGAGCACAGAGCTTTGGAGCCTCTGCGCCACGGGAGGCAGGTTGAGGGAGGCTTAAAAGTGAGGCTGAAGATTTCGAATAAAGTTTTTTCCTTCGACTGCAGTTACCGACTCCGTGTCGTAATTTTAGCGCTGCTTGTAGCACACCGCTACAATTGGTGACCCCGACAGTCCAAACGATTTTTGGACCAGAAATGACCGACGCCGCCTCTGTTCATGCGGTTTCGTTGAAACTGCCGGGTTTCTGGACACAGCGCCCGAACCTATGGTTCCAGCAAGCCGAAGCCCAATTCCACGTTCGCCGGATCACCTCAGAAGACACCCACTACTACTACGTGGTGAGCTCCCTCGACCAGGACACAGCGGCCCAGGTCGCGGAGTTCGTATAGTCGCCCCCGGCAGACGGCAAGTACATGGAATTCAAAGCCTTGCTCCTCAGGACTTTCGGACTCTCACGGCGCGAGCGGGCTGCCCGTTTACTGCACCTGGATGGCTTGGGCGACAGACCTCCATCGGCTTTAATGAATGAGATGTTGTCTCTCGCCGACGGACACACACCCTGCCTCATGTTTGAGCAGGCATCCCTGAAGCAGCTGCCCGAGGACATACGCCTGCTGCTGTCCGACGCGGATTTCAGTGACCCCCGGAAGGTGGCAGCCCGGGCGGACTTGCTGTGGAACGCCAAAAAGGTGAGCAGGGCGTCCATTGCTCAGATCTCCCAGCCACGCTCCCGGCAGCAAACCAGTCCAGGCCTGGCCGCAGAGCCTGCCAACCCCCGGCCCAATGAACACTGGTGCTTCTACCACCAGCGGTGGGGCGCAGAAGCCCGCCGTTGTCGCCCGCCCTGCAAGTTCCCGGGAAACGCCAGGGCCAGCCGCCGCTGATGGCTACGGTGGCTGGCCATCGGGATAGCCTCCTGTATGTGTGGGATAGAAGGTCGGGACGCCGGTTTTTGGCCGATACTGGGGCTGAGATCAGCGTTTTACCTCTGACGAGTTACGACACCCGCAGCAGGGCACCGGGTCCTCCCCGAGGGCCGTGAATGGCAGCACAGTAAGGACCTATGGCACCCGTCAGGTGCAGCTACAGTTCGGCTCCAGCCAGTTCACGTGGGACTTCACACTGGCCGCCGTAGCCCAACCGCTTCTGGGTGCGGATTTTTTGCGGGCTCACAGCCTACTGGTCGACCTGACCAGGAAGAGACTGGTACACGCCAAGACCTTTCAGACGTTCTCCCTGGGTACAGCCCAGTTGCCAGCCCCCTCACCTCGGCTCCATCACGCTGTTCGACAACGACTTCACCAGGGTCCTGGCGGATTTCCCATCGGTTCTGGCACCGCAGTTCACAGCGGCCATGCCCAGGCACAGCATACGGCACCACATCCCGACATCCCGACCTAGGGACCACCCCTCCACGCCCGTGCTCGACGGCTTCCCCCGGACAAGCTCCGACTGGCGAAGGAGGAGTTCCAGAGGATGGAGGAATTGGGAATCATCCGGCGGTCCGACAGCCCATGGGCCTCCCCTCTGCACATGGTGCCCAAAGCGACGGGGGGCTGGAGACCGTGCGGCGACTACCACAGGCTTAACGAGGCTACCACACCGGACCGCTACCCTGTGCCGCACATTCAGGACTTTGCAGCAAACCTGCACGGCGCACGGATCTTCTCCAAGGTGGACCTCGTCCGAGGGTACCATCAAATCCCGATGCATCCTGACGACGTCCCCAAAACTGCTCTCATCACCCCATTTGGCCTTTTCGAGTTCCTCCGCATGCCGTTCGGCCTGAAGAATGCCACACAGACGTTCCAGCGGTTAATGGACGCAGTGGGACGGGACCTGGACTTCGTGTTCATCTATTTGGATGACATCCTCATAGCCAGCAGCAGTCATCAGGAGCATCTGTCCTACCTCCGTCAACTCTGCGCCCGACTGAGTGAGTACAGTCTTACAATCAACCCTGCCAAATGCCAGTTCGGACTCGATACCATTGACTTCCTGGGCCACAGGATTACTAAAGACGAGGCAACCCCTCTGCCCGCTAAGGTAGATGCAGTCTGCCTCTTTCCCCGACCCACCACGATCAAAGGCCTTCAGGAATTCGTAGGTATGGTCAATTTCTACCGCCGCTTCCTCCCTTCAGCTGCCCGGATCATGCGCCCCCTGTTCGCCCTGATGTCGGGTCCGAGCAAGGACATTACCTGGGACAAGGAGTCCGCCGCCGCTTTCATTCAAATGAAGGAAGCTTTGGCGAATGCCGCAATGCTAGTACATCCCAGAATGGACGCCCCTACCGCCTTCACGGTGGACCGCCTCAAACCGGCCCATGTGGACCTGGCACAACCGGCCGAGTTTCCGGCACCTCGGCGCAGAGGCCGACCTCCCAAGCAGGTTCTGACCCAGACTGTGGACATTGGGGGGGGGGGGTGTATCGCCGGTTCTGGGGGGGGGGGGGTTTATGTGGCGGCCCATTTCCTGGCACATCCGAACCGACTCACAATTAGATAGCCTACGGGGGTTTGCGAGCACAGAGCTTTGGAGCCCCTGCGCCATGGGGGGGGGGGGGCAGGTTGAGGGAGGCTTAAAAGTGAGGCTGAGGATTTCGAATAAAGTTTTTTCCTTCGACTGCAGTTACCGACTCCGTGTCGTAATTTTAGCACTGCGTGTAGCACACCGCTACAATTCTAAGAAAGAAGTAATAAGGACTAACAATTACAGAATTGGTTGGATCTAGAGACGCCACTGCAGCTAAGTGTGTGTGTGTGTGTGTGTGTGTGTGTGTGTGGTTCCAAATGGTTGTCATAGTCGGGGGAGTTAGTGGGTATAAGCTCCCACTACCTACAAAGTGCTCCCAATGGTGTGCATCTCAAATTAGCCAAATTCAACTTGGCCTTCACGTGCTGGAACTACTTACACTGACAGGAGAAGGGATGAAGGTGGGTCACTGGCGCCTTAAAACCAGTTGCTTCAGGCAGGTGGGGCTCTTTAGCCTGGGAAGGCAGCACACCTAGGAGAACTCTGATTTAAAACCTCCACTGCTTTGTGGCTATTCTCACTCATGGGAAAGGCTTTGGGACTAAACCCCAAGGAAGAAATCTGGAGTTGGAGCCCCTATGGCAGTGTGAATTTGATTTAACTTTATTCTGGCAGCTCCTGCAGTTCAGCCATCGTTAACACATTTTGCCTGGCATCTCTTCTGACAACAGTGTCTGGACCGAGAGGGGGATCCTGAAGCTTGGACAACTCATGGTCTTCATGCACCTCCTGCCCAGGATTTGGTGATGCCAATCTCCACAAGCAACTCAAGACCTGGGGTGATGGGCGAGTGGCGATGGTGGCAGGCATAATATGTTGCTGGGAGCCACTGGTCACGGACCTGCACTCAGGCGGCCAAGGCAGGATGGTCGCTCTCTTCTCACGAGGCAAGGGCAGTGTCAGCAGCCAACTTGGTGATGGCGCAGCCTTCTTCAGGGACCACACTGCTCCCCCCTCATGGGAAAGGGCCTGGAAAAGATGACCGTGAGAAAGCTTGCCTCACGCTATCCTGACAGCATACCATAGCCGACTGGCCATCTATTTTGCATTCAAACTACCTTGAAAACCACAGAAAAATGAAGAACCACCAGAAAGCTGAGCAAACTCTGTGTTGGAGACGGGAACATCAGGGAACTCCTGGACAACAAGATCAGCAATGGACCAGAGAGGTGAACTGCACCTGTAGGTCAGGTGCTTGAGAAGTACAACGTCAGTATTGCAGCACTCAGTGAGGCACGCCTGGCTGGGACTGATGAAACCACAGAGGTAGGTGCTGGCTACATGTTTTTCTGGAGTGGCAAGGGAAAGGATGAGTCTAGAAGAGCCAGAGTTGGCTTTGTCATCTGGACCACAATCGTCAGAACGCTGGAGTCCCTCCCCAGAGGCATCAATGGTCACCTCACGGTAATGATACTGTCTCTGGAAGCCGAGACTCATCTGACTCTGACAGTGTCTACAGACAGACATACTTTATTGATCCCGAGTGAAATTGGGTTTCATTACGGCCGCACCAATCAAGAATAGTGTAGAAATATAGCAATATGAAACCATAAATAATTAAATAATAATAAGTAAATTATTACAAGTGGAAATAAGTCCAGGACCAGCCTATTGGCTCAGGGTGTCTGACACTCCGAGGGAGGAGTTGTAAAGTTTGATGGCCACAGGCAGGAATGACTTCCTATGACGCTCAGTGTTGCTTCTCGGTGGAATGAGTCTCTGGCTGAATGTACTCCTGTGCCTAACCAGTACATTATGGAGTAGATGGGAGTCATTGTCCAAGATGGCATGCAACTTGGACAGCATCCTCTTTTCAGACACCAACATCATAGAGTTCAGTTCCACCCCCACATCACTGGCCTTACGAATGAGTTTGTTGATTCTGTTAGTGTCTGCTACCCTCAGCCTGCTGCCCCAGCACACAACAGCAAACGTGATAGCTCTGGCCACCTCAGCCTCGTAGAACATCCTCAGCATCGTCCGGCAAATGTTAAAGGACTTCAGTCTCCTCAGGAAATAGAGATGACTCTGACCCTTCTTGTAGACAGCCTCTGTGTTCTTTGACCAGTCCAGTTTATTGTCAATTCGTAATCCCAGGTATTTGTAATCCTCCACCATGTCCACACTGACCCCTTGGATAGAAACAGGGGTCACCTGTGCCTTAGCCTTCCTCAGGTCCACCACCAGCTCCTTAGTCTTTTTCACATTAAGCTGCAGATGATTCTGCTCACACCATGTGGCAAAGTTTCCCACCGTAGCCCTGTACTCCGCCTCATCTCCCTTGCTGATGCATCCAACTATGGCAGAGTCATCAGAAAACTTCTGAAGAATCCTTCTGTGAACCCACCGTGACCTACACCTCGGAACAGAAGGAACTGTTCTACCAGGAACTTGGCCAGCTTCTTGGCTCTATCCCCAAAGATGACAAGATCCTGTTACTTTGCAACTTTAACGCCTGAGTAGGCAGTGATCATCAGTCTTGGCCAGAAATCATTGGCAAGCGTGGCCTTGGGAAGGAGAATTCAAATGGGGAGCTACTACTCACCTTCTGTGCAGAGAATGGGATGACAATCACCAACACGCTCTTTCAGCTATCAGACATCCACAAGGCAACTTGGATGCACCGGGGCTCCAAGAACTGGCACCTGATTGAAAACGTGATCACAAAGCTCTGGGACATCAGGGATGTGATCATCACCAGAGAAATGAGGGGTGCAGACTGCTGAACTGACCACATCCTGCTGAGATGCAAGCTGTCATTTCAGATTGCCAGGATGCACAGGCGCCAGCAAGCTGACACTAAGCGGAAGCTGAACATTCAATGGCTCACTGACCCCAGCATCAAAGAGCTGGTCAGTAAACTGGAGGAACAATTTGTGCACCTGCCTAAGGAAACAGATCCTGAAACAGCATGGACGTCTTCAGAGACACCCTGTACAGCCCTGGAGGCACCCCAAATGGAAGCATCAGGATTGTTTCGATGAGAACATCTCTGATATCGTCACCTTATATATCACCTTCTCAAGCAGGAGGCCTTTGCAAGCTGGCTCAGTGACAAGCAGTTAACCTCCAAACATGTCCGCTTGAAGCACCTCCAACTTAAGGTCCAGACTGTGCTGCAGAAGATGAAAGATCAGTGGTGGAAAGCCATTGTGGCAGAGCCTCAGCACTGCATTGACCAGAACAACATAAAGAAACATTTTGATGGTCTAAAGGTAGTGCAGGGACCTTCCTCCAACATCATGGCACCAGTCTGCTCCTTGGATGGCGTTCTCCTCACTGAGAAAGGCGACATTGTCCAACACTGAGCAGACCATTTCAACCAGCTGCTGAACAGGCCATCCCAGATGGATGATCAGGCCATAGAAGACTTGCCCCAGTGCCCAGTCTTGGAGGCCCTTGATGATCCCCCACATTGGCAGAATCTAGAAAGATAGTCAACCAGCTGCCACCAGGTAAGGCCCCTGGCCTGGATGGGATTCCACCAGAAGTCTTCAAGGAGGGTGGTGAAAACCCTTTTTCTGACTGACAGGGCTCATGCAAGAATTCCAGGAGAAAGGCTGTGTACCACAGGACTTCCTCTTTGTGGACCTGACGAAGGCAATTGATACCATCAATCACCCAGGCCTTTGGGTCACCCTTACCAAGTTAGGCTGCCCTCTAAGGCTGGTCAACATTGGCAGGTCATTCCACGATGTCATGATGGCCAGGGTCATCGAAAACGGCAACACCTTCGACCCCTTCCTAGTAACTAATGATGTCATGATGTAAGGTGCTGTGTCCTCACACCTACTCTGTTCAGTCTGCTGTTTGCCACGATGATGTTCTCTGCTCTCTCACAAACTGGTGCGGGAATAACAATTCACCACAGGACTAATAGATGCTTTCTTGATCTGCGATGCCTTGTGGCAAGATGGAGTACCCACCACAGAAGTTACGAAGGGCTGAGAGTTCTGGCATGGAGACACTGATCATGAAGGCTCAACTTGCACGGGTTGGAAATGTGGTCAGGATGGAAGGCAACTGCCCCCCAAAGATGGTATTCTTTTCCAATCTGGCACATGGCACCAGAAAGCAGGGAGGCCCTACAAAATATTATAAAGGCTGCGTGAAAGCATCCTTGAAGGCATGCAATATGCCTTCTATGACTGTTTGGGAGGCCTTGGCCATCAAGAAATGGAAAGTATATGGCACTGCTGTTAATCTGCCTAGAACAGGCCATCCTCAAAAACTGAGTGACTGTGCAAAAAGGGGACTAGTGAGGGAGGCCCTCAGGAGACTGATGACAACTCTGGAGGTGTTACAAGCTTCAATGGCTAAGATGGGAGAGACTGTGCATATAGCAACTGTTGCCCGGGTGCTTCACCAGTCACAGCTTTATGGGAGAGTGGCAAAGAGAAAGACAACATGGAAAAAAAAAACTCACATTAAATTTTGGCTAGATATGCCAGAGAGCATATGGGAGACTCTGAAGGCAACTGGAAGAATGTTCTATTCTCTGACTAAGCCAAAATTGAGCTTTCTGACAATCAGGCTAAACGTCACTCATCATCAAAAAAGAACCATCCTTACCGTGAAGCATGGTGGTGACTGCATCTTGCTGTGATATGCTTCACTACAGCAGGCCCTGGAAGTCTTGAGAAAGAAGAGAGTAAAATGAATGCAGCAAAATACAGGGAAATCCTGGAGGAAACCCTAATGCTGTCTGCAAGACAGCTGTGACTTGGGAGAAGATTTGTTTTCCAGCATGACAGCGACCCAAAGCTACACAGGAATGGCTTAAAAACAACAAAGTTAACATCCTGGAGTGTCCAAGTCAGAGTCCAGTCCTCAATCCAATTGAGAAATTGTGGCTTGACTGGAAAAGGGCTGTTCACTCACGATCCCTATGCAATCTGACAGAGCTTGAGCAGTTCTGTAAAGAAGAATGGAGAAAAATTGTAGTGTATGGTTGTGTAAAGTTGATAGAGACCTAAACACACAGATTCAGGGCTACCAAAAGTGCATCTACTAGATACTGACTTAAAGGGGGTGAATACTTATGCAGTCAATTATTTTGTGTTTTATATTTGTAATTAATTTAGATCAGTTTGTGGAGATCCATTTTCACTTTGACACAAAAGAGTTCTTTTTTGTTGATTAGTGTCATAAAAAGCCAAATTAAATCTACTGTGATTCAATGTTAGAAAACAATAAAACATGAATACTTCCAACGGGGGTGGGGGGCTGAGTACTTTTTATAGGCGCTCTACATAATGCAAAAGGGGGAATAATTCTAAATTCCATGTTCCATCATAAGTGGGGTATCAACTAATTACCTACATTTGCAGCAGGATTTCCAGTTTCTATGAAATGCTCACTATTAGGCAAGTCAGCTGTCTTAATGTTTTACATACTAATTATTCTTCCATTTGATTTCTCACGTGATATGGTAAAAACAACTAAATCCCCATTAATTTGGCTGTCAGAGCTTTCCAACTAAGTTTCAAAAAATTGCACTCAAGACGTTCTTTGTTCAGATGTCACTTTTGCATTTCACATGAAAAATTAAGGTTGTGACTGCCCGGGGGAAGGAGGGAAATCCATAGAGAAAACCAGGTTTATTATGCTTCAATAATTCAACATCACCAGTTCAGAATACTACAAGTAGATTGGAACAAATCCCTATAAAGCTAATGGTATGACGTGTTAGACTAATTCTGATAAATGTGAGATTTTGTTACCCCTTCCTTTAGAATTATGGTCCCTTTGGAATGCTAAATTTTACTCTTCAATCTTTTTGGAGAAACTGTGGTATCAAGTGGTAAGGAAGCAGAAATCCAATATGTGGCGATGTTTTAACCTTCCACATTCTTGTTTTCCATTTTTGGTTTATACCTTCTCCTCTATATAATTAAAACAACAGATGAGACTTTTATTTTATTTGTAAAGTAAAATTTGATACATATAAATATAAAGAAACCACTTGAGAATGACATGGGCATTGTTGGCTCCAGTAGGCCTATTGTTATTCCAGTAGCCATAATTCATGAAGGAATTCAAGACATCAAGTCAAGTCACTTTTAATGTCATTTCGACCATAACTGCTGGTACAGTACATAGTAAAAATGAGAGAATGTTTTTCAGGACCATGGTGTTACACGACACAGTACAAAAACTAAACTGAACTACGTTAAAAATAAACAACACAGAGAAAGCTACACTAGACTACAAGACCTATGCAGGACTGCGTAAAGTGCACAAAACAGTGCAGGGATTACAATAAATAATAAACAGGACAATGGGGCGAGGTGTCAGTCAGGCTCTGGGTATTGAGGAGTCTGATAGCTTGGGGGAAGAAACTGTTACATAGTCTGGTCGTGACAGCCCGAATGCTTTGGTGCCTTTTCCCAGATGGCAGGAGGGAGAAGAGTTTGTATGAGGGGTGCATGGGGTCCTTCATAATGCTGTTTCCTTTACGGATGCAGCGTGTAATGTAAATGTCCATGATGGCAGGAACAGAGACCCCGATGATCTTCTCAGCTGATCTCACTATCTGCTGCAGGGTCTTGCAATCCGAGATCGTGGAATTTCTGAACCAGGCAGTGATGCAGCTGCTCAGGATGCTCTCAATACAACCCCTGTAGAATGTGATGAGGATGGGGGGTGGGAGATGGACTTTCCTCATCCTTCGCAGAAAGCAGAGACGCTGCTGGGCTTTCTTTGCTATGGAGCTGGTGTTGAGGGACCAGGTGAGATTCTCCGCCAGGTGAACACCGAGAAATTTGGTGCTCTTAACGATCTCTACCGAGGAGCCGTCAATGTTCAGCGGGGAGTGGTCGTTCTGTGCCCTCCTGAAGTCAACAACCATCTCTTTTGTTTTGTTCACATTCAGAGACAGGTTGTTGGCTCTGCACCAGTCCATTAGCCGCTGCACCTCCTCTCTGTAAGCTGACTTGTTGTTGTTGCTAATGAGACCCATCACGGCCATGTCATTGGCGAATTTGATGACGTGGTTTGAGCTGTGTGTTGCAGCACAGTTGTGGGACAGCAGAGTGAACAGCAGTGGACTGAGCACACAACACTGGGGAGCCCCCGTGCTCAGTGTCATGGTGTTGGAGATGCTGCTCCCGATCCGGACTGACTGAGGTCTCTGTGGTGAACTACATATACCTGTCTGGACACGCCCCCTGCTGACTGCTCCTGTGGCTCCTCCCACAGGCCCCTGTATAAAGGCGATCAAGGCCTGAGCCCGGCCTCTCAGTCTCCAGGATGTAGTATGGTGGTCACTCACTGCTTGTTCCTTCTTCTAGTCAATAAAAGCCGATATCTCACCTTCACGTCTCAGAGTGAGTTATTGATGGTGCATCAGTCTCTCAGTCAGGAAGTCTAGGATCCATTTGCAGAGGGAGCTGTTCAGGCCCAGTAGGCTCAGCTTTCCAGTCAGTTTCTGAGGGATGATTGTGTTGAATGCTGAACTGAAGTCTACGAACAGCATCCGAACGTATGTGTCTTTTTTGTCCAGGTGGGTTAGGGCCAGGTGGAGGATGATGGCAATGGTGTCATCTGTTGAGCGGTTGGGACAATACTCAAACTGCAGGGGGTCCAGTGAGGGGGGCAGCAGGGTCTTGATATGCCTCATGATGAGCCTCTCGAAACACTTCATGATGATGGATGTAAGTGCAACAGGATGGTAGTCATTTAGGCAGGACACTGAAGACATTTTCGGCATGGGGACGATGGTGGCGGCCTTGAAGCACGTTGGAATGGTGGCGCTGCTCAGAGAGATTTGAAGATGTCAGTGAGAACATCTGCTAGCTGGTGTGCACATCCTCTGAGCACTCTACCAGGGATGTTGTCTGGTCCAGCAGCCTTCCGTGGGTTGATCCTGCACAGGGTTCTTCACACGTCGGCCACGGTAAGACACAGCACCTGGTCATTTGTAGGAGGGGTGGACTTTTTCGTCGCCACATCATTTTCTGCCTCAAAACGGGCATAGAAGTTATTCAGTGCATCTGCGAGGGAGGCATCACCTGCACAGTCAGATGATGTTGTCCTGTAATTGGTGATGTCCTGGATGCCCTTCCACATGCTCCACGTGTCGCTGCTGTCCTGGAAGTGGCTGTGGATTAGCTGGGCGTGTGCATGCTTTGTCCCTCTGATGGCCTGGGACAGTTTGGCCCTTGCTGTTGTTCACACTCTGAAGGCACAGTATCTCTATCATTCTTGCTATCATCCCATTCACTTGCATTTGAAGATATCATTGAAAAGTTTGGCTGGAAACATGATTTACATTTTATCCCTTTTTTATCTTGGATGATCTGATATCAATTATAGTTTACCAATATACATATTAAAACTGAGTGGTAACAGTGTATCAGAGACCTACCTGTTCAGTATGTACCTGGAGATCACGATAGCAACTAAACATTGTTAGCAGAGACTGAATCAGGAACAAGAAGTATTTGTCATTTACCTTCATGGTTTCACTTTCCAAATCATGTATTAGCCTCAAAATATCATTAGTCCCAGTGGAAATATAAATTATAGCAGGCAGGGAGAAAATTAATTAAAATTGTAAATTATTAATTTTTATGGTGATTTTATAATCACCAACCTAGTACTGCTCTATCACTATCAATCAAACAATTCCTAATTGGTGCATCTGACACAGTGAGACTCTCCAGATGCATTTTCTAGAAAATCCTTAAGGTTGCTATAGCTGGGGATAGTAAAGGGGACAGGCTCCCATGACCTATTAAATACTCTTAATGGTGTGTGCCTCAAATAGCCTCTGAAAAATAAACCCATCTCCTGGCCTTCACATGTGGCTTAGCTACTAAGCCTGGTGGAACCGTTTCTACCAACAGTAGAGGAGTAAAGGTGGGTTGCTGGCGCCATAGAACCCATCTCTTTGGGCAGATGGGGCTCATCAGCCATGGTTGGCAGGTCACCTAGGAGAAGGAAAACTCTGAACTGAAACATTTGTTTCCCTGTGGCTATACCCACATACGGGGAAGGCTTCGGGAGTAACCCCCAGGGAAAAGTCTGGAGCTGGAGTCCCTAAGACAGTCCTACATTGAGTTCAATGCTGACTGGCAACTCCTGCAATGCTGCTGGTACCAAATTGTATTGGCCTGTGCCGTTCTTTGGGTTCATCTCAGATGCATGGAGAGGGGAGCTTGCTACATGGGCAACAGCTGGCTGTCCATATCGTACTGGTCAGGCTTCCATATCTGGACAGCTAGGACACAATCTGCATGTCAACCCTGAATGACTGACGCCTCACTTCGCCTACCAAGTCAGAGCATGCACATTATTGTATTGAATCAAATTGACTTTAAATTCGGCTGATTTCCCACTCACTGATTATAACAGGGGTGCTTTCAGCAAGGTTAGTTACCTGATGGAAGGTGGGAGGAGAAATCTTGAAGAGGGCAAGGATTTCCAGAGCTGGCATTTGGACTCTCATAGAACTGGTCAAATTCTGGTGTTTAGACTGATTGTATGACAGCTCACACAGCTATTATGATAGCTTTCATTCCAGCAGTCATTTACCAAATCTCCCCCTTGGTTGCTATGGTGAAATCCGATGAAGCTGCTGATGCACTGAGCAACCTGCTTAGGTTGAAGATCAACACACTGCCAACCCACAGTTAGCAGAGCATGGATGGGCTTGGACTGAGATTCCACTGATTCCTCTGCTCACGGGCTTCACTGAATTGAATTGAATTGACATTATTACTTAAATCTTTCACGTACATGAGGAGTAAAAATCTTTACATTATGTCTCTGTCTAAATGTGCAATGTGCAATTATAGTGATTTATTATTATCTATAATAAATATAACAGTCAATGTAACATAGAATACACTCAGATCAGTGTGAGTTAATCAGTCTGATGGCCTGATGGAAGAATCTGTCCCAGAGCCTGTGGTCGTGGCTTTTATGCTGCATTACCATTTCCCAGATGGTAGCAGTTGGAATAGATAATGGCTGGGGTAACTTGGTTCCCCAATGATCCTGCGGGTCCTTTTCTCACACCTTTCTTGTAAATGTCCTGAATCATGAGAAGTCCACATCTACAGATGCTCTGGGCTGTCCACACCACTCTCTGCAGAGTCCTGTGATTAAGGGAGGTACAGCTCCCATACCAGGCAGTGATGTAGCCAGTCATAATGCTCTCAATTGTGCCCCCGTAGAAAGACCTCAGGATCTGGGGGCCCATACCAAAATTCCTCAACTGTCTGATGTGAAGGAGGTGTTGCTGTTTTTCATCACACAGCCGGTATGTACAGACCACATCTGGTTCTTGGTGATGTGGTTACTGAGAAACAGAAAGTTGTTCACCCTCTCAACCCCAGATCCATTGATGTCAATAGGGGGTTAGGCTGTCTCCATTCCTCTTGTAATCGACAGCTAGCTCCTTTGCTTCTGGGATATTGAGAGAGAGGTTGTTTTCTTGACACCACTATGTCAGAGAGATGATTTCTTCCTGTAGGGCACCTCATTAGTGTTTGAGATTAGGCCAATCAATGTTGTGTCATCAGCAAATTTAATTAGAGTAGAGCTGTGGGTGGCAACATAGTCATGGGTATACAGGGAGTGAAGAAGGGGACTTAGTACACAGCCCTGAGGGGCTCTTGTGTTGAGATTCAGAGGGGTGGAGGTGAGGGAGCCCAATCTTACCACCTGCTGGGGATCTGACAGGAAGTCCAGGGTCCAGATGCACAGGGTTGAGGTCTCTGAGCCTCAGAGACTACAAATATCCTGTGTTCACTTCCTGAGACGTTCTCAGCCAGAGCATCATAGCAGGATTGCATGCAGTAGGGCTAAGAAGCCAAGAAATTACCCAAAAGGTTTACGCTGAGTGTTACTGGGTCTGTAATGGAGAAGAAAATGTGAAGAAGAGTGAAGATGGAATCAGGCGCAGCTCTGATAGATCTCGCAGGGATTACTTTGCTGATCCACTGACCTGTAAAAAGTGGCAGCTAAAAGGAATGAAACTATAATCCACCTGAAGAAACTTTCTCGGGAACAGAGAAGATTTTTTGTCGTTAACAACCAAGGGCAATTTGTTCCAATGGATAAAACTCTAAATTTTAAAAATTAAGGTTTTCTTGTTATTTTTTGCATGTTCAGTACAGGTGATTATTTTAATATTGTTTTGATGGCAAAATGGTATATTCCAAATTAATTGTGTCAGAAATCTCAAATTG